>NC_058082.1:277623603-277960288 GCF_014858855.1 Bufo gargarizans | reverse complement strand
TTGGAGTATTGTGAGCAGTACTGGAGACCATATCTCCAGAAGGATATTGATACTTTGGAGAGAGTTCAGAGAAGAGCTACTAAACTGGTACATGGATTGCAGGATAAAACTTACCAGGAAAGATTAAAGGATCTTAACATGTATAGCTTGGAAGAAAGATGAGGCAGAGGGGATACGATAGAAACTTTTAAATACATAAAGGGAATCAACAAGGTAAAAGAGGAGGAAATATTTAAAAGAGGAAAAACTGCTACAAGAGGTCATAGTTTTAAATTAGAGGGGCAAAGGTTTAAAAGTAATATCAGGAAGTATTACTTTACTGAGAGAGTAGTGGATGCATGGAATAGCCTTCCTGCAGAAGTGGTAGCTGCAAATACAGTGAAGGAGTTTAAGCATGCATGGGATAGGCATAAGGCCATCCTTCATATTAAGATAGGGCCAAGGGCTATTCATAGTATTCATTATATTGTGCAGCTAGCAAAGTCCACAATCCGATCCACATTTTATATCAAACCCAAATGGGTATTTAAAGACATGACTTATGTCTCCATTCAGCATTCTTCATTTATCTACTGAGGAAGGAACTTGGTTCCGAAACGCGTCTAGTGTGTACTAAGACAAGGCTATTGGTGCAGTTTTTATAACTGTGCAAGAAGAGAATTTTTTCCAATTCTTTTTAAATCTTTTCAATTGTTGGAAGATGTCTTATACCACGTCAGAAGACTCCATCTGCTAACTATCAACAAGGTGGACTAAATCTATGTTGATATATTCAACTCTGCTGAATATTACCAAGCAAACTCTGCTGCATCTACTTCCGCTGATCTAACAGGCTCAAGCAACCACAAACTCAGCTGTACTAACTCCCGCTAACCCGATGGTTCCAAGCGCCTACGTCATTCAACCAGCAAACCAACATCCAGCCGGTCACGTGGGACGCTGTGAGAACGGGTTGGAAGTCTGCTCCGCAGGAAAAGTAAGTGGAGCACCACTGATCGGAAGTGGTGCAATTACTACTGCCAAACGACATCTGAGCATAGAGTTTTTTTGTAGGAGACGACGGCAAGGACACTGTCTAACAAACTGGTAAATCAGCATATAATCTTACGGACATTCGAGTGGTTTAACTGAATAACTCTTGCAGCCACACTTTAGCTATAAGGTCTTATCTATTTTGGAGTACTCCAGTCAGTTAGGTGTGTGCGTGAGCTCCGTACTTTATATACCTATCTTACACATTTATGTATTGTTGCTGATATGTTGACATTAAGTTAGCTTTGTTTTATTTAGTAAATTAATAAATTTTACATGCAAAAATACTGTGAGCCAGACTATATTATTATTGATTTATTCCTTTTTTTCAGCCGGTAACTGAGAGGCTGAGCTCCAGTAGCTTGCTGGTGGAGCCTTTCTAAATATTTAACAATATCCTTGTATTCATTATATTGGGCAGACTAGATGGGCCAAATGGTTCTTACCTGCTGACACATTCTTTGGTCGTCGTGCCATGACAGCTGACCCCTGGTTAAACCCTTGGCCCTGGCTGAACTGCGGGTAAATTCGCCGGGTCTTAAGAACCCGTAGAAACTAAGGTACATTGCCGCCTTGATGACCGTGCTGGAAAGGAGCCCAAAAGGAAGACCATCTAGGGAGGTAGAAAGCTTTCTAAATAATTCCCCTGACACAGGCTGCCTGGTCGGGATGGCTGTGTGACCACTTTTCTTAACACACCCTGAGTGTTGCCTTGACTGCTTGGGATAGGAAAACCGACCTACTTTCGGGGTCTTCCAACATGGAGAAATGTTGGACTCTGGCCAAATACAATTTAATGGTATTGAAGGATAGCTTGAGATCAATATGACAGTAGGCTATGAAAGCTGTGATATAAGTGGTCTTATCAGTGTCTTGTCTCGGATGCAGGCCCATGAACCTGTTGAAGGTGTTCCAGGCGGTCCTGTAGTTCCTGGCAGTGTTATGAGATAAAGACTTCTGCATCAAAGACTTGCTGAATCAATGAAAAGGTTTAATCCATCACCAGATTTTGATACATCGGAGGAGGTAGCCCCACACGGTCTGCCTCTGGCATGACTTGAAAGAAAGTTTTAAAATTAAAGCGGGACAAGGCGTCTGCGGCCACATTATGAACTCCTTGAATGTGCCTGCATGCCACCTGCGGTTAAAAGACATGATCTGGTGTGACTGTGATCTGCCCTTGGTGATTATGTCCACCACTGTCTATCAGTGACGAACGCCACGGAAGAGTTGGCCCACAGGCTGCCCCAAACCTGGGCCGCCGCTATAATTGGATAGAATTCCAACAAGGGGGACGATTTTAAAGCGGCTCTGGCAGATGACACCTCCGCTGGCCAGGGGCCCGCAAACCATTGGTTTCCACAGATCGCCGTGAAACCTCAGGAGGCGGCGTCGTCCGAAAAAACCAATGTGTATGTTGGTCCCAGCTGAAGTACGAACAAAAAGACTCCATTCCAAGAGGCCATGAAGTCCTTCCACATGGCCAGGTCGGCCATGGCTTGGGTGTCCAAAGTGATGAGGTTGTCTTGCTCGGGGGCTGAGGGGAGTAGCTGAAGGAGTCTGGACATGAAGGCCCTGCCCTGGGGCATGACTCTGGTGGCGAAATTGAGCATGCCTAGCAGGGACTGCAACTCAACCTTGGTGCACGTCCTGCTACCTGCTGCCTTTGCGATGGCCTCCTTGACCTTTGCTAACTTCTCAGCTGGCAACCTGGCCTGCCATCTTCCCTGTGTCCAGGATTATGCCCAAGAAGGTGATTACCGTCGCGGGGCCTTCTGTTTTTGAGGATGCTACCGGGACGTTGAGTTGGGCAAACAGCTGAAGCAGAGCCTGAAGCTTGCTCGGCTGGCAGTCTGGGCTTTCGATTAACAGAAAGTCATCCAAGTAATGGATGACCAGAGGGCAACCGCAGTGGTTAACCGGGATCCAATGCAACGCCTGGACGAACTGGTCGAACAGCCAGGGGCGGCTCTTGGACCCGAACGTTAGGTGATTGGCAAAGAAATACTGGTCTTCCCACCTGATGCCATAGAACCTCCAAAGCTGTGGATGAATGGGCAGCAATTTAAAGGCATCGACGATGTCCGCCTTGGCCAACCATGCCCCCCGACCTACCTGAAGGATCAGCTGGATGGCTTCGTCTATGGTGGCGTAACTCATTGAAAACTCCTCGGAGGGCACTAAGGAATTCAGACTGGGTGTGCTGGAGCCAGACAAATCATAAATGAGAAGTTTTTGGGAGAGCTATCAGGCCTGTGTGGAAACCTGTGGTGAACCCGGAGACCAGGAACTGCACGAACTGTGGGTTATGATGATTCTGTAGCAGGGATGCTAGCAGAACCACATTGACCCCGCTTAGTCAGGATGGCCTGGACCTTTGAGGACATGCCATCTGGGGGTGAGCTCTGAAGCAGACTGCGCAAACGTGAAGGGCCCTACATTTGTTGTAATAACAAGCATTTTGATTAAAATTATTACAAACCTGGCTGTTGCCCAGGAAAAATATCGCCCGCCCTTGTTTGTCCGTGGCTGGGCCAGACCGCTGAAGGGACCCGGAGCTGCTGGGGAGGGATCTGCCCTGGGACGT
This sequence comes from Bufo gargarizans, assembly GCF_014858855.1. NCBI lineage: Eukaryota > Metazoa > Chordata > Amphibia > Anura > Bufonidae > Bufo > Bufo gargarizans. The sequence goes on along the minus strand of NC_058082.1, from coordinate 277,956,669 downwards.
GGAGGGACCTGCATTGGGGCACCACTCTGCGGAGTGGGCAATTGATTGGCAAGAGGCACATGCCGGGGCCCTGAGCCCTGCAAAGTGCCGGCAAAAGAGCTCCATGTCCATTGCGGCCTAGTTTGTATGCTGGAATTGGACCAGTGCGGCGGCGGCTTTGGCTGAAAAGGAGCGATGGTAATCGTAGAATGCCTGCCCACCGTACTTGTGGCCCAAGTCTGTGACCCTGTAAAGGTATGTGTCTAACTCCTCCCACCTTTCAGGATGGACAGAACAGATGACATCCCTGAATAAACTAAACGCGAGGACGAACTCCGTGATGGTTAATTTTCTGTTTAGGCGGAGATCCCTAGCTTTGAGGAAGATGGACATGTCGCCGCAAGCTATGGTTTTGCTCTATACCGTGTCGTGGGTAGCTATCAGGATGGACGCCAGATTGACGTCCTTGCCCTCTAAAATATCCTTTTTGATGCTGCTGGGGATGAAGTGCGCAGGAGCTACCTCAGGTGCGCAAGGGACCCTACCTGCCAGCCCCTGATGGGACTCGACGGCCAGGAGTCTGGACTGCACGTCCAAGACTGAGGAGGCAATTGTGTTCATCATGGCATGTAAGTGTGTCAGAGACACTTGCAAAGTGGACATGGAGACTTGCTCCAAGTCCGGGCCAGCTGGTTCAGCCATGAGCAGCCTATACAATTCAGGTTTCCGGGCGGAAGCAGGGTGTTGGATCCCTCTTCTGTTAAGTTCCGCAATTAATTTCGCAATTGTCCAACTCCTTAGTGATGAGGAGCTGGGCCGCTCGGATGCGGGTGTCTCGGGAATGGATAGGGCTTCCTCAATGTTTGAAATATGCGACATGCTGCAGCTGTGAGGTGACAAACAAAAATTAATAGCTGAGCTGGAGGCCCCGCATTTATGAAGGCGACACCCGAGCCGTGACTGGTGGTAAAAGAAAAAACTAGGGTGGGCGAGTGCCTAGTGCTGTAAAACGGGCATTACTGTGGAGGACCTTGCCAGACTAAGCCGTGCAATGCCATACGAGCTACAAGGCCGTGACTTCCGACAGGGAGTTTAAAAACATAATAAATGAACAGCAAACCTGGAATCGTACCGAAGCAAAAGAATATGGATTCGAGTCTGAAAAACAAGACAGGCGATAGAAATGGTAATTATCAACGTGATCCTGACACGTAACAGGTAACAGATGAAATGCTATGAACGTAAGCCCAAAACAGAACGGGCAACAGATGATAAATTAGAAACGTAAGCCTGAAACGTAACAGGTAACAGTTATGGTACATTAGAAACGTGAGCCTGAAACGTAACAGGTAACAGTCATGGTACATTTTGAAACGTAAGCCTGAAACATAACAGGCAACAGACATGGCACATAAGAAACGTAAGCCTGAAACGTAACAGGCAACAGTTATGGTATGTTAAAAACGTAAGCCTGAAGCGCAACAGGCAAAAATCATGGTATGTTAAAAACGTAAGCCTGAAACGTAACAGGCAACAGATGATGAAAATAAAAAACGTGAGCCTGAAGCGTAACAGGCAACAGATGATGAAAGTTAAAAACGTAAGCCTGAAACGTAACAGGCAACAGATAATGAAATAAAAACGTACACCTGGTGCGTAACAGGCAACAGATGATACATTGCAATATGTGAGCCGCCAGAGGCGAGACTGGCAACAGATGAGAGATTAACGTGAGCTTGAACGTGACAGGCAACAGATGATACATTGAACAACGTGAGCCTGAACCGTGGCAGGCACCCGACATGGTGGGACGTGAAATGTGAGCCTTGAGCGTGATAGGCAGAAAAGCTCAACAAGACGTGAGTCTGAAAGTGTCAGGCCAATGAGGAAGAAGGAGCGGACGCCTGGGCGGAACAGGTCGGATGGCCAGAGGCGAAACCTGGCAGAAAACGTCCAACGATACATAGGCCTGACACGTAACAGCCACAGCATGTCATAGACCGACATGACAGCGAAATAAGCATGGTGACATGAACAAGCCGTAACCTGAGCCGCGACTGGCGACAACCCGTTGACTATGGAGTGACCCTGACGCGGGTGACCAGAAGGATTGGAAGTTGCATTGCAGCGTGGACTGAGAGACGGTGAGTATGTGGGAAAACGGAGCAGTTACCGGCAAATTCCGTGGACGTGGCGAAGTAGAAGAGCGATGGTCGGCTCAGACGGCACCCAAGAGAGCCACCTGACTGACGAGCGCCGCAAGAGTGATGATGCACCCGGGGTCTGCAAAATAATTGTTGACGTGAGGGGGAGAATATGCAGACCAGAATGAGCAATGACTTTTGGGGGCTAGGATGACCGACACTGTCAATCCTGGTGTTTGCACGTGACCTCAGTAGTAGCCTGAGACCGGGGTGAAGCTCCTGCTAGAATGTGTGTGAACCTGCTGTGAATAACAGAGCAGCATGGACGAAACGTGTATTTCATTTAGCTGCGGTAGGAGCGGCACCCCCGGCCCCCTGGCGCGGCCCTGGCTCGGGATGGACCCTCCCCCTGGGGAAAGACAGGGCCGGTCCATGCGAGCTGCAGCTTGTGCCTGGAGCCAGGAGGGGGAGCCTGTCACGTGACGCGGGCCGGGACGCCGACTCTGTTACCTGCCTGGCGTCCCATGTGACCTCTGAATGCCGGAAGCGGGGACAGCGCTGGCCGCCTCGCCGGGAGTGGAGGTGAGGTGGTGATTCACCGGGCGGTGGAAGCGGAGCACGCTGGGGAGGGGGATTGGGAGCATGACATAGAACTTACCCTAGTAGCCAGAACGAGCGACGAGCATCGGGGGGGGGAAGACCTCGCTGAAGACTTACCTGCCGGGTAGCACGGCAGTAAAGGGCGTGACATTACTGGCGGGAAAAGGCACCGAAAACGCATGCAAGTGAGGAGAGGGCATGCCTCCTTTTAAGCGCGCCTACACCCCTCCCACAAATGCAGGCTGACATGTCAGCCTTAAATTACATATATATATATGGGCAAAGGATATAGGATTAAACACTTTAGAATGGGGGAATATATATAAAAATATAAAAAAGACAACGATCTCTAGCAACTTTAGGATGATCTATTTTAACATTATTCATAGAATATACATGACTTCATTACTAAGTAAGATTTATAAAGAACCAGAATCAAACTACTAGAAATGTAGAGAAGAGGCCGCAAACTTTATGCATATGATATGGAGTTGCTCAAACGTCCAATCTTATTGAAGAGAGGTTTTTCATGTTCTAAGTGCAGAGTCCCTAGTATCCCTTCCATATAAACCAGAAGTGGCTGTCTTGGGCAGTATCCCATTATTAATTAGGGATAAAAGAAAAAAAAGGGTTTGGACAAGATGCCTTATGGTGTCAAGAGTTATTATCGCAAGAAAGTGGGGTTCCAAAAGAGCACCCAATATTATGGAGTGGAAAAATGTATTGGCAAAGGTTGAGAGGTTTGAGGAATAGGCAATAAGTACTAAAATCAGTTGGTGATGAGCGGTGCTGTCACTTGAGTGGGGAGCAGAGAGAAAGAGGAAAACAATATATACATGTTATGGGGACTACTAGCGGGGTCCACTCAAATGACCATCATGGGGAGGAGCGGGGGGTCTACTTAAGTGGGGGGGGGGGTAAGTAAATTTGGACAGACAGTGAGAGATCTGAGATAAATGTAACGTAAAGCCGAATGGGGAGTTTGGGAATCTCCCAAAACATAATAGTTTTTTTTATTATTTATGTATTGTTTGTGTTTATTGTGATATATAACTTATCATAATGACTGTCTCGGCAGATTGAGTATTGATAAACTCAGATTTTCTACTATCAAATCCTATTTTAATTTTGTATTATGAAAAGAATAAAAAATAAATTTATAACAAAAAAGGGGGCAGTAACTCATTGAACTCCACTCTGCTATTATTTTGAATATTCACCTTTCAATAAGTGATTGAATTACACAGAATCAACAGCATGCATGTCATGAATGTTGGGTCTATTGGGTTTCTATTACTCTACTACACCTGCTAGTAAATTATTTGCCATGTAGAAATATAATTTCTACCAAAAACAGTGATTGATCAGGTTAGTGATGTCTGACTGCTATTATTTTGAACACAACCGTATGTCCTCATCATCACAGGCAGGTTTAGAATGGTAAATAACTGCAGTAAACTGATCTGTATAGACCATGAAATGGCACAAGTTGTGAGGCTTAGTGGCCAGTGTAAAAACTGCAGGAATTAAAAAATACGTAAAAACATAATAATGTGATTTAAACAATAGGTAATTTCTGATGACACGTTCCCTTTAATATTGCTGAAAAAGCTTAAGGGACACTAGTAATACTAGGATCATATTACGGGACATTACTGGAGGCACTATAGGGCATTATAGGAGGCTTTATTATTAGTGGAAGTTCTATAGGGGACATTATTATTACTGAAGGCACCATATGGAGCTTTATTAAGGGAGTTTGGGGCCACTATGACTATTCAGTGCACTTTGCTTGGCATAATTATTTAGTATAGTCTGTCTGTGGCATACATTTTTCTGCAGTATAGTATTTAGGGCATCGGGGAGCACAGTATTGGGGTGGTAACAGGTGAACCCTGCTTGGGCATCAGGATGAGGAGTCTGTGTTAACAAAGTACGAAGAATCATGGAAAAGTGAGAAATCTAGCATGTCTGCATTTGGACCCGCCTACAACTTGGGGCCACACCCATCTTGCTTGAAGATCTGGAGCTAAATCTTGCGCGGCACAAGATTACGTCATCACGCCGGCCGAGATCTTTAATCAAGATGTAGGCTAGCGGGCCATCACGAGCAAATAGAGAAGGTAAGTTTGATTTTTGATTTTTTTTTACACTTTCAGGTTAAATTGATTTGCTGACACGAAGTACGGTGAAAGTCGGCTTCGAGGCAAATCAAATTTATCCTGAAATTGTGGCATTCGATTCGCTCATCTCTAGCTATGAACTTCTTTCTCTACATTATCTTAACCGATCATGCAAAATATATGCTGTAAATGTCCAATAAATGGAGGACCCATCCATGAGACATATCTCAAGAACAGGGCACCCGTAGTGAATGTCTCTACTCTATTTCTATGGGAGTTCCAAAAATAGCTGAGTGGTGAGCTCACTTATGGTACTCACTCAACTGGTAAGACAAAAATTAAGAAAGAAGTTGCATTCCCACGGAATCTCTTTACTGTGGAGGCTCCGTAAATAAGTTGTAAACCATAAGAACATAAATTAATTGTAAGGAAATAGAGAGGTATTTCAATTTTTTCCGCTGTCCTACCAAAAACCATTTCCAGGAGCATTGCAATTGAAGGAGAAGGTACGCACTTTACTTATTATAGTATATGTTTATATAGAGTATTAAATGCTATGTGATGTCACCATATCCAAAGTCTTGTATATGAAGAAGTTTTAATATCACCCTTAATAACCCATTAGAAAACATATAAGATAATGTGACTGTGTCACTTTAATTTATCATTCATTTTCCAACTCAACTGTTGTCTGACTTGGATAAAAAGATGGCCAGTGGTTTCAGAGTAAGACTTTTTATTACCATAAAGATAGTCATTGGCATCAGTTAGACCTCATCTTAATGCCCCTTAATGTTTCCTATGACTGATAACCAGTGCCCGTATTGATTCATATGTGGAACTATAACCATCGTTTGGCTCTAAAAGTCTGAAATATTAATCATGCTTTTAGTGTCCTTTAACCACAAGTTTTCTCCAATGCCTATGTGATACTTCTAGCTCCTGCACATATCTTTTTAGTCTAATGCAATAAATAATATGTTCTCTACTTTGGAGACCTTTAGGAAGAATCTCCTGGCTCATGCCAGCTTGTTTAATGATGGGGATCTTTACACGATATTAGGGATTTTCTCACATTCAGAACAACAGAAAAATCAATGTAAAACATCAATATCAAATTCACGCCCATAATGGAAGACGGTTCACTCATAAAATGGCTCTCTCCGCTGACAGCTCAGCTATAAATGTCATCACTTCCACACAGGGAGACATGTCATGTCTGCTCTGGTGAGCAATTCTGTCTTTCTAGAATCTGTGGATTTTATGTTTTATCTGCATTATGACTGAATTTCCTGGCAGCAACAGATACAATAAAAACCTACACATCAGATTAAATGCAATAATTAAGATTTAAATCACATAAAGAATTGTGTTATATGTATTTTAGCCTAAAACAATTGTACATTTGCATATATGACATCATATATCATATTCTTCCCCATTCCCTACCATCAGACTCTCTGTACCTGTTCGGAAACCTAATCAGTCACCAGAAAATTCCCAGTTTTTCCTCCCTCAACCTATTTTCTGGCCACATCCGATCCTCATTTTTTTCAGATCAGATGCAGACCTCTTCATTTCAATGGGGCTGCAAAAGATGTGGACGAATAGCCTATGAACAACTAGACCTCACGATAAGGCACACCAAGAAATACTGGTGTTGATGCCCAGAAAGAAAATCACCGTCAACTATAAAAAAAAATTAATTAAAATACATGTAGGTAAACATTAAAACAGTCCACACAACAGTAGGTAAGTACAGTTCATGTGAGGGGCAGCCTCGATGCAGACAATTAAGGGGAAGCAAGCATAGCTACAGAACATATAAAAGCTGGTATTGCAATAGAATAAAGGGCAATATGCAATTATAGACCCCAGATCTAGGTGTTACTCAAAAAATCCCATCAAAGTAGTATCAGAGAATGTCCCAGGCAGATTTAGCTGAAAAGCTCAGCTCAACAGAAAAAAAAGAAAAGAAAAAAAATCTGCATGAGGGTCCTCCGCATCTGCGCATCCATTCCACGGCCCCGCCAAAAAAAAAAAAAAAACATGTCTTATTCTTATCTGGTTTACGTCTACAGAAATAAAAAAAAAATGGTGGCATGCACTGGGCTGGTATCTGTGTTTTGGGGAACATTTACGGCCTTGTGCATGAAAAAAAAAGGTGGTGTTCTGTGGTCATATATTGGAAACTAAGGGGCACCATGTATTGTACTGTTTCTGCCCCGAGCAAAAAAAGACACAGTTATGGAAAAAATGTACATTTACAAAAGTAGAGGGAAGGAAGGCCTCTTATTATGCAAGTTACACATATATTTTATGGCTGTGGTACATGTAATACACATATATTGCTATTTACAAGATTGCTTCTTCTATCGATAAGTTGGGGTCCTGAAAACCAAATTGCTCAGGCTACCATGTGCAAAACTATTCCTTCCCATGCCCTCCTCCAATTTCTAGGTTAAAGGGGTTTTCTGGGCTTCCGGCATTGATAACCTATCCTCAGGACAGGCCATTCAAACACAATCGGTGGTTGTCCATCACCGAGCATCCCCACCAATTAGCTGTTCCCTGCAGCAGCTGCATCTGAGCTACCACTTTAAAGGGAGTTGTGCTTCAGATCTAGTAGCCATGCCAGGTTACTGCAGCTCAGCTCCATGAAAACACGGCCTAGTCCATGAAAACCATAGACAGCACACGGATACCACTTGCAGCAGAATACGTCACATGCATTGCAAAAGGTGACAACCACAGTAAAAATCTGTAACACAAAGTGACATGCTGTTGATTTTTATTTTTATTTTTTTCTGCAGCATATGGATGAGATTTAGCAAAATCTCATCCATTTTTCTGCTAGTGCATTATGCTGCAGATCTTCTCCCCTTAAAGTCCCAATGGAAAATCTGCAGTGTGAACATGTCCATAAGGGAATTACCTGGAAGATGAAGTGCAAGAGAAGACAAAGCTTTTTCAAGCGAAATGCTTTTCATTTGCAAGTGTCGTTTAGCTGTTTAACATGTGGAGAGATGAAGGAAGAAGGTCACCGTGCATCATCATGCTGTGACTATCACCACAGTGTGTAGCTTGATCCGTTCTCACAATAAACAGACATCTTCTAAGACTAATGATGGCTGTGTACTCCCATGTGGCCAAAGAATAAGAAGCTAATCTATAACAGTGAAAGCGGATAAATGTGTTGATGTGGTTTATAAACATGAATAATAATGATGTAATGTATATTTATTCTAGACAAAGAATTTATGAGGGTCATTTATCAAACTGGTATAAAGTAGAGCTGGCTTAGTTGCCCATAGAAACCAATCAGATTCCACCTTTTTAGTGGAATGGGTTATATTGCCAGTTCTACTTTACACCAGATAGAGAAATGACCCTCTTAGTGTGTAGATCTATTATATGACTTAATGTGCACTTACACATAAATGGTAGCCTAGAGCTTCATTCACAGTTCTGCTAGTCTTCACTGAAAATCAGGGGTGTAAACATGTACTGCATATTAGCAATAGTAGGAAACACATGTTAGAATCATTGTAGGATTAGACTAGCCAGAGTTTGTATTGTATGAATTTTGGATACACCTAAACAATCCAAGTCATTTTAAGGTTCAGTTAAATGGCTATTTTTTATTATTACCTTCTACTCGGTTGGCTTTTATGAAAAATGTTTAGACATTTTTCCAGTATATATTAACTGTTAGCTTCAGTGTACATGCAGAGTAGCAGACTTTCTGTTCACACTGAGTCTCATCAGGGAACTGATCTGAAGGCTCATGTGTAGCTCTTACGTCTCAACTCCAGGCCGTTCATAAGCACTCATTATAGCTTAATTGTTATTAAACTATTAAGACTATGGCATAAATTAGTGTTTGTGATCTGTCAGGAGTTCAGAAATAAGTGCTACACATGAACTATAAGAGCGGTTCCCTATCGGAGCTAAGTATAAACAGAAAGCAATAGTCTGCCAATACACAGAAGCTAACAACTATACTGTGAAAAGGGCTGGAAAATGTTAACAAAGACAGATTGACAAACATTATTTATATCCCAAAATGAGCAGAATTCAATAATAAAAAAATGCCCCCAAGGTATCTATAGTCTTTAAATTTCAAGCATACAAGGGACTTCTATGTTATCGCCAAGTGGGGCCAGTGCAGATAAAGCTTATTAAATAGACTGTAGTAAAATGGCTAATAAAGTGGAGAAGTGAACTAAACACATGATCATAACAGCGTATGACTGGAGATAGTTAATAATGTAAAAACTGAAACTGTAGCATTTGCTATTGTTCTCACATAAAAGTCAAAGCTCAGTCCCACAGGATATGGGTAAAACGTATTTGTGCTGCAAGTTACTAAACTAGTGATGCATAACCGTTGACTGTCAAACACACATCACGGGAATCTTAGCCACTGTATAAAGCCAAATCACTCTGGTAATTATTTAACTTTTTTTTACTTTTTTTTAACTTGTTTTTTACTTTTTCTCATTATTTTAAAATGACTAAGCTGTTTACACTCAATTTATGTGACTAAATGAAGCATTCCATTTCCTCTGAGGGGGATTGTATGGATATCATTTAATATGCCTACTCTGCACCATTTGGAGATTTATTTTACACATTTATATAGCGCTACTATATTCCACAGCGCTTTACAGACTTTAGCATCACACTCCCCCCAATGGAGCTCACAATCTAAGTTCCCTGTCAGGATGTCTTTGGAGTGGGAGGAAACCAGAGTACCTGGAGGAAACCCATGCAAACACAGGACGAATCTACAAACTCTATGCAGATGGCACCAGTGCTATCTGCTAACCACTGAGCCACTGTGCTGCTCATTTTTAGTAGATGAGCCTTGGTAACAATCAATCATTTCCTTTTACCCTGACAGTATAAACACCCATTGGTCTCAATGAAATGCTAGATTGTGGATGATCAGAAGTGTCTAAATTAAAGATGATCAAATTTCTTGAAATACGTTTTGCATGTAAAGTGGTGATTTTGCACTATATGAAGGTAAAATCATTCAGCAATCTCCAGAGTTCTCTACAAAAGGCAATGGAATTCTATCACCTATTTCACTTTTTCTGACTGAAGTTGGGGAAGGTGGGCAAAATCATGAACTTTTTTATTAAAAGATTTCTTCACAATTAGTAAATTAACTAGGAATATTATAGGGGGACCTATACTAAGCATTGCTATGTGGTCCAGTGATATCTATACTTTACACATTACACTATATAAAGAGGAACAAAAGTTGGCCCAAAAAAGGCATCAAGTAGGTCCTAGAAAGTGAATGCATGTGTATATAGTAATTTATAAAAATCCATAGCACAATTTATTTTTCTGTGTTTTTTATCTTGCACAATCTATTTAGACTGTATTGTACGGGTGAGTTTTTTTTTTTTTTTTTTTACTGTATCGCACTCTTGCTCCATTTAGACTTTGAGCAAATGGATTTGCAGACATGATCTACGGAAACCTAAACTATATTTATGTTCTTTTTTTTTTTTACTATTTTGCAGTTTCCATAGTTAATGATGACTGTCTATTCATGTCCTTGAATTGTACATAGTTGGTTTAGAGCACCTTTTGTGTTTCTTAACAAGAATCAATTTGCTTGTGCATTTGCTTTGTGTGCCTTTATATTGCTTGCAAACGGAATGTTCTATTCACAAGAGTATATAAAGTGGTGATTTTGCAAATATTGCTGAAGTCAAGATCAGAGCTTCACTATATGAAGGTAAAATCATTCAGCAATCTCCAGAGTTCTCTACAAAAGGCAATGGAATTCTATCACCTATTTCACTTTTTCTGACTGAAGTCGGGGAAGGTGGGCAAAATCATGAACTTTTTTATTAAAAGATTTCTTCACAATTAGTAAATTAACTAGGAATATTATAGGGGGACCTATACTAAGCATTGCTATGTGGTCCGGTGATATCTATACTTTACACATTACACTATATAAAGAGGAACAAAAGTTGGCCCAAAAAAAAGGCATCAAGTAGGTCCTAGAAAGTGAATGCATGTGTATATAGTCATTTAAAAAAATCCATAGCACAATTTATTTTTCTGTGTTTCTTATATTGCACAATCTATTTGTATTGTACGGGTGAGGGTTTTTATTTTTATTTTTACTGTATCGCACTCTGGCTCCATTTAGACTTTGAGCAAATGGATTTGCGGACATGATCTACGGAAACCTAAACTATATTTATGTTCTTTTTTTTTTTACTATTTTGCAGTTTCCATAGTTAATGATGACTGTCTATTCATGTCCTTGAATTGTACATAGTTGGTTTAGAGCACCTTTTGTGTTTCTTAACAAGAATCAATTTGCTTGTGCATTTGCTTTGTGTGCCTTTATATTGCTTGCAAACGGAATGTTCTATTCACAAGAGTATTGTATATTACCTACATTGGTAAATACAGAATAATGTAACTACAAAAAGAATCAATTTGCGTCATCCCAACAGACTATTACACTAATGCTGGGTGTAAGTTTATTTAATAGTGCATAATGCATTTTTTTAGCAATCTTGTTCAATGCTCCATTCTAATTAAATGTAACCTTGGGGAATCATAGTTTGGAAAAAAAATATAAGTGCAACATAGATGCATATTTTTCATGTTTGTTTACTCAGAGTATCAGAGAATATTTACCTATCTATCATCTATGTATCTACCTATCTATTATTTTTATTATTTGAAGGCACCATTTATTCCATGGCACTGTACATCTAAGAGGGAGTATACATACATAATATAAAAAAAAACACAAGTACAATGTGCATGCACTTATTAACAGACTGGTGAAGAAAAGGAGAGGACCATGTCCATGAGAGCTTGCACTCTACAAGGGAAAGGGGAAACACACAATAGGTAAGGGTAAAAGCTGCTTTCCTGGCTGTGTGTTGGCAGCATGTTTATTGTGGGTGGTAGACTTTCCTGAAGAGGTGAGTTTTCAGGCTGCTTTTTAAGGCTTGCATGTTGTGGGAGAGTCTGATGTGCTTGGGTAGTCAATTCGAGAATATGGGGTTAACACACGGCAAATCTTTTAGGCGATTGTGCAAGGAATAGAAGAGAAGAGAACAAAGGTCTTGTGAAGAAAAGAGATTACATGGGATGTCTTGGGAAGTTAGGTCAGAGGTCTAAGGAGGGTGCAAATGGCCTTATATTGTATTTAGTTGATAGTATCTTGAATGGAATTCACAGGGTAATGGGGAGCCAGTGAAAGGACTCACAAAGGAAAGAAGCAGATGAGAGGTGGATTAACCGGGCAGTGGAGTTGAGAATAGATGAATGGAGGAGTGTGAGAGCACTAGAAGGGAAGTCACAATGTAGGATGTTGCAATAGTCCAGGCGGGAGATGATTAGGGCGTGCACTAGCATATTAGGATGTGGAAGGAGGGAATCCAAGCTATGTTCTTGAGTTGAAAGCGGCAGGTAGATGTAAGGGATTGGATGTGTTGTTTGAAGGAAAGGGCAGAATCAAATGTTATCCCCAGGCAGCAGACCTGTGAGACAGGAAAAAAGACATGGTGCTGTTAACTGTAATGGATAGGTCTGGTAATGGGCTGAGTCACTTGAGGAAAAGAGGATGATTTTCTGTTTTCTCCATGTTGTGTTTTAAGAAGCAGGAGGAGGAGAGTGAAGATACAGCTGTTGTACATGCCAGGATTCTAGATAGAAGGGAAGTGACATCTGGGACAGAGAGTAAGATTTGAGTATCATCAGCATAAAGTTACAGGTGGTGTCTGGGGTATATATATTTGAAACCCCCACCTGTTCCTAGAGAGGGTTGGATTAGAGTATGATTGTCTAGGAGTACCTACTTAGGACGTGATTAATTATGTGTACAATGTAACTTTTATTGAAATAGAAATAAACAAGAGGTGCAAACAGAAAAAAAAAATGTGTTAACCCCTTCCCGACCAGCATCGTAATAGTACGGCGCTGGCCTGTTCTTTAAAGACGCCGTCTTTTCCTGACTTCCGGAGCAGCTTGACCCTTACAGAACAGGTCTTTCTTTCAGGGAACCATCTTCCGGTGTCGGCCACCCCCAATGAGTTTGGAGTGACCACAACCCCACAGTCTCTCGGTATTAATGCCGATCTTCAGGTGTTGTCCGCCCCCAAGGAACCTGGAGCGGGTTCACCCTCACAGTCAACTTTCTTTAAGCAAGACTTTCGTCTGACATCCCTTGTTCCGTCTTGATTGAAGGATGAGTGTGGTTCTCCCATGGACAGATGAGTAGGTCTTTACAAGGCAGGTCAGATTTTTCATTAAGTGAGGTGATGTTATGGTATCTACATTCTACCTGTGGGAAATAACTCTGCCACACTACCCATCTAGTCCTGAACTTCACCGTTCCTGGGTTCAAGGTGGCAAATGGCGAACAGAGGGGGCCTGTCCCTAGTGTGCCCTACTCTTGTCCCCATTCCCACAAAACACATACACAGTTCCCCTACCCCTCCCCAACCCACCTAAACCCAAGGACATTTGTAAACAATACTATGAGGTCTCAGGATGGCATATTTACATCCCAAAACCTCATAGGAAAACTTTCCACTCCATGGGGTCTTAGAATAATTTGAGATTTTTCATCCTGGACCCCCACACGAACTGTCATGTCTCTTGGATCTTTGGTGAGATTAAGTCCAGAGCCTCCGAACGGTTGAGTTTGTGAAGTTCTGTCTGGTTCTGGTTTGATCAGTCCGCAAGTCTCTTGACCCTCTGGTACATTAGACACAGTCCCAATGATGTTGACCAGAACCAGAAGAAACCGTACTATAATCCGTAGCAAACACCTGGAATAGAAGAAAATACCAGGCGCTCCTGGGGTTTTTCCCCTCACGGTGCAGTTAATTGTCCTACCCAGCACCAATACGTTTTGATCCATGAGTAGAGAAAGGTATTGGGCTGACCTCCATCTCACAGGACCCCTTGTTATCCCAACACTGGTGTGAGAACACCCTACCGCATCTCAGCATCCCTCTGCACCAACATATCAGGATGAGTACCTTACTAAGTTAGGAAAACCGAGGGGAGCTGTGGATGAAGCACCATCTAGTAATTGATGCCAATGTATCCCTGTCCACTCATGTGTACTCAAGCTGATTTCCCCCTGTTATCCTGTTTTGTGGAGGCCAGTAGAATCCATGGCATAAGTCCTGCCTAGACTCTTCAGGACTCCACAACACAAGAACCCAGTCCACACTCCTCTGCCAATCACCCTGCGCTCAATCCCAATCAGAGCTGTGCCACCTGATCAGACCAGAATTAAGTGCGCAGCGCAACATTACACCAATGTTGCCTACCCGCCCTAGTCCCCAGTATAACACAGCCCCACCGGATACCTTGAGCACAACAGTGTTATCTGTATCTATCTGAGACCCTGGTTGCCCAGAATAATATCACACCATCATTTGTGTGCTGCACGGAGAAGGTCCTTTAATCCGGAACGCCTTCTCCCGACCAGCAGGACTTACCGTGTGAAATTATCTGCTCGCTAACCTATACTTTGCCGATCCATAGTATAACACTGTTCCACTCCAAGGGGACACAAGAATGAATCAAAACAGCAGCGACTGGACTCACAGCGGTGAATGTAAACTACAACAATCAGCAGGGTGAGACAAATTCATAGACAAGGACCTCTGCCGTACACATAAAAACATACAAACAGGTAACAAACACACAACATGGACATACACGAGGAACAGATGGTGTAACAAATAGTACAGGGGTTTCAAATGTTGCCCAGTCTAGATTGGCCTTTCTGACCCCTCAGCGCCTGGGGAGGCATGTGCAGCTGAGAGGTAACCCCTTTATAGCCAAACTGACTAGACCCCACTGCACGATTTGTTACCTGGATCCCATCACTGGACACATTGAAATTACTTGCACAAGGGCAATTCCTTGCAATGTGTCCTTTGTTCCCACACCTGAAGCACCTGAGTAGGCTTTCTGTCCTGTGTGCTTTGTTGTTACTGGTTTTGCAGTGCTTCGCTATATGACCCAAGCCACCACATGCAAAACATTTGATGTTTGTGCTGTATAGCTTAGGTCCGTCCACACTGCAACCGTGGTCCCTTTTCCTGTACTGTTCCATTCTCAGGGACGCACTCTTCACAACAGTTCTTTTTCCCAAAGTTTGGGAAAAATCTCTGTTAGTCTGTACAGGCTTGGATTTTGGGAGATTCGGCCTGTCACAGACCAATCTCCCCCCTTTTTGTCTGTCACAGACTAATTTCCCCCTTTTTTGCCCTTTAAGGAAAAAGAAAGGTCTGGCACCATTTTGGCAAAATTGGTGATGACCTGTTGCATGCCAGACATTAGCTGGGAGCTTACAGCAACCTGAGCCTTCAATTTGGCTAGCGTCACGTCAGTAGAGGCAGTCTGCTCCTTGAAGGCCTTGACCTTAGCATAAGACTGAGTCAACTTAGCCTCAATTTCCTCCTTCTGCCTCTGCAGCTCTCTTAACTGTGACTCTATCCTAGCCACCTGCGCATCTCGGTCTACAGTAGACTGTCTCCGTTGACCGAGACACCAGCGCAACTTCCTTTGGCTTGCAGATGCCAATCTCAAATGTATGCACAAGTTTGGCTAGCATCTGAAGCCCTTTGGCGGCCTTATTCAACTTTGTCCGTTTGTTAACACATAGCTTGTAATAACTACAAGCCTGTACTAACAAATCGGACCTCAGCATTTCTGCTGAATTGTAAGTGGTGGGGATGATGAGGTTGAAGGTGCTATGTTTGCTCAAGTGTGGCAGTGTGGGGAAGTCCATACTCACGGGTTGTTGACAAGCCATCTTCTCTTGAACTGTCCTTCCTTGTCCTTTTGTGTGCTGCATGGAGAAGGTCCTCTAATACCAGAAACGCCTTCTTCCGACCAGCCGGACGACTGTTCAGCTCCAACGGCGATGGATCTCCTCCAGTGACCGTGACTATGACTCCTTCTTCCTTTGCAACACTTGAGCGTTTTTTTCAGCATTCGTGCAAAGCAATTGACAAGATATTAGTACACCTCAAAACAAACAGAAAGATTTAGATTCTCTGTTATAGATTTTGGTCTGTGCCTAGCTCTATAGGACGAATCGCGCTTATCTGTCCGAATTATCCGGTACTGGACGCTCATAAACCACTGACCGCGTCTCTCTTGCCCGACAATTCACAGAATAAGCGATTTCCCACGCCAAGACCAAACACAGACACCAAATCCTAACAGTGGGCCTAGCTGCCAATGTTAAGGGGGGCTTATTAATTACCAAAATTTATGTCAATACCAATAAATATTCCTAAATAGTTGTGAGTCATCTACTGTGACCCCACCCATTTATTCCCTTAATATAATATAACATAGGCACCCTCAACTTGCCTGCACGATGCGCTGAAAGCCAACTGCCTGCGCCTTACTGTACTATAATAATGGACCAGACACTGTGCCCTTAAATAATAAAATATTTATTACACAATAGTCTACTAATACGCTATATCTATATATAGCTATATATCAATGGTTATAGATATATATACATATAGACGCACACATCACGGTACAGTAAGATTATTACAATAAACACAATACAAACCTAACTACACTAGACAATACACAATTCCCAATTCCACCCCACACACTATACAATACACTTACATACATTCATTAGCAGCAACCCACCCACCTCGCTACTCACTGTAGTACAGGTTCAGGGAATAGAGGGTCAATACAGCCCAGCAATGCAAGGGTTAAAGCGGGGCTGTAAACCACACAATCACTGCAATGTAGGGATAATCACAGTGCAGGGGATGATGGACATAAAGGGGCTAACCCAGGGTTGGACATCAGGGGTTACCTGGGTCAGGGGTATTGGGGCTAATACAGGGGACCAAGATATCAAGGGTAAATACAGCCCAGCAAGGGTATGCTGGGGCTGCACACAGGGAACTGGGTTGCAGGGAGCAGGGCTAAAAGACCTGCAGGACAGTGCAATAGGGGTTAATGATACTTAGCCAGTGCTCGTCTCCTCGCTTGCTCATTTTCCTGGGGATGGCTCTCCCTCATCCATGGGGCTGCATGCACTCCACCTCCATCTCCTTTACCAAGTGTGCCTCTCTTTATCCTCAAATCCCAAGAGTCCTCCCCCCTAGTCCCAAAATGCTGGAAGTAGGGGGATGGAGTTTAGCCATGGGGCAGAAGTGTGGAAGAAGGAGTTTGCAATCTCTTTGTTCTGAGGTGACGATCAGCAAACGAGACCATCCCACTGTTTAGGGCCTGAACAAAAGAGGACTAGATGTCATCCTACAGACTATCAGCACAAGTTTTTCTCTAAACTTGGGGGATGAACTGTTGATAAGAGTTGATAGGGAATTAAATCTAGGGAATATGTAATACACTTCCCTCTACATATATACAGTAGAGACCAAAAGTTTGGACACACCTTCTCATTCAAAGAGTTTTCTTTATTTTGATGACTATGAAAATTGTAGATTCACACTGAAGGCATCAAAACTATGAAGCTGGTGACACTTTTGGGGATTTATTCAAAATTGAAGGCATACTGAACCAGCATGGCTACCACAGCATTTTGCAGCGGCATGCTATTCCATCCGGTTTGCGTTTAGTTGGACCATCATTTATTTTTCAACAGGACAATGACCCCAAACACACCTCCAGGCTGTGTAAGGGCTATTTGACCATGAAGGAGAGTGATGGGGTGCTGCGCCAGATAACCTGGCCTCCACAGTCACCGGACCTGAACCCAATCGAGATGGTTTGGGGTGAGCTGGACCGCAGAGTGAAGGCAAAAGGGCCAACAAGTGCTAAGCATCTCTGGGAACTCCTTCAAGACTATTGGAAGACCATTTCAGGTGACTACCTCTTGAAGCTCATCAAGAGAATGCCAAGAGTGTGCAAAGCAGTAATCAAAGCAAAAGGTGGCTACTTTGAAGAACCTAGAATATGACATATTTTCAGTTGTTTCACACTTTTTTGTTATGTATATAATTCCACATGTGTTAATTCATAGTTTTGATGCCTTCAATGTGAATCTACAATTTTCATAGTCATGAAAATAAAGAAAACTCTTTGAATGAGAAGGTGTGTCCAAACTTTTGGTCTGTACTGTATATATATATATATATATATATATATACAGTATATATATCCACAGATGCTTGGGGCACATCTGTAAACATATACACATACATACAAACCGGATTCCAAAAAAGTTGGGACACTAAACTAATTGTGAATAAAAACTGAATGCAATGATGTGGAGATAGCAAATGTCAATATTTTATTTGTAATAGAACGTAGATGACAGATCAAACGTTTAATCCGAGTAAATGTATCATTTTAAAGGAAAAATACATTGATTCAAATTTTCACGGTGTGAATAAATCCCCCAAAAATTGGGACAAGTAGCAATAAGAGGCTGGAAAAAGCCAATTTGAGCATAACGAAGAGCTAGAAGACCAATTAACACTAATTAGGTCAATTGGCAACATGATTGGGTATAAAAAGAGCTTCTCAGAGTGGCAGTGTCTCTCAGAAGCCAAGATGGGTAGAGGATCATCAATTCCCACAATGTTGCGCAGAAAGATAGTGGAGCAATATCAGAAAGGTGTTACCCAGCGAAAAATTGCAAAGACTTTGCATCTATCATCATCAACTGTGCATAACATCATCCGAAGATTCAGAGAATCTGGAACAATCTCTGTGCGTAAAGGTCAAGGCCGTAAAACCATACTGGATGCCTGTGATCTCCGGGCCCTTAAACGACACTGCACCACAAACAGGAATGCTACTGTAAAGGAAATCACAGAATGGGCTCAGGAATACTTCCAGAAACCATTGTCAGTGAACACAATCCAGCGTGCCATCCGCCGTTGCCAGCTGAAACTCTACAGTGCAAAGAAGAAGCCATTTTTAAGGAAGATCCGCAAGCTCAGGCGTTTTCACTGGGCCAGGGATCATTTAAAATAGAGTGTGGCAAAATCGAAGACTGTTCTGTGGTCAGACGAGTCACGATTCGAAGTTCTTTTTGGAAATCTGAGACGCTATGTCATCTGGACCAAAGAGGACAAGGACAACCCAAATTGTTATCAACGCTCAGCTCAGAAGCCTGCATCTCTGATGGTATGGGGTTGCATGAGTGCGTGTGGCATGGGCAGCTTGCATGTCTGGAAAGGCACCATCAATGCAGAAAAATATATTCAGGTTCTAGAACAACATATGCTCCCATCCAGACGTCATCTCTTTCAGGGAAGACCCTGCATTTTTCAACAAGATAATGCCAGACCACATTCTGCATCAATCACAACAACATGGCTGCGTAGGAGAAGGATCCGGGTACTGAAATGGCCAGTCTGCAATCCAGATCTTTCACCTATAGAGAACATTTGGCGCATCATAAAGAGGAAGGTGCAACAAAGAAGGCCCAAGACGATTGAACAGTTAGAGGCCTGTATTAGACAAGAATGGGAGAGCATTCCTATTTCTAAACTTGAGAAACTGGTCTCCTCGGTCCCCAGACGTCTGTTGAGTGTTGTAAGAAGAAGGGGAGATGGCACACAGTGGTGAAAATGGCCTTGTCCCAACTTTTTGGGGATTTGTTGACACCATGAAATTTTGATTCAACATATTTTTCCCTTAAAATTGTACATTTTCTCAGTTTAAACTTTTGTTCCGTGATGTATGTACTATTCTGAATAAAATATTAGAAGTTGGCACCTCCACATCATTGCATTCAGTTTTTATTCACGATTTGTATAGTGTCCCAACTTTTTTGGAATCCGGTTTGTACATACATACATACAAAACCGGGGTATGAATGGGCAGCAATAAGCCCACCTACATACTGTCATGCTGACATAAGTGTATATACCTAGACATGCGTGCAAATACATACACACATATCTATATATACAATCGTGGCCAAAAGTTTTGAGAATGACACAAATATTATGTCTGTGAAGGTTCTCATTTATCCAGGATAGACACAAATATTAGTTTTCGCAAAGTTTGCTGCTAAACTGCTTTTAGATCTTTGTTTTAGTTGTTTCTGTGATGTAGTGAAATATAATTGCACGCACTTCATACGTTTCAAAGGCTTTTATCGACAATTACATGACATTTATGCAGAGTCAGTATTTGCAGTGTTGGCCCTTCTTTTTCAGGACCTCTGCAATTAACTGGGCATGCTCTCAATCAACTTCTGGGCCAATTCCTGACTGATAGCAACCCATTCTTTCATAATCACTTGGAGTTTGTCAGAATTAGTGGGTTTTTGTTTGTCCACCCGCCTCTTGAGGATTGACCACAAGTTCACAATGGGATTAAGATCTGGGGAGTTTCCAGGCCATGGACCCAAAATGTCAAAGTTTTGGTCCCCGAGCCACATAGTTATCACTTTTGCCTTATGGCACGGTGCTCCATCGTGCTGGAAAATGCATTGTTCTTCACCAAACTGTTGTTGGATTGTTGGAAGAAGTTGCTGTTGGAGGGTGTTTTGGTACCATTCTTTATTCATGGCTGTGAGCCCACTCCTTTGGATGAGAAGCAACCCCACACATGAATGGTCTCAGGATGCTCTACAGTTGGCATGACACAGGATTGATGGTAGCGCTCACCTTTTCTTCTCAGGACAAGTCTTTTTCCTGATGCCCCAAACAATCGGAAAGAGGCTTCATCGGAGAATATGACTTTGCCCCAGTCCTCAGAAGTCCATTCACCATATTTTCTGCAGAAGATCAATCTGTCCCTGTTGTTTTTTTGGGAGAGAAGTGGCTTCTTTGCTGCCCTTCTTGACACCAGGCCATCTTTCAAAAGTCTTCACCTCACTGTGCGTGCAGATGCGCTCACACCTGCCTGCTGCAAGCTCTGCACTGGTGGCACTCCGTACCCGCAGCTGAATCCTCTTCAGGAGACGATCTTGGCGCTTGCTGGACTTTCTTGGACGCCCTGAAGCCTTCTTAACAAGAATTAAACCTCTTTCCTTGAAGTTCTTGATGATCCTATAAATTGTTGATTGTGGTGCAATCTTAGTAGCCACAATATCCTTACCTGTGCAGCAATTTTTATGCAACGCAATGATGGCTGCATGCGTTTCTTTGCAGGTCACCATGGTTAACAATGGAAGAACAATGATTTCAAGCATCACCCTCCTTTTAACAGGTCAAGTCTGCCATTTTAACCCAATCAGCCTGACATAATGATCTCCAGCCTTGTGCTCATCAACATTCTCACCTGAGTTAACAAGACGATTACTGAAATGATCTCAGCAGGTCCTTCAATGACAGCAATGAAATGCAGTGGAAAGTTTTTTTTGGGATTAAGTTAATTTTCATGGCAAAGAAGGACTATCAATTCATCTGATCACTCTTCATAACATTCTGGAGTATATGCAAATTGCTATTACAAAAACTTAAGCAGCAACTTTTTCAATTTCCAATATTTATGTAATTCACAAAACTTTTGGCCACGACTGTACACACACTCGCATATACCTGGGGCATCACATACAGGGAACATACATATGTCCCTACTTGCCATACATGGCCATACAGGAAATATATCCCTATTGGCCATATAAAGGGGCCCATATATATACATATATACCGATATCAAAGAAGGGGCAGATACATATATATATCCATATACATAAGCTCATCTGACTTCCCTCTACACATCTACATATCAAAACGCAAGAAAAACTATACATATAAGGTATCGCTGGATTCGGAATGACTTGTAGAATAAAATAAACTGGTCAGTTCTATCACACAACAAATTTCGTAAATAAAAAATCTGTAAAACTGTGGTGGAATTGCTTTTTTTTTTTTTGCAATTTCACCCCATTTGGAATTTTGTACCCGCTTCCCACTACATCATATGCAATATTAAATAGTGGTGTTGTAAAGTACAACTTGGCTTCAAAAAAAGCCCTCATATGGCTATGTGAACAGACAAATAAAGAAGTTATGGTTTTGGGAAGGCAGGGAGGGAAAAACGAAAACGCAAAAAAAATAATTTGGGGTTAATAAAAAGATGAAGTTGTTGTCAGGCGAGAGCCAGATAGTGATGCTGAGATCAAAATTTGTGAACCAAAGACTAGTGTGCAGACTCACATTGGCATATAGAGGTAAATAGGTACACTTAGTATGGAGCAGATAATATTATCATCCCCCACAGGTATCGTGGGGTGAAACGATTAGACTGCCCAGTGGCGATCCCCCTTGTGCCTGCTTGAGACAACAAAAAGCTTGTTTTCTCTGTCCTTCACAAACTAATGAAAACGTTTTCTTCAATAGGTAGGTGGAGCGTCCTTAAAAATTATTTTAGGGATTTAGGTTACAAGCTTAGGGCAGGGACCTCAAAGGTAGTGTTTTCCAAAATACTGCCCGTAAACCGAGCCACACAGGAAAGGCAGGGGGGATTAGGGAGGTTAACAAGTGGCTCAAGAACTGGTGTAGGAAGGAGGGGTTTGGGTTCCTGGAGAACTAGGCTGACTGCTTTGATGGCTACAGGCTCTATCGTAGGAATGTGCTGCACCTCAATAGGGAAGGGGCAGCTGCTTTGGGGAGAAGATGGCTAGAAGGTTGGAGGAGTGTTTAAACTAGGGACTGTGGGGAGGGTAATTACGTTATAGGAGGGGAAGATAGTGCAGATAGATAACTAGGGCAAGGTAATGGGACTGGGGGGAGGAATGGATGGAGGGACTAAAACAGTTCAGAAGGAAAGGCGTAGGGTACAAAATATACATAAACCTCTTAATTGTATCTATACTAATGCCAGAAGCACGATTTATAAAACTGGAAAACTGGAATTAGTGATGTGTGAGGAGGACCATAACATAGTGGGAACAACTGAGACATGGCTGGAAGACAACTATGATTGGGCGGTTAACGTACAGGGTTACAGTCTGTTTAGAAAGGATCATCAAAACTGAAGGGTGGGAGGGGTCTGCCTTTGTGTAAAGTCCTGTCTAAAGCCCTCACTCCGAGAAGATATAAGTGAGGGACATAAACATATGGAGTCAATGTGGGTAGAAATACATGGGGGAAAAACTATAATAAAATACTAATAGGAGTTTATTATAAACGCAATATAAAAGTCATATGCACCCCAAAAAAGTGCCAATCGCCCAAAAACTGAAAAAAACTATGGCTCTCAGAATATGGAGAAACTAAAACATGATTTTTTTTGTTTCAAAAATGATATTATTGTGCAAAAATTGCATAAATAAAAAAAGTATACATATTAGGTATTGCCGCGTCCATATCGACCGATTCTATAAAAATATCACATGACCTAACCACTCAGATGAACACTGTAAAAAAAATTTAAATACAAATTGTGCTAAATAAACCATTTTTGGTCACCTTACATCACAAAAAGTGTAATAGCAAGCGATCAAAAAGTCACACACACCTCAAAATAGTGCCAATAAAACCGTCATCTCATCCCGCAAAAATCATACCCTACCCAAGGTAATCGCCCAAAAACTGAAAAAATTATGGCTCTCAGACTATGGAAACACTAAAACATGATTTTTTTTTGCTTCAAAACTGAAATCATTGTGTAAAACGTACATCATTTTTTTTTTTTTTACATATTTGGTATCGCAACGTCCGTAATAACTTGCTCTATAAAGGTCCCAGGCTACTTGAGAAACCTTGACGTGGTGCCCGGGCTTAGACATGTTCTACACCGTAGGACATGTTGACTAATCTCTCAATTTTAAAATCAGTTTGAGGGTTTAGTGAGACCGCAGAGTGCACCTGTATTTGTTGTTGTTTTGTTATATTGTTATATTGATTATTACATCCGCACTTGTTACCTTGTGTGAGATGTCTATTGTGGTACTTGTGGTTCGCCGCGGGCATCCTCCACCGTATGCATTTTGCTGGGGATCGCCATTAGCAACGGGCCACAAGTGCAGGATTTGCTCCCCTATATATATGCACGACTGCATGTGGGTTTGAGCACCTCCTGCTAATGCCACCTTGTCTTTTTTGGTTTGTATATATAGATTCCTGGAGGTGTATAAACTCCAATTCAAATGTGCCTGTTTTCCATCTACAGGCCACATTTAGGTGCACCTGTGAGGCCTGGGCCATATCAGTCAGTCTTGAGTGGGACTCACAGACTCCTCCCTCCTCCTATTGCAAGCATGGTTACATGCTGGAGGTAACTGGTGAGCTGTTTGTGAGTCGGCCTCATGCTCCTGCAATTTGCCCACTGGCTCCTGGTATCGCCCATACGGCGCAGGTAGGAGAGCGTTAGGTCCCGGGCTACTTGAGAAACCTTGACGTGGTGTCCGGGCTTAGACATGTTCTACACCGTAGGACATGTTGACTAATCTCTCAATTTTAAAATCAGTTTGAGGGTTTAGTGAGACCGCAGAGTGCACCTGTATTTGTTGTTGTTTTGTTATATTGCTATAAAGATATCACATGACCTAACCCCTCAGATGAATACCGTAAAAAACTGTAAAAAAAAGCCATTTTTTGTCACCTTACATCACAAAAAGTGTAATAGCAAGCTATCAAAAAGTCACAGGCACCCCAAAATAGTCCCAATAAAACCGTCATCTCATCCCGCAAAAATCATATCCTATCCAAGGTAATCGCCCAAAAACTGAAAAAATTATGGCTCTCAGACTATGAAAACACTAAAACATGATTTTCTTTGCTTCAAAAATGAAATCATTGTGTAAAACTTACATACATTTTTTTTTTACATATTAGGTATTGCAGCGTCCGTAATAACTTGCTCTATAAAAATATCACATGACCTAACCCCTCAGGTTAATACCGTACAAAACTAAAATAAAAAACGGTGTACAAAATTCCATTTTTTGTCACTTTACATCACAAAAAGTGTAGTAGCAAGCTATCAAAAAGTCACAGACACCCCAGAATAGTGCCAATAAAACCGTCATCTTATCGCGCAAAAATCACATCCTATTCAAGGTAATCGCCCAAAAACTGAAAAAATTATGGCTCTCAGACTATGGAAATACTAAAACATGAATTTTTTTTGCTTCAAAAATGAAATCATTGTGTAAAACTTACATACATTTAGGTATCGCAGCATCCGTAATAACTTGCTCTATAAAAATGTCACATGACCTAACCCCTCAGGTGAATAACGTACAAAACTAAAATAAAAAACAGTGTAAAAAAAAAGCCATTTTTTTGTCACCTTACATCACAAAAAGTGTAATAGCAAGCTATAAAAAAATCACACGCACCCCAAAATAGTTCCAATAAAACCGTCATCTCATCTTACAAAAGTCATACCCTACCCAAGGTAATAGCCCAAAAACTGAAAAAATTATGGCTCTCAGACTATAGAAACATTAAAACATGATTTTTTTTGTTTCAAAAAATAAATCATTGTGTAAAACTTGCATTAATAGAAAAAAAGTATACCGTGACAACCTGGTCTATAAAAATATCGCATGATCTAACCAGTCAGATGAATTTTGTAAATAACAAGAAATAAAAACGGTGCCAAAACTGCTATTTCTTGTTACTTTGCCTCACAAAAAGTGTAATATAGAGCAACCAAAAATCATATGTACCTTAAGCTAGTACCAACAATACTGACACCCTATCCCGTAGTTTCTAAAATGGGGTCACTTTTTTAGAGTTTCTACTCTAGGGGTACATCAGGGGAGCTTCAAATGGGACATGGTGTAAAAAAAAAAAACAGTCCAGCAAAATCTGCCATCCAAAAACTGTATGGCATTCCTTTCCTTCTGTGCCCTGCCGTGTGCCCATATAGCAGTTTAAGACCACATATGGAGTGTTTCTGTAAACTACAGAATCAGAGCCATAAATATTGAGTTTTGTTTGGCTGTTAACCCTTGCTTTGTTACTGGGAAAAATTGATTAAAAGGGAAAATTTGTAAAAAAAATTAAATTCAGAAATTTAATCTCCATTTGCCAATAACTCTTGTGGATCACCTAAAGGGTTAACGACATTTTTAAACTCTGTTTTGAATACCTTGAGGGGTGTAGTTTCTTAGATGGGGTCAAATGGGACATGGTGTCAAAAAAACCAGTCCAGCAAAACCTGCCTTCCAAAAACCGTATTGCATTCCTTTCCTTTTGCGCCCTGCCGGGTGCCTGTACAGCGGTTTACGAACACATATGGGGTATTTCTGTAAACTACAGAATCAGGGCCATATATATTGAGTTTGGTTTGGCTTTTAACCCTTGCTTTGTAACTGGAAAAAAATTAATAAAATGGAAAATCTGCCAAAAATGTGAAATCTTGAAATTGTATCTCTATTTTCCATTAATTCTTGTGGAACACCTAAAGGGTTAACAAAGTTTGAAAATTCAGTTTTGAATACCTTGAGGGGTGTAGGTTATAGAAAGGGGTAATTTTGGGGTGGTTTCTATTATGTAAGCCTCACAAAGTGACTTCAGAACTGAACTGGTCCCTAAAAAGTGGGTTTTTGAAAATTTCAAGATTTGCTTCTAAACTCCTAAGCCTTGTAACATCCCTAAAAAATGAAATATCATTTCCAAAATGACCCAAACATGAAGTAGACATATGGGGAATGTAAAGTAATAACTAGTTTTGGAGTTATTACTATGTATTATAGAAGTAGAGAAATTGAAACTTGGAAATGTGCAATGTTTTACAAATTTTGGTAAATTTTGTATTTTATTATAAATAAAAATGATTTTTTTTTTTTACTTCATTTTACCAGTGTCATGAAGTACAATATGTGACGAAAAAACAATCTCAGAATGGCCTGGATAAGTCAAAACATTTTAAAGTTATCACCACTTAAAGTGACACTGGGCAGATTTGCAAAAAATGGCCTTGTCCTTAAGGTGAAATAATGCTGTGTCCCAAAGGGGTTAAGAGGGGCCTGGATGTATTTCTGGAGTGTAATAATATTGTAGGCTATAGCTACTAGAGATGGGTCGTTGATCCAGGGAGTTATTCTGATTGACTGATTGGAGTCAGGAACAAATTTTTTCCCCTAAAGTGAGGAAAATTTGCTTCTACCTCACATATTTTTTTTTTCACAGTTGCCTTCCTCTGGATCAACTTGCAGGATAACAGGCTGTATTGGATGGACAGATGTCTTTTCTTCAGCCTTATCAACTATGTTACTATGTAATATAAATCTGGCTAAGTCACCCTAAATTCAACATTGAGACCCTTAGGTTTTATGGATTAAAGATGATAGATTCAAAATAGAGGGCTACCCTATCTCCACCTCGTCTGGTCATAGGGATCTGATCAATAATTCTAAATTGGAGGTCCCTCTCAGTATGTTTTGCCTCTCTGAAGGGTTTGAACACTGATCAATCCAATTTTTTTTCTCTGATGGTCAATTTGTGTTCATTAAACAAGCTTTTACATCCTGTGTTGTCTCCCCAACATATAGGAGGTGACATAGACATTCTAGGAGGTATACGACATATGCTGCATCGCATGTCAAATATCTCCTAATTTGAAACAGTTCTCCTGTAACCGGGTGTGTAAACTAGATCCTTTCAACATTAATGAACAATTAATACAATTATGGCAAGGAAAACATCCCACCTTTTTAGAACCCAAATATGCTCCAGAAGAGATTTTTTTAGTAGCAATATCAGCCTAGACCAAACAGTCCTTCACATTTTGGGCGCAGCAATAGGACAGTAAAGAGGGTCTATTAAGTTCAGAAATATTCCTAAAGTTGCTCCCAAATATTGTTCAGTGGTTTTTAATTATATTGCTGATCTGTTGACTCTGAATTTTGCAATCTGTGACAAAGGGAATCCGAGTTTCCTTTTGGTCATTTCTCTTTTGTATAAGTAAGGATTCCCTCGTTAATTTACAAACCTTATCCTTATGATATTCAATCAGGGTTTTAGGGTATCCACTCTGTATGAACTTGTCCCCCATCTCATTCAACCATATATTCACAAGGTCTTCATCTCCAACAATTCTTTTCACCCTCTGTATGGCAGAGATCTAATCATAGGTTTTGGGTGACAACTGTCATATCTTAATAAAGTGTTATGATCCGTGCTTTTAGTGAAAAGATCCTGTGACGGTCTGAATATGAGTTACCGTCTGTCATTCCCTTATTCCCATGAAATAATATCATAAAAAATCCACAGAGTTAAATATTGCTGGTGTCGCATAATAATCCACACAGGAGCCAAAGCTTCATGCTGGAACAAAACACATTTAATGGAAAGCAAGGGCATTCAATTTAAACAGCATCAAATTCTTCCTCTGAGCCAGCGAGTTTTGGAAACTCAATTTACAAAACAGGGCTTGGTCACATGGCTTACAAGCAATCACAATCGCTTTTCCAAGACAATGGCCAAAAGTGTTATCTTGTGTATTTTAATTAAGTAGATCAGTCTTGTGGTTAGAAGCAGACTGAATGTCTCAGAAGTGTGTGTACACATGTCCTTGATACACACAGATGTTTACATCCATTGTTAGGAGTAGGTATCCACGGGGATTAAGTAGCAGGGAAGTAAAATAACCAAACGGTTACTGGGGAGTTCTTCACAGAACCGGGAATAAATGTCCCCCTGTTTCTTTGATGGATTTGGGAACACAGACAAAATAGAGCATGCATTCGTGCTAAAAAAAATTTTTTAAAAATGGACCCACGGACCATGCTAAAACACTGATGTGAATGAATGGGGACGTGTGCTGTCCGTGGAGAACATGTACAGCACGCGTCCATGGAACACTGATGTGTGAATGAGGCTTAAAGGGGTTTTGTCACTTCA
Source organism: Bufo gargarizans (assembly GCF_014858855.1). Classification (NCBI taxonomy): domain Eukaryota; kingdom Metazoa; phylum Chordata; class Amphibia; order Anura; family Bufonidae; genus Bufo; species Bufo gargarizans. The sequence continues at coordinate 277,928,031 of NC_058082.1, read as the reverse complement.
GCAAATAGCATTTATTAAGTAAAGAAAGTTAATACAAGGCCCTTACTAATATATTGTTATTATCTATTGTGCTTCCTTTAATGACTGGAGTCATTTTTGCATCACATTATGCACTCAGGCTCGGACTGGCCCATAGGGGTAGACGTGAATCCCCAGGTGGGCCCCTGGGCAAGGAGGGCCCCTAGTCTCTCACCCCCTGCACGTAACACAGTAGACTTACTGCACTACGTACATATTATCAATGTACAGCACCTCAACCAGCCTATGTTCATATAAAAAACCTGATAGATTATTAAAGAAACTCCCCAGTTTATTAATATAGACACTGTCAGAGCTGCGATGACTTCTAGGTATAGAGGAAAGCTGCCAGTATCCTCTTTTCCCGAGGGCCTAACTCCTCAAAGATTCTGCAGGGACCCCCATATTCAATCATCTGGTAGCATCTTGCAGCTGTGTAAGCAGATCATATTTGAATGTATCCGTACAGTGGGCCCCAAAATAAATTTTACTGGTAGGCCCTAGGCACACCGGTCCGACACTGTATACACTGATCGTTTCCATGGTTACAACAACCCTGCAATCCATCAGTGATGGCCATGCTTGCACACTATAGGAAAAAGTGCTGGCCTTTCTGGTGGCTAGGACCGTGGGAGCACAACATAGACTGGTGCTTTTTCCTATAGTGTGCAAGCATGGCCACCGCTGATGGAATACAGGGTGGTGGTAACTAGGGATGAGCGAATCAACCTCAGATGCTTCATCCAAAGTCGATTTGCATTAAAACGTTGTTTTAATACTGTACGGAGCAGGAGCTCCGTACAGTATTAGAATGTATTGGCTCCAATGAATCAAAGTAATTACTTCACAAAGTCTCTCAAGACTTTGTGTAATAACTTCGCGAACCCAAACCCGAGTTCAGTATCATGGTTTTTTACAGTAAAAGTTTATTCCCAAAGTTATTACACAAAGTCTTGCGAGACTTTGTGAAGTAATAAACGGCTCATCAGAGCCAATACATTTTAATACTGTACAAAGCTTCTGCTCCGTACAGTATCGAAACAAAGTTTTATGTCAATCACTTCAGATGAAGCATCCGAAGTTGATTTTATCATCCCTAGTCGTAACCATGGAAGCGAGAAATGTATGTGATGGAAAATTAATCCAGCCAGCAAAGGAAGTAATATGGAAAATAACAATACATTAGTAAGTGCCTTGTAATAACTTTCTCTACATGATACATGGCACTCTGCTGAAGTGACACAACCCCTTTAGTCATATGTATCTGTCTGTCTATACTGTAGAAATCTGCAGTAGATAAGAGGCAACAAAGTGAAGTTTATTCACCCATATGTACAGCAGCATTTCCGTCCTGTCATAGGATCTCGTTTTAAGTATTGTAGAAAGGTGTAAGGGGCCGTCATTGATGGATGGTATGTGTCACAAAGATTCATGGTCTTGGTGAGGTAAGAGCAGGTAGTTTTAAGTGTCAGCGGCAGCTAGTGCTGACTGACACTGTTGTTAGTATGGCTGTAAAGCCAATCTGGGTCGGCTCTTACTGGGAGAGGCCAAAGTGCTGGGTGGGTGGCTGCTCCCCATGCTCCAGGCTGGGTCTTTTTTGGCCTATATAAAACCCAGCCAGCAGTCTCAGCTGGGTGTGGTTTATCCTCCATCTGACAGAGAAGCTGGGGAGTCTCTGTGTTTTGCGACCTGTGAATTTGTGCCGTGCTAAAGGGCTGAGAGCCGCATGCCAGGAAACAGACCCATAAATCCTGCAGTGGACTGTGGGAGGAGAACTACTAACCAGGTGATGATTTTGTTCTATGGACATTGCATGGTGTGAACAAACACCAAGACTGTGAACGGTCATTTTCTTTTTCCTTATGTGTGAATAAACACCGAACTGTTTAAGTCTCCTAGCCTGTCTACCAGAGCGAAACCCCACAGTATAGTGATGCTGGCTAGTGTTGATTGCGAATATTCTAATCCTGAATTTTTATTGTAAATATTGGCACTTCGAGAATTTAGCGAATATATAGAATATTGTGCTATATGGTTGTAATTGCGAATACTCTAAATTTTTTTCATCAGTACTTACTGCTTCTTGCTTGTGGGCCAATGAGAAGGCTGCAATATCTTTGTCAGAGCTTAGCAACATCCCTAGCAACCAATAGGAAAGTTGACTAACCGTTACTATATAGAAAACTCCCCAGCAGCCATTTTCTGCTGTTTTTTGCAGTTCTGAGAGAGAGATAGCGGTGTCATTGCTGTGCTCGCTGCTTTGCTGAGTCATCTGGATCCTTATTCAATTACATTAGATGGTTAGCTTATATATATAATACAGATAGTTAGTAGGAGATAGTCAGTGTAGGTTAGATAGTGATATAGTGTAGCTGATGGTAGGTTCCAGTGCAGGGTGTTAGGTAGTGTGATAGGAATTACTGTACTGTGTATTTTCTACAGTCTCAGTAAACTTCTAGGGGCTTGAAAAATTTATCAAAAGTGAGTCACGCTTGTATTGCGTGCACAATACGCACATATTACGTTACCGATTTTCGCAATCAAGAAAATAATGACTGGAGATCATGAATTATAGAATTTGCAAATTTATTGCGAATATTAGGCCAAAAATTCGCTAAATATCACGAAATCAACCAGCCTATGTTCATATAAAAACCTGATAGATTATTAAAGAAACTCCCCAGTTTATTAATATAGACACTGTCAGAGCTGCGATGACTTCTAGGTATAGAGGAAAGCTGCCAGTATCCTCTTTTCCCGAGGACCTAACTCCTCAAAGATTCTGCAGGGACCCCCATATTCAATCATCTGGTAGCATCTTGCAGCTGTGTAAGCAGATCATATTTGAATGTATCCGTACAGTGGGCCCCAAAATAAATTTTACTGGTAGGCCCTAGGCACCCCGGTCCGACACTGTATACACTGATCGTTTCCATGGTTACAACAACCCTGCAATCCATCAGTGATGGCCATGCTTGCACACTATAGGAAAAAGTGCTGGCCTTTCTGGTGGCTAGGACCGTGGGAGCACAACATAGGCTGGTGCTTTTTCCTATAGTGTGCAAGCATGGCCACCGCTGATGGAATACAGGGTGGTGGTAACTAGGGATGAGCGAATCGACCTCAAGACTCAAGACTTTGTGTAATAACTTCGCGAACCCAAACCCGAGTTCAGTATCATGGTTTTTTACAGTAGCTGATGGTAGGTTCCAGTGCAGGGTGTTAGGTAGTGTGAATTACTGTACTGTGTATTTTCTACAGTCTCAGTAAACTTCTAGGGGCTTGAAAAAATATTTTTTCAAGCCCCTAGTACAAATATTGCCAGTGCTGCACATCACTAATGCTGGCAATATTGTGCTTATATACAAATCCATAATGATGTCATCAATCCATAGACATTTCATCATTATAACAATTAGGCTTCGTTCACATCACCGTTCAGCCTTTCCAATCTCCTGCTCCGTTTAGGGGCAGGAGAACGGAAAGGACAGATAAGCACATAACCAAACTGAGTCAAACGGAGCCCTTAGGACCCTATAGACTATAATGGGGTCCGTTATGTTTCCGCTCAGAAGATGATTTTTAAGCGGAGGCAAAAGTCCTGCATGCACAACTTTTGTCTCCGCTTAAAAATCATCTTCTGAGCGGAAACATAACGGACCCCATTATAGTGTATGGGGTCCTAAGGGCTCAGTTTGACTCAGTTTGGCGCCAGTTATGTGCTTATCTGTCCTTTCCGTTCTCCTGCCCCTAAACGGAGCAGGAGAACGGAAAGGCTGAACAGTGATGTAAACGAAGCCTTAAACTAATATATATATATATATATATATATATATATATCAGTTTCAATAAATTTTTTCACATGAGTGTCACGAGGGTGTCACGACCTATGGCTGATCTGTTGTGCCTGGGGTCAGAAGGTCGCAGTGAGTGGATACGCACTCGGTTTCTCAAGAGATCACTCCATGACCTAATGGTGAGAATAGATTCTGATCCAGGTTTTCCTGCTTAGGTTTGCGATCCTTTTTGTCCCATTTAGGAATCTGTAGCTTTTCCTTTCAGCTGTTCTCTTTCAGCCACTCCCAGCTACTATATATTCTCCCTTTCTGTTTCCATTGTTGCCAGATATAGACCTTCTTTCCAGATCTATTCTGATCTCTGGTGGAGTTGGAGTTGCTGTGGAGGTGTTGAAACTGGAGCTGTTGGATCTCTGGTTCACTCCTGTTGTTGTCTCCCTTTGTGGATTGTTTGTGGTGTTTGTGTTGTTTGTCCTTTCTCTGTTTTTATGCTAGGTGCTCCCACCACCCTATTAATTACAAAGGGCTTATTTCAGGGTAAACCAGGGACAAGGCACGTGATCGGAGTATGGGTTAGCAGCACGTCTAGGGACGTCAGGGCAGCCAGGTGCCAGTGCCAGGCAAGCTAGGGGTCACCACTCCTCCCCCTCCCTAATGGAAGGGTACTCCCCTTCCCTCCCCTCTGCGCCACATGTCTTTTACTTGCCATATCAGACGTTATAATTAGTTTCTATATGCCAATATTTCTATATGCCAATATTATGACTAATAAAAATGTGTGTGTGCATATATATATATATATATATATATATATACACACACACACATTCTCATTAGTCATAATATTGGAATATACTGTAGAAACCCATGTGTAAAAATTCACAGTGAAAATACATATAAATAAAATGTATACAATGGCACTTCTACTATTTAACCCCTTAACGCTAAACGTTGTGCATGTACGGCGGGTGATACATTGCCAGAATGCATTCCGCCATACATGCACGGTGGGCTGATTGGGCGGGTGCAGGAGCTGCGCCCACCCCATCACTGCAGGGGTCTGGCAGTCCCTGGTAGCCAGGCCCCTGCTGTATCCGCCGACATTGCTGTTTACAACGATGCCAGTGGATTAACCCCTTCTATGCAGCAGTCAGCGCTGACCGCAACATAGAAGTAGTTTGCGGCGGGTAAAGGAGAGCATCGGGTCCCCGCGCTGTTGTGGCGGGGACCCGATGTGTGACAAGGCAGCCCGATGCTGTGCAGAGGCTGCCCAATGCCTTGCACAGCATCAGGATCTGCCTTCTACGGGTGCCGAGGAGATCCAGCCTCAGTCTGGCTCTCCTATGCAACCTGTTAGTGTATTACTCTGTGTAATACACTAACAGGCAATGCATTACAATACAGATGAATTGCAATGCTTTGCAGAGGGGATCAGAGCCCCAAAAGTTGAAGTCCCAGAGTGGGACAGAAATAAAGTTAAAAAAAATGTGTTTTCAATAAAAATAATAAAGTTTCAAGTTAAAAAAGAAAAAAACGCCTCTTTCCCCTGATTTTATAAAAAAAGAAAAGAAAAAAACACACATATTAGGTATCGCTGCATCTGTAATGATCAGCTCTATAAATATATCACATGATCCACTCCGTCTGATAGACACCATAAAAAAATAAATAAAAACTGTGTCAACAAATCCATTTTTGTCACCTTCCAGCGATAAAAAAGGCGTATGCCCCCCCCCCCAAAATAGTACCAATCTAACCATCACCTCATCCCACAAAAAATGACCCCCTACATCAGTGATGGCGAACCTATGGCTCGGGTGCCAGAGGCGGCACTCAGAGCTCTCTCTGTGGGCACCCGCACCCTAGAGAAAGTCTATGGTGCACCAATATGCCTTAGAATTTGCCTGCCATTCAATAGTGCAGGACATGCTATGAACAGCACAGGCAGCACATTGAATGTAGGCAGGTTTTTATAGCTAAATTATAAAGTACATGGAAGATATATGATATTGGTGTTCAGGTTAAATTGCCGTGTTGGCACTTTGCGATAAATAAGTGGGTTTTGGGTTGCAGTTTGGGCACTCGGTCTCTAAGAGGTTCACCATCACTGCCCTACATAATACAATCGCCAAAAAAATAAAAAATATCGCTCTCAGACTATGGAGACACTAAAACATGATTTATTTTGTTTCAAAAATGCTTTTATTGTGTTAAATAAAAAAATAAATAAAAAAGTATACATATTAGGTATCGCCGTGTCTGTAACAACCTGCTTTATAAAAATATCACATGATTTAACTCCTTACATGAACACCGTAAAAAAATCTAATAAAAATTGTATCAAAAAGCTATTTTGTCACTTTACATCACAAAAAGTGTAATAGCAAGTGATCAAACAGTCATACGCACCCCATAATAGTGCCAATCAAACCGCCATCTCATCCCGAAAAAATTATACGCTACCTAAGACAATCTCTCAAAAAATTAAAAAAAACTATGACTCTCAGACTATGGAGACACTAAAACATGATATTTTTTTGTTTGTTTCAAAAAATATATTATTGTGTAAAATGTAAATAAATTAAAAAAGCATACATATTAGGTATTGGCACATCCTTAATGACCTGGTCTATAAAAATATCACATGACCTAACCCCTCAGATGAACACCTTTAAAAAATAAAATAAAACTAAAAAATAAAGCAATTTTTTTTGTCACCTTACATCACAAAAAGTGTAATACCAAGCGATCAAAAAGTCATAAGCACCCCAAAATTGTACTAATCCAACCGTCATCTCATCCCGCAAAAAATGATACCCTACCTAAGATAAATGCCCAAAAAATAAAAAAAAATATGTCTCTCATGCTATGGAGACACTAAAATAAGATTTTTTTTTGTTAAAAAAATGCTGTTATTGTGTAAAACTTAAATAAATAAAAAAAGTATGCATATTAGGTATTGCCATTTCCATAATGACCTGCTCTATAAAAATATCATATGACCTAACCCCTCAGGTGAACACCGTAAAAATAAAAAATGGTATCAAAAAGCCATTTTGTCACGTTAAATCGCAAATAGTGTAATAGCAAGCGATCAAACAGTCATACGCACCCCAAAATAGTACAAATCAAACCATCAACCAAAAAAATAAAAAATAAACTGTGGCTTTCAGAATATGGAGACACTAAAAAATAACTGAAACAAACAGCCAAAAAAAGTCACAGCCGTAACAACCTGCTCTATAAAAATAGCTCATGATCTAACCTTTCAGATGAATGTTGTAAATAACAAAAAATAAAAACAGTGCCAAAACAGCTATTTTTCTGTTACCTCACCTCACAAAAAGTGTAATATAGATCAACCAAAAATCATCTGTACTCTAAAATAGTACCAACGAAACTGCCAACTTATCCCGTAGTTTCCAAAATGGGATCACTTTTTTGAGTTTCTACTCTAGGGATGCATCAGGGGGTATTCAAATGTGACATGGCAAGTTAAAATTATCCCAGTGAAATCTGCCCTCCAAAAACCATATGGTGTTCCTTTTCTTCTACGCCCTGCCGCGTGCCCATACAACAGTTTTCAATCACATATGGGGTGTTTCTGTAAACTACAGAATCAGGGCAATAAATATTGAGTTTGGCTGTTAATCTTGGCTTTGTTAGAAAAAAAATTGATTAAAATTGAAAATCTGCCAAAAAAGTGAAATTCTGAAATTTCATATCCATTTTCAATAAATTATTGTGGAACACCTAAAGGGTTAACAAAGTTTGTAAAATCAGTTTTGAATACCCTGAGGGGTGTAGTTTCTAAAATAGGGTCACTTTTTGGGAGTTCAACAGGGGGGCTTCAAATGGGACATGGTGTCTAAAAATCCAGTCCATCAAAATCTGCCTTCTAAAAACTATATGGCTTTCCTTTCCTTCTGCGCCCTGCCATGTGGCCATACAGCAGTTTACGACCAGATATTGGGTGTTCATGTAAAATAAAGAATCAGGGCAATAAATATTGAGTTAGATTGGCTGTTAACCTTTGCTTTGTTAGAGGAAAAAAATGATTAAAATGGAAAATCTGACAAAAAAGTGAAATTCTGAAATTTCATCTCCATTTTCCATTAATTCTTGTGTAACACCTAAAGGGTTAAACAAATTTGTAAAATCAGTTTTTAATACCCTGACGGGTGTAGTTTATAAAATGGGGTCATTTTTGGGAGGTTTCTATCAAAGTGACTTCAGACCAGAATTGGTCCTTAAAAAGTGGGTTTTGGAAATTTTCTGAATATTGTCAACATTTGCTTCTAAACTTCTAAGCCTTCTCATGTCCCCCAAAATAAAATGGCATTCACAAAATGATCCAAACATGAAGTAGACATATGGGAAATTTAAAGTAATAACTATTATTTGAGGTATCACTATCTGTTTTAAAAGCAGACAAATTTAAATTTGGAAAGTTGCGAATTTTTCAAAATGTTTGGTAAATTTGGTATTTTTTGTAAATAAAAATGAAATATTTTGATTCAAATTTGCCACTGTCATGAAGTACAATATGTGATGAGAAAACAGTCTTAGAATGGCTTGGATAAGTTAAAGCGTTTTAAAGAGTTATAACCACATAAAGTTACACATGTCAGATTAGCAAAAATCAGTCTGGTCCTTAAAGGGAACCTGTCACCTCACAAAAGCCTCCAGCAGTACCAGCGTGTAGCCCGCAGTGTGTTTCTGATGATGCCTTTCTTCCTGAAGGCAGATGCAGCAAAAGTAATGAAAACATTGTTTTATCCCCTGCCGGTGCCCTTCTCTACAAATGCTTGAAGTCAAGGAGGCAGCAGCCTTCTCTTTCGGGTTTAGAGGTGACGTCATCGGCGCAAGGCGCACTGAGAGAGCAGTCCTTCTCTCAGAGCGACTGCACCGAATGAAGACACGTAAGGCGCAGGTGCGGGATATGAAATGCTGACAGGGCCAGCCGGAGGAGGAGAGCGCTCGCTGGCCCTGTCAATCAACAGGAGGAGGGAGCATTTTTTTTGAAAGGAGGATGCGGCGGCTACCAGCAAGTAGACGCCCTACTTGCTGGTAGCGATGTAATTAACATATGATAAAAGTGCGGTTTTTAAAGAAACTAAGCCACAGAAAAAGGCACTATATATTGAATAATCGCACTATAAGGATTTTAATTAGCCCAAAAAATGAAAAATGACTTTTGGGGGGTGACAGAAGCCCTTTAAGCAGGGAGGAATCATGACTTTAGATGGGAATATTTGTAATATTCTAAAACAAGACTATATAGCAATATAGCGAATATTTGAAAAAATATATATTATTTGTCTAATAGTTATAAGTTTTTTCTCATCTGAAGTTCAGATTGGAAAAAAATTACAACTATAAAAAAAAAGATTATAGCACTATATTAGCTAAATTGCTCTACATTAGTTTTTTTTTTCGAATATTCACTATATTGCTATATATTCTTGTTTTAGAATATTACGAATATTCGAAAAAACTAATATATTCGATATAGTGCTATATATTCGTTTTTTAGAATATTTGTCATTTTTCCCATCTAAAGTCATGATTCCTCCAAGCCTAAGTTGCTTGTGGGCCAATGACTCATTGGCCCACAAGCAAAAAGCAGGGCGGAATCATGTTCTTACTCGGAAATTGAAAATTTTGCAATAAAAATTTGCATTACGAAAATTTGCATATTACGCGATCATTACCATGACGATTTTTTTTGTAAAAAAATTGTAGACTATAACGAATATTCGAATTTGTGAATATTCAACTAATATTCTACAAAATATTTGCGAAATATCATGAATTCGAATATGACCTCATCACTAGATAAAACAATATTTTCAGTACTTTTTCTGCATCTGCCTTCAGGAAGATAGGCATCATCAGAAACACACTGCTGGCTACACGCAGGTACTGCTGGCGTCTTGGGATGGTCTTGTGAGGTGACAGGTTCCCTTTAAGGTGAAAAATGACCCGGTCCTTAAGGGGATAAGAATTACATAAATATAAATAGAGGGCAAAGCCTGTCAGTTTATTTATTGGTCTATCTTCTAGTCAAATGTATGTAGATACCCTCCCAATTATTGAGTTCAGGTGTTTGAGTCATATCCATTACAAATGGGTACATAAAATCAAGCACAAAGCCATATAAACATTGGTAGTAGTGTCCTACCAAAGAGCTCAGTGATGATAAAGGGGTTGTCTAGCCATTAATATTGGTGAAGCACTCATTAGTACAAGAGGATAGGGGAATGGTGAATGCAGGCTGTGTACTCACCACTTCCTGGTCTTCTTCGGCCGCACACTGTGCAGTGACCTGCACACAGCGTGAAGATGTCAGTGCGCTATGTGACCTCATGCTTTTTTACACTGAGTGACAGCACAGCGTGGCAGAAAGAGCATGAGCTGGATCTCAGGGGCAGAGGAGGATAGGTAAGTTGATTTTTTTTTCTCTGATCTGAGGTCTAATTTAAGGGGTTCTCCGGGCTTAACTTTTTTTTTCCTTTAAAAATGTAACCTGTGGAGGAAAGATTAATGATCACATACTTACCTTCCACAGTGCAGCTGTTCCTGAGATCTGCTCCCGGTCACGAGGTCTCTCCAGGTGGCTTTTCTTGGCTTCCGGACGAAGTCCGTCTTCTTATGTTCCTGTCTTCGCTTCTTTTATCCAGCAGGAGATTGATTGTCACTAGTGACGTCACTGCCTCCTGCTGGAGAAAGCGGTGGCCGGCAGTCTTCTAGGCTGAATGCTAGTGCGCATATGCAGGACCGCGCCGGCCGCTCTCTGTATCGTACAGGCTTCTATGTGAAGCCTGTACTGACTCCTGCACAGCCCAATGTAAGCGCTGTGCAGGAGTGACAGCATAGCTATCAGCCACAGAGGTTGATCGCTATGCTGTGGATCTCACTGGGGGCACATGGGGAGGGGAGGCACTGTGGAATTGTGGATGGCTCTCTGGAGCAATTAGGATGGCACATGGGGGCACTGGATTTCACTGGGGCACAGTGGATGACACATGGGGGCAATGGATGGCACAGGGAGGCAATGGATGACACAATGGGGCAATGGATGGCACAAGGGGGGTGATTGATAGCAAAAAAGGGGGCACTGCATGGCATTGTGGGGGTACTGGATGTACTAGGGGGCACTGGATGGCACTGTTATGGGGCACAGTGGATTGCACTGTTATGGACGCACTGTGGACATCACTGTTATGAGGGCACTGTGAATGTCACTGTTATGGGGGCACTGTGGATGTCACTGTTATGGACGCACTATGGAAGTCACTGTTATGGGGGCACTGTGGATGTCTCTGTTATGGACGCACACTGTGGACATCACTGTTATGGAGCACTGTGCATGTCACTGTTATGGATGCATTGTGGATGTCACCGTTATGGGGGCACTGTGGATGTCATTGTTATGGGGGCACTGTGGATGCCACTGTTATGGGAGCAATATGAATGTCACTGTTATTGGGGCACTGTGGATGTCATTGTTATGGGGGCACTGTGGATGGGATGTCACTGTTATGGGAGCAATGTCAATGTCACTGTTATGGGGGCACTGTGGATGTCACTGTTATGGGGCACTGTGGATGTAACTGTTATGGGCGCTAAGTATAAGTGATAGGGCTTGTGCACAGAACCGTATCTGTTTTGCAGTCTGCAAGTCGCGGATCCACTAAATCCACTGTCCATGTACGATTCACATTTTTTTTGCAGTCCTATTGAGTTCTATGAATTTTAGATCTGCATTATGAGGACCAGAATAGGACATGTTCTATCGCAGAACTGACATACGGATGTGGAAAGCACATGGACATCATCAGTGTTTTTTTTACATCCGTATGTCAGTTCCAGTAAAGACAGAACATGTCCTATTCTGGTCCTCAAAATGAGGACCTCAAATCCATGGAACTCAGTGGGACTGCAAAAAATGTGAATTGCAAAATGGATACAGTCATGTGCACACTCTGGAGATAGTGAGGGAAGAGCCTGTGGACTGTCAGTAATGGAATTAAATACACCGCTCATCAGGCTATATCACACAGGAAATTATTAGATACAGATGTGATTGGATACGCTTGCTGATTCAAGCTATTTTCCACACTCTGGAGATGGTGAGGGAAGAGCCTGCAGACGGTCATTGATGGGATTAGATACACAGCTCAGCAGGCTGTATCACACAGGATAGGATTAGATACACATGTAAGGGCAGAGCCTGTGGACGGTCAGTGATGGGATTTAGATACTGAGTGAGAAGAAGATTCATGTCTGGGTGTAGAAAGACACAGGAGTTATAGATGGAGCAGCTGCTGCAGGCAGAGTAGAGCGGGGAGGGGGGGTAGCCTGTGATTTATCACTGTGCGGTGCAGCCAGGCTTGTGTAGCAATAAAGTTATGTATTCAACAAAACAAGAAGGGGAGAAAGTAAACAGATCTGCCACCATGATAATGTGATGTCTTCCGGGGGGAAGGAAAGCTCAGACATGAAAAGCAGATATTGGGGGCATAAGTATGTTGCCACCCAACAACATTAAAGATACAAATGGCGGGTGAGACGCCCTATGTTTTCAAATCACCAGTAGAAGTGCAAAAGTTTGGGCTGGCTGGTAGGAAAAGAGCGAGACAAGACAAGTAATCCAGGCAAGGTAAACCCGCCATCCCAGAGTTAAGAAAGAGACAAGAATAGTCTCCATTGCACTGCCCAGCCACTCACTAAAACTGAACATAGATGGAATGAATGGAGGAGAGTCCCTGGGAAAGAACCGCAAGCTGCAGATATCAAGTCATCTCCACAGAAACAAAGATCCCAACGATCCAATTGTTATGCAACATTAACAGTAGACTGATAAGTATTGGGATTATCCTATGAGGGTTATAGTAAGATAGTTTGCCTAGTGTGTTTACAGCAAACTGTAGCTATTGAGCGAACATAATTATCCAGAGAGTTGTATAGGTTCTGTTCAAGAATAGTTGGGAAAAACACTAGGGGAGAGAGAGAAGGAGGTGTAAGTCTTCATCCCAGAAAAAAGTGAAGTCCAGAGATAGTCAGAAGATGAGGAGTAATGGAATATAAGAAGGAGTGTTGACCCCCAGGAATCTTCTCAAGGTTTAAGTTTATGTTCTTGTTCTTGTTTTTGTTTACAGTTCATAAAAATAATCATTTATTTTATATCTCTTTGAGGTCGAATAACCACTCAATCACACTTGGAAGGGGTGATTATCATCGCCTCATAGAAGGCAATAGGTTGTACCCTATTGAATATGTAACATATCCTATTATGATGGATAATAACATTTAATGCGTATAGTTACTTGAAATGTTAACCCTTTGGATACCTGAGGTTATTTCTTTTTTGCGTTTTCATTTTTCTTCCCTATTTTCCGTGACTATAACTTTTTTATTTTTCCGGTCACATAGCTGTATGAGGGTCTATTTTTTGCGGGACAAGTTGTACTTTCTAATACCACCATTCATTTTGGCATAAAATGTTGTCGGAAGCTGTAAAAAAATTCCAAATAGGGTGGAATTGGAAAAAAAACACAATCTGTCCACTGTTTTATGGATTTTGTTCCCACAGCGTTTTGTTTACTGCAAAACTGACACATGCCCTTCATTTTCTGGGTCAGTATGATTACAACGATACCCCATATGTATAGGTTCTTTATGTCTAAATAGTGTAAAAATAAATGTAAACTTTGAGAATTCTTTTTTTTTCTATCACTATATTCTGACTTTTTTATACTTCTGTCTACTGAGCTGTTTAGAGGATCTTTTTTTGTGGAACAATCTGTAATTTTAATTGATACAATTTTGGATCACATTTTATTAAATTTTTTGGGGTAAGAGAAGCAATGAAAAAATGGCAAATTGGCCATTTTGACGCTTTTTTCCATTACGCCATTTGTCGCATTAGTTTTAATTGATACAATTTTGGATCACATTTTATAACATTTTTGGGGGTAAGAGAAGCAATGAAAAAATGGCAAATTGGCCATTTTGACGCTTTTTTCCATTACGCCATTTGTCGCATTCGATTTTTTTTTTGCTATTTTAATAGTATGGGCATTTTTGGTCGCATTGATAACAATGATGTTTATATTTATTGTTATTTAGGTATTTTTGTTTTTAATTATACGGAAAGGGAGGTGATTTAAACTTTTATATATTATATATTTTTTAACAGGTTTTTTTTTTTTAATTGATAATTATGCGCCTCATATATGAGTTTTAAAATTTAAATTTTTTTTATTTTGGTTTATCAGGAATTTATGGTTAGCTTATTTTGCTCACTTTTGCTCATTTTTTATCCTAGCCTGCTATCTGGTGGCCAAAATAAGAACTGCAGTTTGAATACTGTTAGCTTACTCAGTAAAGCTACCAGTATCCAGTGCAACTATCTATGCCTGTATTGTACACACTGGGCATAGGTAGGAAGTGTTTCTGGGTTTTTGCGCACTTAGGTGCCATGATCTCACTTAATCACGGCATCTAAAGCATTTAATTACCGCAATTAGCATTATTGCCGGTCACGGTAATTAGCCGCAGGTCTCAGCTGCATGAAACAGCAGGGATCTGCCGGCCATGACGCCCGCTGCACGTGCGAGCGGGCGTCATGTTTACACATTGCACCAGTGCCGTACATGTACGATGCTGGTAGCCTAAGGGTTAAGGAGCTCCACTCCCCAGAAAAAACTGATGATTGTCCTTCGTCATCTAAAAAGATTAAAATCAGACATAGCACTGCTAAAGGAGACACATTTGGGAGAGGGAGAATGGAAAAGGATGCGTAAACTTTGGGTAGGCACGGTTCATGGCTCACCAGCCCAGTGCAGGTCTGCTGGGGTTCTCACTCTAATTCATAAATTCTTACCACATGATGTGCTGTCCGTGGTGCCGGACGAGGATGGCTGCTTGCTGCATTTGACCATGGACACAACATGTGGCCTTTTGGAGGTGTTCAATGTCTATGGTCCAAATAGTGATAATAAGGTATTTTTTTATGAACTTGGAGACTAGGTTGGTAACTCAGACGACAGGAGTAAAGATAGTGGGAGGACATTTCAACTCAATAGTAGACCAGGATATTGACAGGAGCCGTGATCCATTGTTGAAAAAGCAACCTCGTAAATTGAATCAAGATAATGCTCTCACCCCATTAATGGAAACTACAAGATTAGTGGACACATGAAGATACCTCCATCCAGAGGGGAGAGAGTATTCCTTCCATCCACAGGCACACTCCTCATGGTCTAGAAGAGATTATATGTTTGTACAGCACCCCCTACTGTCCAGGGTCATCTCATCTGAACTGAAAGACTTAGTTATATCTGACCACGCCCCACTGGTGCTAACGATGACAGAATCCCATAAAAAGGGCAGTGAAATTTTGTGTAGATTCCCAGCTCACTTATCTAAAGACGACAACTTTGCTTCGCTCCTCAGAGGCTGGTGGGGAGAGTATGACATGGAAAACATGGGGCATAGAGAGGATATCAACTTGTTTTTGGAACACTGTAAAAGCTGTCTTGAGAGGCAGGATTATCTCTTATGTATCAGGAAAAAAGAAAAGAAATGTGAAACAAGTATATGCAGGCTAGTCAGGAGTTGGGAACCGCCTACGCTGAATATGTGAAGTCCCCCTCATCTGCCCACCTCCAGGAATGGAAGGAGGCCCAGCAAGCTTTTAACTAGTGGGCTGCGGAGAAAGAGGATTTTTATAGGAAAGAGTGGAAAGCCACCTTATTCAGATATGGCAATAAATCCGGGAAGCTACTGACAGGCCAATCTAAAGACAGACCTCCAGTTAGTCATATTGGTGCTCTGGCAGATGATACAGGGAAAGTAACTACGGACCCTCAGGTTATAAATAGGATCTTGGGAGACCTACAAAAAGCTATGTGCTGACACTCCTGATCTTATACCACAGACCACGATAATAGATCACATATCTCTCCCTAGGGTGTCTACCGAGCAATTGGCTTATTTAAATGCCCCAGTGACAGAGAAAGAGGTTTTGGAAACAATTTGGTCGTTGAAAACATGTAAAGCGCCAGGCCCAGGTGGGCTGACAGGGGAATTGTATGAAATATTAAAAGATCAGCTGGGTACAATTCTCACCACAGTGTTTAACTCTGCCTTAGGGGATAGTGGACTACCACAGTCTTCCTCTCTAGCATATATCAAACCCTTGCTTAAATCCGGCAAAAACGAGCTACACCCAGGCTCTTACAGGCCTATTTCATTGATCAACGTAGATGCAAAGCTACTGTTGAAGATTATGGCTGACAGATTGGGAACCTTTATGCCTTCTCTAATACCCAGGGAAGAGTGGCGGTGACCAATATACTCACATTTTTGGCTGTTCTAGATAGGGTCCAGCAGTGGCCCCTTAAGGGGGAAATGCTAGCTTTGCTTACATTGGATGCCGAAAAAGCTTTTGATAATGTCCGATAGAACTGGTTGGGGTCAGTACTGGACAAGATGGGCTTTGAGGGTCTGTTCCAAAGACTGTTGGTTCATATTTACACTAGTAAATATAAATCACAGCAGAATTCTGTTTCTTTGAGTTTGTCTTGCTTGGTACATATAGTTGAACGGCAGTGTGTGAACGTTTTCGGCTCGCAGAGGATATGTTGGCTAATCTTTGAATTTTAACATCAGTTTGAGGGTTTAGTAAGACTGCAGAGTGCACCTGTCTTTGCAAATATTATTATATTGTTATATTGGTTATCACATCCACATATTTACTATCTTGTGTAGGATGTTTATTGTGGTGCTTCTGGTTCGCTGCAGGCATCCTCCACTGTACGTATTTTTGCTGGGTTTTGCATATGGGTTTGAGCACTTCCTGCCTGTTTAACACCATGCCATTTTTTTTTGTTTGTTTGTATATAGAGATGCCTGGAGGTGCATAAACTCCAATTTAAATGTGCCTGTTTTCCATCCACAAGCTACATTTAGGTGCACATGTAAGGCCTGGGCCATATTAGCCAGTCTTGAGTGGGACTCACAGACTCCTCCCTCCTCCCATTGCAGGCATGGCTACATGCTGGGGGTAACTGGTGAGTTGGCTGTGAGTCGGACCTTACTCTCCTGTAATTCGCCCACTGGCTCCTGGTATTGCTTATACGGCACAGCAAATAAATTCTTGTGGATAGAACAGTTGATAGAATCCAAAGATAAAGAGAGCTCAGATATGTCCTCCATAGTAGGATATGTTGGCTAATCTTTGAATTTTAACATCAGTTTGAGGGTTTAGTAAGACCGCAGAGTGCACCTGTCTTTGCAAATATTATTATATTGTTATATTGGTTATCACTTCCCCATATTTACTATCTTGTGTAGGATGTTTATTGTGGTGCTTCTGGTTCGCTGCAGGCATCCTCCACTGTACGTATTTTTGCTGGGTTTTGCATATGGGTTTGAGCACTTCCTGCCTGTTTAACACCATGCCATTTTTTTTTGTTTGTTTGTATATAGAGATGCCTGGAGGTGCATAAACTCCAATTTAAATGTGCCTGTTTTCCATCCACAAGCTACATTTAGGTGCACATGTAAGGCCTGGGCCATATTAACCAGTCTTGAGTGGGACTCGCAGACTCCTCCCTCCTCCCATTGCAGGCATGGCTACATGCTGGGGGTAACTGGTGAGTTGGCTGTGAGTCGGACCTTACTCTCCTGTAATTCGCCCACTGGCTCCTGGTATTGCTCATACGGCACAGCAAATAAATTCTTGTGGATAGAACAGTTGATAGAATCCAAAGATAAAGAGAGCTCAGATATGTCCTCCATAGTAGGATATGTTGGCTAATCTTTGAATTTTAACATCAGTTTGAGGGTTTAGAAAGACCGCAGAGTGCACCTGTCTTTGCAAATATTATTATATTGTTATATTGGTTATCACTTCCCCATATTTACTATCTTGTGTAGGATGTTTATTGTGGTGCTTCTGGTTCGCTGCAGGCATCCTCCACTGTATGCATTTTTGCTGGGTTTTGCATATGGGTTTGAGCACTTCCTGCCTGTTTAACACCATGCCATTTTTTTTTGTTTGTTTGTATATAGAGATGCCTGGAGGTGCATAAACTCCAATTTAAATGTTCCATGTTTTACATCCACAAGCTACATTTAGGTGCACATGTAAGGCCTGGGCCATATTAACCAGTCTTGAGTGGGACTCGCAGACTCCTCCCTCCTCCCATTGCAGGCATGGCTACATGCTGGGGGTAACTGGTGAGTTGGCTGTGAGTCGGACCTTACTCTCCTGTAATTCGCCCACTGGCTCCTGGTATTGCTCATATGGCACAGCAAATAAATTCTTGTGGATAGAACAGTTGATAGAATCCAAAGATAAAGAGAGCTCAGATATGTCCTCCATAGTAGGATATGTTGGCTAATCTTTGAATTTTAACATCAGTTTGAGGGTTTAGTAAGACTGCAGAGTGCACCTGTCTTTGCAAATATTATTATATTGTTATATTGGTTATCACATCCCCATATTTACTATCTTGTGTAGGATGTTTATTGTGGTGCTTCTGGTTCGCTGCAGGCATCCTCCACTGTATGCATTTTTGCTGGGTTTTGCATATGGGTTTGAGCACTTCCTGCCTGTTTAACACCATGCCATTTTTTTTTTTTTTTTTTGTATATAGAGATGCCTGGAGGTGCATAAACTCCAATTTAAATGTGCCTGTTTTCCATCCACAAGCTACATTTAGGTGCACCTGTGAGGCCTGGGCCATATTAGCCAGTCTTGAGTGGGACTCACAAACTCCTCCCTCCTCCCATTGCAGGCATGGCTACATGCTGGGGGTAACTGGTGAGTTGGCTGTGAGTCGGACCTTACTCTCCTGCAATTCGCCCACTGGCTCCTGGTATTGCTCATGCGGCACAGGTAGGTGAGTGTTAGGACCCAAGCAACTTGAGAAACCTTGGCGCGGTGCTCGGCTCAGACATGTCCTCCATAGTAAGATATGTTGGCTAAGCTCTCAATTTTAACATCAGTATGAGGGTTTAGAAAGACTGCAGAGTGCACCTGTCTTTGCAAATATTATTATATTGTTACACTGGTTATCACACCCACATAATTACTATCTTGTGTAGGATGTTTATTGTGGTGCTTGTGGTTCGCTGCGGGCATCCTCCACTGTATACATTTTTGCTGGGGATCGCCATTAGCAACGGGCCACAAGTGCAGGATTTGCTCCTCTGTATAGATATGCACAACTGCATATGGGTTTGAGCACTTCCTGCCTGTTTAACGCCATTTTTTCATTTTATTTGTATACAAAGATAAAGAGAACCAGACAAAAAGTTTTTTTTAAGAAATGGAAGTCCTTTTAGTTGCTGTGAGGTGGTCAACCCCTTTAGATATACTAGGTGGTACTTACTGGAGTAGATCAAAGTAAGTCTGGGGAAATTAAGAGGAGATAATCACTAAAGTGCAGACAATACCCAAAACGCTACCAGAACCACAGTGTTTGGGTATATGTAGTCTTCTTTTTCTTCCCTTAATTGATTGAAGCTAACTCAGAGGATATTATATTGTTTTGTTCTGTTATATTATTGTATCTATGTATTACGGTGTTTTGTGCTATTTACATAATTTATGTTGCTTCACACAAAGCTTTGACTGTCAGTAAACATACTCAAGCACATAACCCGCTACTATTGTTTTGTATGACTAACATGTAAAACTTTGAATAAAATATATTTGAAAAAAAGAAAGTATGGTAGGCAATATTGACATGACATTGATCTGCAAAATAATATTGCCAATTGAAGTAACAAAATGAACTAACCCTTCCGTGATCAATTTATATGGCTTATGGTTAGCATGCCCTCTAGAACTGTCTATCTACCACTTTTTATGGTTACCTTGTAAAAAGGATCAAGGACACTTCTGCACAGGGACCAGCCTATTCTTAGTGTGCCTCATCGATAACATCACAAATTAAGGCCTCCTGCACACGACCGTTGTGTGCACCCGTGGCCGTTGTGCCGTTTTCCGTTTTTTTTGCGGACCCATTGACTTTCAATGGGTCCGTGGAAAAATCGGAAACTGCACCGTTTGGCAGCCGCATCCGTGAGCCGTGTTTCCTGGCCGTGAAAAAAATAGGACCTGTCCTATTTTTTTCACGGCCAACGGTTCACGGGCCCATTCAAGTCAATGGGTCCGTGAAAATCACGGATGCACACAAGATTGTCATCCGTGTCCGTGATCCGTGTCCGTTTTTTCCTATCATTTCAATGGCAAACTTGACTTAGATTTTTTTTTCATTTTTCATGTCCGTGGATCCTCCAAAAATCACGGAAGACCCACGGAAGAAAAAACGGGCACGGATCACGGACCTACGGACCCCGTTTTTGCGGACCGTGTAAAAAAACGTTCGTGTGCAGGAGGCCTAAAGCTGTCCCAATCCTGAGAAGAAAACTTATGTTTCCAAGAAATGCATTGATCTTTATTCATATTACTATAATACCATAAATTTTATCTATGGACATTCTTATATTATGTGCATAGCTACTTTAAGAAATAAGCAAGACAGTCACAGGATTGCAGCATTTTAGTGTCTGCATCTATTTGTAGCAAGCTTTGTAATATGTGTGTACTCTTTTCTCAAGACATTTTGTCATGCTATATTAACACTGTCAGAAAATAGATTTATTTCCAGACATCATGTTCCCTGCAATATCCATATTAACACAATGTCATTTACCAACCAAAGTGACTTGTCTCTCTGGCCAGCACAAATCTCCAACTACTGATTGATTTGAGGTGGTTAACCAGTAATCGAGTGAATGAACAGACTTTGGAGATTTCTCATTGTAGGTGTATTTGAGGTTAGTTTTTCTAGTTGCTAAGTGCCCTTGCGCCAAATTCATGACAATGATGCGCAGTGATAATAAGTTTGGCATAAGTGCAATGTGGTTGCACCTATTTTGGTGAAAATACCTATTTGGGTTGTCTAGGGTTCAGTTGCAACTTTTCTAAAAAGTGATCTGAAATCCTGACCTAATTTTCACTCCATCAATAGGTGGCCCTGGAAGGTACAGTGCCCAAAATGTCACAAAATCTTTGCACAAGTGACCGCAAAAACATTTTGAAGCCAGAATTGTGGGGTGCAGGGATGGATAAATCCCCTCTTTGTGTATTAGGGAGATGTACCAGCATGAGCAATGCAGCCTAACATCCAGGACTATTGTGTGTGGCAGCAATATATATTTTTAGCGCATCCTGCGCTAAATAGCGTCTAATAGGCCGATGCAGACAGTTAAATTATTTACGCCACATCTCCTGTATAAAGTGTGCGCATCCCTAAAATATCAGTGACATCCAGTGTACTTTTTCCATAGACGGTGTCCGCTGCGGACAGTTAAATTATCTGCGCCACATCTCCTGTGTAAAGTGTGTGCATCCAAAAGAATCTTATATCCAGTGTACTTTTTCCGTAGACGGTGTCCGCTGTGGACAGTGACATTAGCTGCGCCACTTCTCCAGTGTAAAGTGTGCGCATCCCAAAAATATCTGTGACATACAGTGTACTTTTTCAATAGACGTTGTCCGCGTCTGACAGTGACATTACCAGTGCCACATCTGCAGTGTAACGTGTGCGCTTCAAAAATTTATCTGTGACATACAGTGTACTTTTTCCGTAGACAGTGTCCGCTTCTGACAGTGACCTTACCAGGGCCACATCTGCAGTGTAAGGTGTGCGCTTCAGATATTTATCTGTGACATACAGTGTACTTTTTCCATAGACGGTGTCCGCTTCTGACAGTGACCTTACCAGGGCCACATCTGCAGTGTAACGTGTGTGTTTCAAAAATGTATCTATGATATACAATGTACTTTTTTGCATAGACGCTGCGGACAGTGACATTACTGGTGGTACCTCTCCTGTATAACGTTTC
This sequence comes from Bufo gargarizans, assembly GCF_014858855.1. Classification (NCBI taxonomy): domain Eukaryota; kingdom Metazoa; phylum Chordata; class Amphibia; order Anura; family Bufonidae; genus Bufo; species Bufo gargarizans. Next base: position 277,906,282 of record NC_058082.1, on the reverse strand, counting down.
CTTATCCCAAACACCTGTGACATTCCCTGTAATTTTTCATTAACCGCTGGTAATAGCATTGAAATTATCTGCGGGATATCTGTGTGACGTTTCCACATCCAAAATACCTTTTTAAATTTGTTGTGCATACACTTCCAAATCCTACGCTACTGTACGTGTGACATACTTTCAAGCATATATCACATTTAAAATGAGGAAGGCGAGCAGTAAGGGACGGGGAAGTGGCCGTGATGCTGATGGTACACGCAGAGGCCGTGGCCCTGGGTGCGGTGAAACTGTGCCTGCTGCCAGAGCACAAGAAAAACAATCATCCACAATACCTCATGTCCCAGTTTGCAGGGCGGCGCAGGACACCACTCTTTAAGTCAGACCAGTGCGACCAGGTGGTCAGTTGGATTGCAGCAGATAATGCTTCCAGTCGCTTAAGCACCACCCTGTCTTCCACCAAGATCAGTCTCAGTAGCCAAGAGTCTGCTCAACCCAATCCTCACCCTGATCCTCCTTCATCTCACCTTGGAGAGTCTGAGCAAACAAGTGATCCCACACTCAGATATTCTGAGATGCTCTTTTCAGCGCCACTCCTTGATTTGGCCCTCTCGCCAAGCATGCTTAAAAAGGGACAGATCTTGTGCCCTGATTCCCAAAATCTTGAGCATCCACAATTACAAGAAGATGACGGTGAGGAACAGCAATTACTGTTGAGGTGGATGATCATGAGATGCAGTTGCCAATAACTCAATGGCAATTAATGTTTCAAGATGTTGATGAAGAGGATGAGACACAGTTTTGAATCACTGAGGTAGTGGTTAGGTCAACAAGTCAAGAGGATGAGCAGAGTTAGGAAGTGGAAGAGGAGGTGGTGGACGATTAAGAAACAGGCTGGAAGAGGCAGTGGGGTGGCAAAAGGGAGAAGGCAGGCTTCACCAAACAGGCCCGCAACTGTTCCCCAGAGCACACCCTTGCAGAAATCTTCCTTGCCAAGGGGTAGGTGTTCCGCAGTCTGGCGCTTTTTTGAGGAAAGTGCGGACGACAAAAGAATTTACATTTTCAACTAGAGATGGCCTTGCGGTTCACCAGGCGGTCGTTTCACGGCGTAGTTTGCTCTTTCGCCGAACATGCGAACATATGGCGATAGTCGCACACGCCATATTTTTGGGCATAGCGCTGAACATTGACCCATGAAATATCCATCAGGTGGGACAAGACAGCCAATTGAGACGTTTCAGCACATGGACACATCCCCAACCCTATAACAGAACCCGATCTGGCAGCCATTTTACATTATGTGTTTTGCCAGTGTAGAGAGAGGTTACATTTTGGAGCAGGGACAGTTAGGGACACCAAACGCTAGCTAATAGGTCCACAAAAGTATTTTTAAGGACTGGTATAGGTGTGCTATCGATAGGTGTGATATAGAGGGGTCTAATACTTATAATATACTTTCTAACATAGAAATTATATTATAGTGTATTTTTATTGTGCAGCAGTTGTGCGCGGTTCTGCTGCAATACCACAGCTAGATAGAGGGACAAATGCTATTAGAGTAGCTAATTGAAACGGGTGTGATATACCTGTTGGCCCCCAAAAAGCTGCTTGAGGGCTGCGATATACCTTCTTCCACAAAATCCTGATTGAGGGGTGCTATATACCTGTTTCTGCCAAATACTGATTGAGGAGTGCTATATACCAGTTTTCGCCAAATACTGATTGGGGGGTGCTATATACCTGTTTCTGCCAAGTACTGATTGAGGGGTGTCATATACCTGTTTCCACCAAATATTGATTGAGGCTTGCTATATATATGTTTCCACCAAATACTGATTGAGGGGTGCCATATACCTTTTTACACAAAATACTGATTGAGGTGTGATATTGGTATATACCTTCTTTCACTACCAAATAGTGATTGAGGGCTGCAAAACATCTGCTTCCACAAAATACTGATTCAGGGGTGCCATATACCTGTTCCCGACAAATACTGATTGAGGGGTGCTATAAACCTGTTTCCGCCAAATACTGATTGAGGGGTGCCATAAACCTTCTTCTACTAAATACTAATTGAGGGGTGCTATTGCTATATGCCTTCTTCTGCCAAATACTGATTGAGGGCTGCGATACCCTTGCTTCCACAAAATACTGATTGTGAGGTGCCATATACCTGTTTCTTCCAAATACTTTTTGAGGGGTGCTATATACCTGTTTCCGCCAAATACTGATTGAGGGGTGCTATATACCTGTTTCCGCCAAATACTGATTGAGGGATGCTATATACCTTCTTCCACAAACTGCTGATTGAGGGATGCTATTGCTATATACCTTATTCCATCAAATACTGATTGAGGGCTACAGTACACCTGCTTCCACAAAATATTGATTGAGCGGTGCCATATATCTGTTTCCGCCAAATACTGGTTGAGGGGTGCTATATACCTGTTTCCACCAAATACTGATTGAGGGGTGCTATATACCTTCTTCCACAAAATACTGATTGAGGGGTGCTATTGCTATATACCTTCTTCTACCAAATACTGATTGAGGGCTGCGATACACTTGCTTCCACAAAATACTGATTGCGCGGTGCCATATACCTGTTTCTGCCAAATACTGGTTGAGGGGTGCTATATACCTGTTTCCGCCAAATACTGATTGAGGGGTGCTATATACCTGTTTTTGCTAAATACTGATTAAGGGTTCTATATACCAGTTTTCGACAAATACTGATTGAGGGGTGCTATATTCCTGTTTCCGCCAAATACCGATTATGGGGGGCTATATAACTATTTCCAACAAATACTGATTGAGGGGTGCTATATAACTGTTTCCACCAAATACTGATGGAGGAGTGCTATATACCTGTTTCCGCCAAATACTGATTGAGGGGTGCCATATACCTTCTTCCACCAAATACTGATTAAGGGCTGAAGACACCTGCTTCCACAAAATACTGATTGAGGGGTGCCATATACCTGTTTCTGCCAAATACTGATTGAGGCGTACTAGATACCTGTTTCCGCCAAATACTGATTGTGGGGTGCTATATAACTTCTTCCACAAATTACTGATTAAAGGATGCTATTGCTATATACCTTATTCCATCAAATACTGATTGAGGGCTGCAGTACACCTGCTTCCACAAAATATTGATTGAGGGGTACCATATACCTGTTTCCGCCAAATACTGATTGAGGGGTGCTATATACCTGTTTCCGCCAAATACTGATTGAGGGGTGCCATATACCTGTTTCCGCCAAATACTGATTGAGGGGTGCAATATAACTTCTTCCACAAAATACTGATTGAGGGATGCTATTGCTATATTCCTTATTCCATCAAATACTGCATGAGGGCTACAGTACACCTGCTTCCACAAAATATTGATTGAGCGGTGCCATATATCTGTTTCCGCCAAATACTGGTTGAGGGGTGCTATATACCTGTTTCCGCCAAATACTGATTGAGGGGTGCCATATACCTGTTTCCGCCAAATACTGATTGAGGGGTGCTATATACCTGTTTCCCCCAAATACTGATTGAGGGGTGATATACACCTGCTTCCACCATATACTGATTGAGAGATGCTATATACCTGTTTCTGCCAAATACTGATTGAGGGGTGCTATATACCTTCTTTCACAAAATATTGATTATGGGGTGCTTTTGCTATATATATATATCTCCACCGAATACTGATTGTGGGCTGTGATACACCTGCTTCCACAAAATACTGATTGAGGGGTGCCATATACCTGTTTCTGCTAAATACTGATTGAGGGGTGCTATATACCTTCTTTCACAAAATACCGATTAAAGGGTGCTATTGCTATATACCTTCTACCAAATACTGATTGAGGTCTGCGATATACCTTCTTCCACAAATACTGCTCTACTCTACGGACTTATGCAGAGGGTCATTTAGAAAATGACAGGCAGAGGAAGAGGCAGACCATTCCGCAGGGATGGTAGGGGTCGGGCAGGTGCACCAGGCCGGAGCCTAAGTGGGAAGTTAGAGAAGGTGCATGCGATAACTTCAAATGGCTCACCAGAGTTGGTTGACTGGCTCACTCCGCCTTCCGCTTCTGACCCTCCTCATCCTCTCTATCTGCACCCTCCTCACTCTCTGCTGTGTGCACCCCCATAGAGACTACCACCACCACCACCATAGCCCCTCCACTCGAGTCAGAGGAATTATTTTCCTATCCATTCCCAGACCTTACCGATGTGCAGCCATTCTTGACATTGGATGAGGAAAAGGAGGTAGCAATGGCCGCCACCCAGCGGTCTGACAGTACCCAGATCAGCGCAAGGAGGGTGATCCCCGCTGTTGCTGCCTACTCCGAGATCTGATAATGTCAGTGGTGGTGAAGGTGGCGATGATGACGTGTCGATGGACGTCACGTGGGTGCCCACAAGAGAGGAAGAGGAGGGGAGTTCAGAGGGAGAGACGGAGCATCAGATAGGGAGGAGAAGGAGGAGAAGCAGGCAGAACTCGCAGTGCACAGGAGGCAAAAAGCATACTGCAAACGTATCTGGAGCGAGCCATCCACCATGCACGGTCACATCTTGCCTCTCCCAGGACGCTGGCACATGGCTGCGCAATGTGGGCTTTTTTTAACGAGTCACCTGCTGATAATAGTGTTGCCATCTGCAGCCTGTGCTGTCAACACATAATTCGTCGTAAGCCCAACACTCACCTAGGGACGACTGTCTTAAGAAGTCACCTGGCCTCCCATCACTGAGCCCAGTGGGAGCAACGCCGTCAAAACCCACAAAGCCACACTCCCAGCGCTCTACGACCTGCCTCTTCTCCTTCTCCTCTCCTCTCATTTTTCCTCCACTCCACCTTCCATCGTGCCATCATCGCGTTCATCTGGTTCAAGGCAGGCTTCCGTGGCCCAAATGTTCGAGCGTAAAAATGATAACGCCGGATAATCCTCTTGCCCAACGGCTGACCGCTGGCTTGTTGGAACTGCTAGTCCACCAACTACTGCCATAAAAATTTGTGGACTCAGAGGCCTTTAGAAAATTTGTGGCCATTGGCACACCACAATAAAAGGTAATATTTCTGAACTATGAAGGGCATCCCTGAACTATATGGCCAAGTTCAGCGGCAAGTTAATATATCTCTGGCACACAGTGTCGGTGCCAAGATACATCTGACCACAGACACGTGGCCTAGCAAACACAGGCAGGGAAGGTACATAACTTTTACTGCCCACTAGGTGAACCTTCTGAAGGCTGTCAAACATGTGACCCTTGGCACCCATGTGGATTTGGTGTTACCACCACAGATTGCATGCAGGCCTGCCTCTTCTTATTCCCCTTCTACTCCATCCTCCGTCTCCTCCTCATCTGACTTCTCCTTTTCCACTTCTACCGCCTCTTACGCTGCACCCCCCAAGCTCCCCAGAACCTATTTGACGTGCCAGGTGAGATGCTGCCATGTTGTGCTGCTGCGGTTGTGCTTGGAAGCCAAGACCCACACCGGTCCTGCACTGCTTTCAGCTCTGCGGTCACAGGCCGTTTAGTGGCTAACCCCGCTCAATTTGACAGTTGGTAAAGTGGTGTGCGACAATGGTGCTAATCTGCTGAGAGCGCTGAAACAGGTCAAAATTACACACGTGCATGGCACACATCTTGAACTTAGTCATGCAGTGATTCATTGCCAAATACCCCAGGGTCCAGGACGTCCAGACCAGGAAAATCTCGGGCCATTTTAGATCATACAAGACCATGGCTCGCCTTGCTGACATTCAGCGGCGACACCACTTGCCCGTCAGATTTCTGATTTGTGACTGCCCGACGAGCTGGAACTCCACCTTGTATATGCTTGATAGGCTGCTCCAGCAGAAATGTGCCGTTTAACGACTACTTGTACGAACTCTGCGGCAGGACAGGTTCTGGGGAGGTTTATATTTTTTTCATCGTGGCAGTGGCTGCTCATGCGCAACACATGCAGACTTATTTGTCCATTGAGATGAGATCACCAAACTGGTCAGTCGCAGCCAGGGCGCCATCGGTGACATCGTACCTTACGCCTTCTTTCTGGAGCGTGCATTGCGTTGTGTCATTGATCAAGCCACCGAGGAGCAGGAGCTGGAAGATGAGGAAGTCACAATGCTGAATGAATTCCCAGGGGGCTACTCCATCTGGGCAAAGTCAGCAGGAGTCTGAAGAGGAGTCAGAGGAGGATGGTGGCTGGGGGGAGGAGGAGCAAGAAGAGCTGGCTTTATTTTTTCGGGGATCCCTGGTGTTGTCCGTGGCTGGGGGGAGGAGACAGAGGACGACATTCTCCTGGGCGATGAGCAGGAGCCAGGGCTTCACTGGTTCCAATTTAGTGCAAATGGGGGCCTTCATGCTCCAGTGTTTGAAGATGGCCCCCAGTATAAAAAGCATAAAGGTCAAGGACCTGTACTGGGTGGCAATGTACTTAGACCCCCGGTACAAACACAAAATTGCAGACATGTTACCAGCATCACAGAGGGCTGTAAGAATGCAGCATTTCCAGGCCTTGCTGCGAGAGATGCTGCATTCTGCTGTTGTGGGCACTGGCAGAGGAATTTCCACCCAGAGAAAAACAGGTGCGGGTACCAATCCTACCACATCTGTAAAACAAGGGCGGTTTGAAGATGTGTTGGCCACTTTGGATATGAGATCATTCTTGCAGCCAACCCCCCGACAGCCACCCTCCGGATACAGCCTCAGGGAATGCCTAGACCGACAGGTGTCTGACTACATCGGGTTAACGGCCAATGTGGACGCTCTGAGAAGCCAGGAACCCCTTGAATACTGGGTGTGCAGGCTTCACCTGTGGCCAGAGCTGGCACAATTTGCCATGGAACTCTTGGCTTGTCCCTCGTTGAGTGTCTTGTCCGAAAGGATGTTCAGCACAGAAGGGAGGATCATGACGATAAGCGCACTCGATTATCTCACAACAGTGTGGACTACCTCACATTTTTAAAAATGAATGAGGCATGGATCTCTGAGAAATTCAACACGTGTGATGACCACGCCAGAACCCAGAACAAAGAATGGTCCTTGTCTTATGTATATACAGCGGCATAAAAGGCCTTTTATGTCAAGTGAATGCCTAAATTTTGGGGACTGTACTGGCTGACAGTTACATTTTTAGCCTGTGACCGCCTAAGGCTACTTCCACACTGGAGTTTTGGTTTCCGTTTGTGAGATCCGTTTTAGGGTTCTCACAAGCGGTCCAAAACAAATCAGTTTTGCCCTAATGCATTCTGAATGGATAAGGATCTGTTCAGAATGCCTCAGTTTGCATCCGTTCCGCCTCCATTCCACTCTCGAGGCAGACACCAAAACGCTGCTTGCAGCATTTTGGTGTCCGCCTAACGATACAGAAGCAAACGGATCCGTCCTGACACACAATGTAAGTCAATGGGGACATTTTCACTGACACAATATGGCAATGTTAAAGATAATACAAACTGATCCATTCTGAACGGATGCATGCGTTTGTATTGTCGGTGCGGATCGGTCTGTGCAGATCCATGACGGATCCGCACCAAACGCGAGTGTGAAAGCAGCCTAATGTACCTCCAGCCACATAATCCAAAGTTCTTTGCTGTCAGGTGAATGCCTATTGCCAAATATTTGGGGCCTGTACTGGTCGACAGTTACATATTTATCCTGTGACCGCCTAATGTACCTCCAGCCACAGATTTCAAAGTTCTTTGCTGTCAGGTGAATGCCTATTGGCTAATTTTTGGGGCCTGTACTGGTCGACAGTTACATTTTTATCCTGTGACCGCCAATTGTACCTCCAGCCACATAATCCAAAGTTCTTTGCTATCAGGCGAATGCCTGGCCGACAGTTAATTTTTTGAATCTCTAGCCACATAATTACACCCCTCTCTCACTCCTCTGCCTCTCATTATGGTGGCGTATGAACCCCACCCTGTACTGTGCCCCTCACCCCGTACTGTGTCTCCTTATACCCTGCATTGTGCTCTCTAACCACACCCTGTGCAGTGCCCCTAGTGATTCCCTGTACTGTGCCCCCTTACACCCATTTATCCGGTCACGGTATGGCATTGTTATCCAGTCACTGCACAGAGGTGTTTTCCGGTCAATGTATGGCAGTGGTATCCAATAACTGGATGGCCATAACTGTATCCATTTCCCTGCCCACGCCATCCTTTTTGAGACCTGGCATGAGCGGGAAAAATATACAGATTGCAGTGCTAGGGATGTTTGCGCCTAACATAGACGTATTTCTATATAGTAAATGACCACCTAATTGTATTATTGGTCGGGGGTAGGGCTAATATCTTTATATTATATAGATTCTAGTGTATTATACTGTGCCCGGTTTTTCCCAGTAGAAAATTATCCTTGGGAAATACAGTCCTTATCCTTGACCACCAGGACCAGGTAGCGCTCTGTCAGTACTTGGCGGCCTCCCCTCTCCGCTACTTTGCTCCGCTGTGTACTGGTGCTTATTCTGACACTAGGACTGGGTTCACATCCTATTTTTGCCATCCATTTAATGCATACCAAAAATGTATGCGTTAACAGATGCCTCAGACTGATGCCGTACAGTGGCGTCCCGGTCACCATACAGTTCCATGGTAGAAAAAAAAATTACGTTAACGTATGCATTTTTTTATGGACTCTGCAGGATACAAAAACATGGAGTACTGTACATTTGTTTACATCAAACTGATGGCTCCAGCAGGGCACATTTTTGAGAGTTTGCTTTTAGGACACATAAAAACGGCCCCTGATTAAAATACATATTTTTTGTGGGAATGATCCCCCTCTGGTATGTCACTGTCCATGCTGTGGGACTATTTGTGCACTCATAGTTTGTATTTGGTGGCTTCAAATATGACCTGAAGGTTTTTCAGGTTCGCCTGCTATTAAAGTCAATGGGCGCGATGTGAATGCCCGTTTCACGAACATTTGATCAAAAACTCGCGTTTACGAATTGTCCCGGCTAATGTTCGTCCATCACTATTTGCAACCTGTTCCATACAAAAAAAGAGCAGGGGCGTGAACACTAGTAACCTCACCACCACCAGAATGATCCGCCACATGGCATCAAAGCACCATAATAGGTGGGCCGAGCGCCTGAGTCCACATTCTGTGTCTGCTGGTCACACCACTGCCTCCTCTTCCCCTGTGCTATGTGCTGGCCAATCCCCTGTCCAAGAAGCAGGCCCGGATGCCTCCCGACCTGCACCTGGACCTTTGCAAGCACCATCAGCGACCACATACACTTCCGTGTTCCACGGCAGCGTACAAATGTCCTTACCCCATGCATTTGAATGCAAGCACAAATACCCAGCCACCCACCCACAGGCCATAGCACTAAATGTGCAGCTTTCCAAATTACTGGTCCTGGAAATGTTGCCACTTAGGCTTGTGGACACTGAGGCCTCCCGCAGCCTGATGTCGGCTGCCGTCCCGCGTTACGCAGTCCCCAGCAGCCACTAATTTTCAAGGTGTGCCGTGCCCGCCATACACCAACATGTGTCCCGTAACATCACACGTGCCCTGACCAACGCAGTTACTGGGAAGGTCCACTTAACCATGGGCTCATAGACAAGTGCATTCGGCCAGGGACGCTACATTTCCCTGACAGCACACTAGGTGAATGTTGTGGAGGCTGGGAGCGAGTGGTACCGTGGGATGGCACAGGTGCTACTGAGGTCAAGGATTGATGACTCCTCCGCCTCCTCCTCCACCTCCAAATTATCCGCATGCAGAACCAGTCAGTCATCAGTCGGTAGCTTGAAGCAGTGTAGCACTGCAGTGGGGAAGCGGCAACAGGCCGTTCTGAAGCTGATATGCTTAGGGGACAAACAGCACACCGCCGCAGAGCTATAGCAGGGGCTAATAGACCAGACTGAGCTGTGGCTCTCACCACTCAACCTAGAATCAGGCATAGTTGTGTCTGATAATGGCCATAACTCGGTGGCGGCTTTGGAGCTCGGCAAGGTCAGACAGATACCATGCCTAGCCCATGTCTTAAACTTAGTGGATCAGCGGTTTCTCAAAACCTGCTACTGGTGAAGGTGCGCCGCGTGTGTGCACATTTCCGCAAGTCATCGACAGCTTCAGCCGGTCTGTCAACGCTGCAGCAGCGCTTGAAATTACCAGCTCACTGGCTGTTGTGTGACGTGAGCACGAGCTGGAACGCGACGTTCCCCATGTTGGCCAGGCTTTGTGAGCAGCAGAAGGCAGTAGTGGAATACCAGCTGCAACATGGGCGTCACCTTTCCAGTCAGCTTCTGATATTCACAAGCGAGGAGTGGGCATGGATGTCTGACCTCTGTGAGGTTTTAAGAAACTTTGAGGAATCAACACAGATGGTGAGCAGCGATAACGTTATCATTATCAGCATAACCATCCCACTTCTGTGTCTACTCAAACGCTCGCTGCTCACAAATAAGGACGATGCTTTGCATGCTGAAGAGGTGGAAATGGGGAAGACAGTACACAGGGTTATAGCCAGACCACCCTCAGTTTGTCTTCTGTCAGAACTATTGAGTATGAATAAAGTCCATAATTATAAGGCCTATATAAGTGTATGGACATGAGCCTAAGGGACAACCATTTTGTCTTATTTTAAGGCAGAGTGAATTCAGGAATTTTTTTTTTACTCTGAAATTGCTAACCTAAGGTTTACGATATATACCAAAGTGTTTACCTAGGTCTGTTTTGTGAGAAGAAGATGTCGCAAGGCCTAGATAAGACAATGTATTTGAGTTTTGATGATTTTAGTGAATAGAAAGACTCTAATCTTTCTTTGTGGTTTTTATATTAATCAATATAGGAGTAGATTGATTTTATATGATCAATTTTAATAGGTGTGCTGAATATATAGTATATATATAAGAGTATAGTCCTCATAGATATATTCAGTTTTAAGATTAGAAACGAGGTATAAACTCCTCTGTCATGTTTAGAATCTGTCTCAGTGGAACACACAAATTAATTATTTCTTTCCTGGAATGGAAAAATGTGGACACAGGTGATCATGAACAAACCCTGTCTCCTCCACGAACAATGAATTGAGATAGCCCTATTTATCTTGATTTAATCAAGTTTGGTCAAAAGACTTAAGGATACACAAGTTAGTTGACCAAGTATAAAACTCATTGTCTCTTCAAGATCTTCTCAAGGTTTCGTCTGAAACCTTAGATTACATTTTATTGCTAGTATATGAATAAGAGAAATAAATGAATGCTTCGATTTTTGTATGGAATACTAGTGCCATCTAGTGTTAGGGTAACAAAGATCTAGGGTATATTTTTCCCTAGAGGAAGGTTCTATTAATTATAAAGTGAGGTCACTAGTTAATGATACAACTTGGCCAAGCCCTTTCTAAGATAGGATAAAAAGATGGTATGGGCTGACAGAAGGAGTCGATCTCGCTCTCTCTCTGAACATCATCTTGACCATCTTGCCAGTCATTGGAGGCAGCCATCTTAGAACCATTGAAACTGATTTCTGCTAGCTGACATTTTGGTATAGTATAACCTTACCTATATTTTATAGGATAATTAATTAATATAATACATATCTATAGATATATTCAATTAACCATACTTTATGTATAGTATCTGTTTTGGAATAAGATTGGGGTGTACCTGCAGCATCATCCTGAAAATTAATCCAATACAGGGAGATTAAAAATATACTAGTGAAAACACGGTATTATCTCCAAGGAACTGAATTCAGTTCTAGACCAGTATGGTTGATAATATATATATTTATATAGATAAAAGATAAACCAGATTTGGGTTTAATCGGACATTTGTCGGCTGAGAGAAATCAAGTATTAAATTGACTTTTAATATAAGTGAGGGGTATTATTATAAGAAGGCATAATTGTGTATATATAGATATATGTTCTCAATTATTTTTGTCTTTACCACTATTTTGCATATCATTGATTGAATTTTATTACCGCCAATTTTGTTATATATATATTATTTTGCACTATAAATTGTATTAATAAATTACATATATATTTTGTCTGTAACTGGGTTTTGTCTTCAATTCAACGCAGATCACGAGCTTGTTTTAGCTTGATATTTATGATAATAAGTTAGAATCTCCTTTATTACCGATTTTAATTTATTCACATAAATCATATAGACTGTCAATCGGAGACAGCATAAATATTCCGACATTAAATTGGAGGTCCCTACCGAGATCTGCTTGTAATAGAAGCAAAATTTTGGGGTTCAAAATATATATTTGATAAAGTTATTGTGGTACTTGTAGTGCAACAAGTAAAAAAATGTCTGATAACAATGGCGAGGCTAGCCAAGGCATGCAGGCTGCTGCTGCAGTGGTAAAGACTGATATGCATGATAGAAAGACTCAAGAATTAATTGAATATATTGTGTTGGGTCATATGCATGACAGGTTGGATATTAAGAGAGAGTTAAAGGATTGGAGGTTTGAATTGGAGAAGAGAGCTGTAGAATATGCAGATGATATCTGGTCTGATAAATCCCGGTTTGCTGATTATCTCTGTCACATTTCCCAAGCTAAACATAAGAAAGATAAGGATAAGGATAAGGATAATTTTCTACTGGGAATTTGTATATTTAGTTATTGAAATAGCAAAGCAATTAGAAAAAGCAAAATAGAAAAATGTTGAACAGGCATATGAAATTGATAAATTTCAAAAAGATTTATCTGAAATGGAAAATAAGGCGGCCATGGTTTCTGGTGAATTAGCACAATGGTCTGCTAAATTATCAGAATATAATGACAGAGACAGTCAACAGCAAGAAGTTATTAGGACTCTGGAATGGAAATTAAGTCAGGCTACTAATGAATTGTCTAAATGTCAATTGTCTATGGTGGATCTAGATGAGGAATGTAAAAAGTTGTATAAGGACAATAGAAATTTACAAACAGAGTTAGATAACCGGGATCTTGACCCTCTTCAATTCAGACAGCCTAAGGATTCTAATAGAGTGCAGGTAAAATATTCCAGGGGGGAATCAGATGCAGAAAGTAAATATGACAACCCCTTTAATGGAGAAGAATTAATGGCTCTGAGAGAACATTCTCTTCCTAAATTAAGACCGATTTCACCTCCTAGGTCCTCTAAAAGTTCAGTACAGAGATCTTATCAACCCATGATAGACACTACTAAAGTGATCAAGTTTCTCAAGGAAACTGTGGGTCAATTTGCAAAAAAGGGTTCACCCTCCATAATAAGTCATTTGGAAATATATGAGGAGGCCATGAAAACTTTACATTTAGAAAAGGACAGACAGAAACTTGAATTTATTACCTGGGTATTCGAACCAAAACACCGGTATTTCTTTAATTCCCTTAGAGATATGGGTAGGGATTCTTGGTCAGATGTGGTCGCAGAAATAAAAACTGAATTTGGTCCCTATAAGTCCGCTACTGCTGCAAGGAGGGCCTTATTTACCCTGAAATGTAGACATAATCAAAGTCCCAGGGAATTTTTGTCAGTCCTCAAAAATGCCTATAGTTTATCTGAAAAAGATCCCAATTTTGAAGGTAGTGAATTTATCCAGTTATTTTATGACTCTTTGCCCAATAAAATAAAATTTATTTTGGCCAGGGATTACCATCCCAGAAAGACTCTGGATTGGTTACTCACTGAGAGTACAACTCTGTACGCTGCAATACAAAATTGTGATGAGTCTCCTGATAGAAAATTTAAAAGAGCGAGTGAGGAAATAGCAGAAACTCACATAAAAAGAGATCAGGGAAAATTTGAAAGCCCTAAAAGAAGTTATGCTGATGTGTTAAAAACTCCTAGACCTTCCGAGCCAAATAAAATTCAGCCTAGGCCAGATGGGAATAAGGGTCCAAATGTTGTTGAAAAGAACCCAAACCACCAGAAGGAGTTTAGAAATAGACGGTTCCCTCCTTTTCAAAGATATCAGAATAATTATTATAGGGGATATCAACGTAGGCCAGAAAGGGCTCAAAGTGGTTCTGAGTCAGATGGTTCTGGGAGATCACAATCATATCGGTACCAAAATCAATCTCCCAAAGGTTATGGGAGAAAGAGAAGTAACCTATATGATCGAATGGATCAAATCCAAGATCAGTTTGGTATGTTGATGCAGCGGATGGAGGAATTGTCTAAAACAATCACTGCTAACCCTAAAAATCCTTTTTTAGGGGTAACCTCTCCTGTAGAGAATCCTCCCCAAATATAAAGGGGGAGAAGCAGGTAAGTATGTCAAATGTTGCAGAGGTTGATGACTTAAATGTATGTAAAGTGGAGCAATCTAATATAATTGTTCTTCCCTTTAAAAGGAATTTAACCCTTACAAAGCCACATGGCAAGGGGGAGGGGAAACCTGTTTGTTCTGTCTTACAGCACACAAAGTCCTCAGCTGCACAGAAGAAGACATGCGATCCTGCTCATAAAAGGAAGGAGGAGGAGTTGAGGACAAGTCTAACTGCTGTGCAGGAAAACCCTTTCAATAATCATGCCAAATATCTTTGTTCCATACAGGAAATAGATAATAGATATTATATGAAAGTTGAATTATTTGATAATTTCTCGCCAATAATAGCCTTGATAGATACAGGTAGCCAAGCAACTTTATTATCTGTAAAATACTTCCAACAATTGCAGGATGTATCTTCTAACAGGTATAAGTTAAAAAGTTTTAATGCTAACCTGGTAAGTGTCTCAGGCAATGCCCTCAAGGTTTTAGGTAAAGCTTGGCTGGATTTTAAAGTAGGAAACAAAGTAATTAGCCATCCTACATTGATCGTGGATATGCCCATTGATAGATTAATTATTGGCATCGATTTCCTGAAAAGATTAAGTCCAGTTATTGATTTTGTTAATAAGGTGATATGGTCTCAAGTGAGGATGCCCATTAATTATGAACAATCACAATCCTATCACAATAGGCGTAACTGCCATGTGATAGAGGAAAGGCCGGATTCCATTGAGGTACATTTCCGAAATAGCCAAGTCCCTGATGTCTCTTTCCTGCAAATCACTCCAAATTCCACTATAGGTGAACAGGAAGATAACACCATATGTGTGTCTCCTGAACGAGTAAAAGATGTCTGTTTGGAAGGGGATGTTCTTACAATCCACCTACACCCAGAAACTACTGACCCTATGGGGTTTAATGGTCACGAACAATTCCTAGTGGGAATGGAAAAGGTGGATGATGAGATGTTCTTCCTAGTACAGGTGAATGACTTAGGAAGAACTAAGAGGGCTAAATTGGATTTGCGCCATGAAAACAGTTATATTAGTAGGGATCTACTAAATCAAGTGGTCAATTCTAAAGTGATTCGATATCCAAATCCACAAGATAATTGGATACATGACTTAGATAATGATTCTGATGATCATAATATAATTGCAAAATGTATATTAACCATTTCTATTGCAGGAAAATCGGCTACTCATTTATTCCTGGTGCTTGATGAACCCAGATATCCTATGTACATTGGCAACGATATTTTACATCGTTTTGCTATCCATGTGGATATAGTGAATTCCACATTGTGGACAAGATTAAAAGGGAATCCTGAAGGTTTTATGGATGAACATGAAGCACTCAAGTCATCCCAGATACTGCCTTATGCAGTCAGTGTATTAGTGCCACGAGATATAATCATCCCTCCAGGTACTAATAATTTCCTGTTACCCATTCAGGTGTCAAAAGGCCAAAAATTAAAGAATGGTGATGCATTGATATGCCTATCAAACAGAATGCAACAATTAGGTATTTCAGTAAATCATACCCCTATGGTGAATTTACAAACCTTTAAAACCCAAATAATTGTGAACAATGGAATGCCAAATGAAGTTAATTTGTCTAAAGACACTATCATTGGTATGGCATTAGATTCAGATTATTATACTTTTGGGTTTCAGAATATAATTATTGGCCTAATACCTGAATCGTATCTAACAGAAGAACAATTGGTTGAACAAACATTTTATTCTTCTCCTGAAGGATTGTTCACCATTAGTTCAGTATATCCTTTTAATCTTGAAGAAGGTACCTGTAAGGTAGAGGAATCCTCTCTTACCTTTGATCATACAATCAATGAGCAGGAAGCCCAGGAATATCAGGAGTTTGCTGAAAAAGCAGGTAAGTCAAATCATGACCTCACTGACAGATTGGAGGAAACCTATGAAATAGGTCAACCAGAAGTTTTTCCAGGGTTTATGGAAATGGTCCAGCAACAAATCTCATTAGCTAATGGATGCTCCAATGACCCAGAGCGACAACAACTAAAGGAAGTTCTCTTAGAATTCAAGGATATCTTTGCTAAAGATTCCTTTGATTGTGGTCTGACTGACATACACATTGCCAGGATCCAGACTGATCCTGAGGCACCTCCCGTTTATATCAAGCAATATCGTCTTCCACTAGCTTGTTACGACTCGCTAGCGGAAATAATCCAAAATCTCAAGGAGAGATGTATTATAAGACCAGTGCACAGTTCTTATAACAATCCTATTCTTGGAATTCTTAAACCGAATGGTCAATGGCGTTTATGTGCTGATCTTCGTCAGCTAAATAAACGTGTATATATGTCCGGCTGGCCCGTGCCGTATATAGACCAATGCTTGGTACAAATGCAAGGCGCTAGGATCTTTACCACCTTAGATTGCGCTCAGGGATATTGGACCATCAAAGTAAGCCCTGAAGATCAATACAAATTAGCCTTTACTTTTGGTAAAGAACAGTTTGCCTGGACTAGACTACCGTTTGGGTACATAAATTCAGGTCATGAATTTGCTGTATTTTTACATAAGGCTATGCCTGATGCCACAGAAAGAGGAAATTTAACTTATGTAGATGACATTTTGATGAAAAGTACTTCATTTGACCAGCATATTCAAGAAATTAGGCATGTACTGAATCAGTTGAAAGAGGCAGGTGTGAAAATTTCTTTACAGAAAGCCCAGTGGTGTCGAACTAAGGTAAATTTCCTTGGACATGAGGTTACCTGTGAAGGCCTGAATCCCCAGAAGAAAAAGGTGGAGGCTGTTATGAAATCTAAAACGCCTACCAACATTAGTGAATTAAGATCATTTCTGGGTATGATGAATTACTCCCGTAAATTCATTGATAACTATGCTGAGATTAGTAAACCATTGCTGACATTGTTAAAGAAAGGTGTACCCTGGACATGGGGGGAGGATCAGGAACAAGCTATGTCTGAGCTTAAAAGGAGACTCACCCAAGCCCCATGTCTAGCTTATCCCGAGGGGGGTAAACCCTTTTATCTGGAAACTGGTTTTACAAATCTTAGTATTAGTGCTGTCCTATGCCAAAAACAGGATAAATTGCATAAAGTTATAGCTTATGCAAGTAAATCACTGTCACCAGTAGAAATAAAGTTTAGCAACTGTGAAAAAGCTTTACTAGCCACAGTCTGGGCGCTTCAAAACTTTAGAAGTTTTGTACAGGGTGAGAAAATCATTGTTGAAACGGCCCATCAACCCCTACAATATCTACAGAGTGATAAAATTAGGGATGGTAACTTGTCTAACAGCAGGATCACTGCTTGGACCTTGTCTTTACAAGGATGGCCGTTGGAAGTTCAGTATAAGCAAAATAAAAAGTGTCCAGTAGCCCAAGGACTTGCTGAACTGCATAATTGCGCTGCTAATTCTCAAACGGAAGAACTGATAGATGATTTTCTAGAGGAACAAAAATCTTCCCCTTACAAAGCGTATGAAGACGACTATTGCTCTCTACTCCCTTGTGCGTACATAGATGGTTGTGCTTACCACACCATTGTAGGGGACGAAAGAAAACTAGTGGCAGGAATTGGTATCACGTGGATAGATGGGTGCCCGAGTATTTCGATAGGTTATAGTATTGGTGCTAAGAGTAGCCAGGTAGCCGAATTAGCCGCTGTCTACCAAACCGTTAAAATTGCTATAGAGCACAATATAAAGGAATTCGTCATTGTTACTGATTCAAATTATGTGCGGAACAGCTTTGTAGAATATATGCCCACATGGAAGAGGAGTCATATGTTACGGTCCAATAACAAACCAGTGAAACACGCCAAGTTGTTTTGTGCCATAGATGAGCTAGTCCGACATAATGATCTAACCATTTATTGGAAAAAGACTAAAGGTCATTCCAAAACCCAAAATAAAGATAAAGAGGGTAATGACCTAGCTGACAGACTAGCCAAACAAGGAGCCATAAATGGTGATCATGTGAATATAGATCATCTACTAGAGATGATTCCCATTGACGCTATCACTAGACAACAGGCTAAGGCCCAAACTGAAAATAGTATAGTTCAATGGAGCCAAGAATCTTCTAGTGAGGATCTGATCAAAAGCCAGAAGGAAGATGTTATATTGGGAATCTTCTATAAATATATTGAGGATCCTAATAATAATCCCATATCGGAGGATAATTTTACCCAAAAAGAAGACCTCCGATTACTTATGAAATCCAAATCCCAATTTAGTATTCAGGATGGGTTATTAATGAGAACCTCTAAAAATGGTATTCAGCAGTGGGTAGTTCCTACTACATTTAGAGGTTTAATGTTACAGCATGCCCATGATGCACCTACAGCTGGTCATCGTGGAGAAAAGATTACATATGAGTCACTACGTGATTATGCCTACTGGCCTCATATGTTAAAGGATGTCCAGAGTTATTGTCAAGGTTGTTTGGTATGTGCGCAATTTCAACCGCAAGGTCCTAAACATCGTGCTCCACTTCAGAAGAAAGGTTTTTCATTACCATGGTCTGACATCCATATCGATTTTATTGGTCCTGTTACCCGGTCATCCCGAGGAAATAAATACATGTTAACCGTCACTTGTGTATTTACAAAATGGGTAGAGTGTCTACCAGCCCGCAATAACACAGCCGAGACCTGTGCATTTTTGTTGATTAACCATGTATTTTCCAGATTTGGGTTACCGTTAAGGATTGATTCAGATCGTGGATCACACTTTGTAAGTGAGGTAATGGCGAAGATGTGGAAGATGTTGGGTGTGAAGAGAAAATTACACATTGCTTATCGTCCAACATCTAGCGGATCCGTTGAGCGCTATAACCAGTCTATTGTCAACATCCTTAAGAAATATGTTAAGGAGTCGGGTAAAGACTGGGATATAAGGTTACCATTAGTACTCATGGCCATTAGAGCTACTCCAAGTACGGCTACCCAGATGTCACCTTTTGAGCTGATGACAGGAAGAAGAATGGTACTTCCTCAACATCTGTTGTATCGCACATCAGATCATAACCTGATCAATGCAGCCACGACACATCAGTATGTGGAAGACCTTCGTAAGTATCTTCAACACGCGTTTGCTTTCGCGCAGAAGAATCTTGAGAAAGCCGCCGTAAGTAACAAAACTTATTATGATTTGAAAACTACCAAAAAGGAATATGAGGTAGGAGATAGAGTGTATCTCTATAACTTTGCCCGGGATCGGGTAAAAGAAAGAAAATTTCTACCATCATGGAAAGGTCCGTATGATGTAATTGATAAAATATCACCTGTAGTTTATAAGGTGAAAATTAATACCAAAGATGGTTTCATCGGGAAATGGGTCCATGTAAATCAATTGCGAGTATGTCATCCAAGATCAGAACTGAGAATCATAGAAGATGACGCTGAATAAGAGAATGAATAAGGATGCGTTAATCTGATTTCTCTCAGTTCACAGATGTTCCAATTCTGGGGTTTCCATATAAAGCATTTTACATAGCAACGCTAGGGAAACTGTATATCTCAAAAGAAAAAATAAATAAATATATATATATATATACTGTACTCATACTTTCATTTTCCTTTATAGAAAAAGGACGGGCGGAACCAGACGTGATTCCTGGCGATGATGATGACAACAAAGATACAGATATCGTGCAGATGGTGTTGATTCAAGAAGGTCCAATTAAAGACGGAACTAATCATCAACCCGAATTTACAATCGTGTTTCAGATGTCCCAGGATTGTGAATGATGGCTAAGAAGATTATATTTCAAGAATCTTTGCGAAACTGGATCCAAGGACATTCATTGGATGAAGATACCGGATATCACCATTTTAGCTTGGGAAAGGAACCAAATTGGTACATTATGCATGAGAACAAATTCACCGCAATAATGGCATGATTGGTGCCAAGTTTTGCATTTTTCTCACATGCTAAAACCATTGGACACAGAATCTCTGTGATAATATACTTTTCCAGGATTGACGTTATGATGCGATAAAAGACTCAGATACAATATTGATGAACATGAAAATTCTTCCGACCTTCTCCCAGTTAGGTCTTAAGGGGATCCTTGACTAACGTGGGAAGAAGGGGGGGGGATTTGTCAGAACTATTGAGTATGAATAAAGTCCATAATTATAAGGCCTATATAAGTGTATGGACATGAGCCTAAGGGACAACCATTTTGTCTTATTTTAAGGCAGAGTGAATTCAGGAATTTTTTTTTTACTCTGAAATTGCTAACCTAAGGTTTACGATATATACCAAAGTGTTTACCTAGGTCTGTTTTGTGAGAAGAAGATGTCGCAAGGCCTAGATAAGACAATGTATTTGAGTTTTGATGATTTTAGTGAATAGAAAGACTCTAATCTTTCTTTGTGGTTTTTATATTAATCAATATAGGAGTAGATTGATTTTATATGATCAATTTTAATAGGTGTGCTGAATATATAGTATATATATAAGAGTATAGTCCTCATAGATATATTCAGTTTTAAGATTAGAAACGAGGTATAAACTCCTCTGTCATGTTTAGAATCTGTCTCAGTGGAACACACAAATTAATTATTTCTTTCCTGGAATGGAAAAATGTGGACACAGGTGATCATGAACAAACCCTGTCTCCTCCACGAACAATGAATTGAGATAGCCCTATTTATCTTGATTTAATCAAGTTTGGTCAAAAGACTTAAGGATACACAAGTTAGTTGACCAAGTATAAAAC
Organism: Bufo gargarizans; assembly: GCF_014858855.1. NCBI lineage: Eukaryota > Metazoa > Chordata > Amphibia > Anura > Bufonidae > Bufo > Bufo gargarizans. The sequence continues at coordinate 277,885,331 of NC_058082.1, read as the reverse complement.
TCATTGTCTCTTCAAGATCTTCTCAAGGTTTCGTCTGAAACCTTAGATTACATTTTATTGCTAGTATATGAATAAGAGAAATAAATGAATGCTTCGATTTTTGTATGGAATACTAGTGCCATCTAGTGTTAGGGTAACAAAGATCTAGGGTATATTTTTCCCTAGAGGAAGGTTCTATTAATTATAATAGGTCACTAGTTAATGATACAACTTGGCCAAGCCCTTTCTAAGATAGGATAAAAAGATGGTATGGGCTGACAGAAGGAGTCGATCTCGCTCTCTCTCTGAACATCATCTTGACCATCTTGCCAGTCATTGGAGGCAGCCATCTTAGAACCATTGAAACAGATTTCTGCTAGCTGACATTTTGGTATAGTATAACCTTACCTATATTTTATAGGATAATTAATTAATATAATACATATATATAGATATATTCAATTAACCATACTTTGTGTATAGTATCTGTTTTGGAATAAGATTGGGGTGTACCTGCAGCATCATCCTGAAAATTAATCCAATACAGGGAGATTAAAAATATACTAGTGAAAACACGGTATTATCTCCAAGGAACTGAATTCAGTTCTAGACCAGTATGGTTGATAATATATATATATTTATATAGATAAAAGATAAACCAGATTTGGGTTTAATCGGACATTTGTCGGCTGAGAGAAATCAAGTATTAAATTGATTTTTAATATAAGTGAGGGGTATTATTATAAGAAGGCATAATTGTGTATATATAGATATATGTTCTCAATTATTTTTGTCTTTACCACTATTTTGCATATCATCGATTGAATTTTATTACCGCCAATTTTGTTACATATATATTATTTTGCACTATAAATTGTATTAATAAATTACATATATATTTTGTCTGTAACTGGGTTTTGTCTTCAATTCAACGCAGATCACGAGCTTGTTTTAGCTTGATATTTATGATAATAAGTTAGAATCTCCTTTATTACCGATTTTAATTTATTCACATAAATCATATAGACTGTCAATCGGAGACAGCATAAATATTCCGACACTTCTCAGCGAGAATTGGACGATGAAGAGGAGGAGGAGCAGGTGACGGTTGCCTCTGCTAAAGAGGGTAGTACCCATGGAAGTTTAATTCCATCTGCTCAGCATGGGAGGGCAAAAAAAGAAGGGAGAAGATGAGGAGATTGAGAGTAATCCTCCTGATGACAACAGCGAAGTCTTGCCTGTTGGTACTCTGGCACATATGGCTGACTTCATGTTAGGCTGCCTTTCCCGCGACACGCGCGTTATATGTATTTTAGACAACACGGGATTACTAGTTGTTCACCCTTCTCGACCCACGCTACAAAGAGAACTTCTCATCTCTCATTACTCTGGTGGAAAGAATGAGCAAAATGGTGCAATACCAGAAGATCCTTGTTGAAAAATTGCTCCAGAAATTTCCATCTGACAACACTGGTGGCAGAGTCCGTAGTTCCTTGTTTTGGAGGGGAAACAAGAGGAACACAGCTGTTCCAACAGAGGCAGGGCAACTCTCCAAAGCCTGGGACAGTTTCATGACACCCTGCCAGCACTCTCACCCAGATGTGCGGGCTAGTGTCACAAGGATGGAAGCATTTTGGAAGATGGTGAAGGAGTACATAGCAGACCATGTCAGCGTCCTCAATAATCCCTCAGTGCCTTACAACTACTGGGTGTCCAAGCTGGACACGTGGCACGAACTGGCACTCTGCGCCTTGGAGGTGCTGGCCTGCCACCAGTGTTTTGTCTGAGCGGGTATACAGGTCCTTCTAAAAAAATTAGCATATTGTGATAAAGTTCATTATTTTCTGAAATGTACTCATAAACATTAGACTTTCATATATTTTAGATTCATTACACACCAACTGAAGTAGTTCAAGCGTTTTATTGTTTTAATATTGATGATTTTGGCATACAGTTCATGAAAACCCAAAATTCCTATCTCAAAAAATTAGCATATCATGAAAAGGTTCTCTAAACGAGCTATTAACCTAATCATCTGAATCAACTAATTAACTCTAAACACCTGCAAAAGATTCCTGAGGCTTTTAAAAACTCCCAGCCTGGTTCATTACTCAAAACCGCAATCATGGGTAAGACTGCCGACCTGACTGCTGTCCAGAAGGCCATCATTGACACCCTCAAGCAAGAGGGTAAGACACAGAAAGAAATGTCTGAAGGAATAGGCTGTTCCCAGAGTGCTGTATCAAGGCACCTCAGTGGGAAGTCTGTGGGAAAGAAAAAGTGTGGCAGAAAACATTGCACAACGAGAAGAGGTGACCGGACCCTGAGGAAGATTGTGGAGAAGGACCGATTCCAGACCTTGGGGGACCTGCGGAAGCAGTGGACTGAGTCTGGAGTAGAAACATCCAGAGCCACCGTGTACAGGCGTGTGAAGGAAATGGGCTACAGGTGCCACATTCCCCAGGTCAAGCCACTTTTGAACCAGAAACAGCGGCAGAAGCGCCTGACCTGGGCTACAGAGAAGCAGCACTGGACTGTTGCATGTCATTCGGAAATCAAGGTGCCAGAGTCTGGAGGAAGACTGGGGAGAGGGAAATGCCAAAATGCCTGAAGTCCAGTGTCAAGTACCCACAGTCAGTGATGGTCTGGGGTGCCATGTCAGCTGCTGGTGTTGGTCCACTGTGTTTTATCAAGGGCAGGGTCAATGCAGCTAGCTATCAGGAGATTTTGGAGCACTTAATGCTTCCATCTGCTGAAAAGCTTTATGGAGATGAAGATTATATTTTTCAGCACGACCTGGCACCTGCTCACAGTGCCAAAACCACTGGTAAATGGTTTACTGACCATGGTATTACTGTGCTCTATTGGCCTGCCAACTCTCCTGACCTGAACCCCATAGAGAATCTGTGGGATATTGGGAAGAGAAAGTTGAGAGACGCAAGACCCAACACTCTGGATGAGCTTAAGGCCGCTATCGAAGCATCCTGGGCCTCCATAACACCTCAGCAGTGCCACAGGCTGATTGCCTCCATGCCACGCCGCATTGAAGCAGTCATTTCTGCAAAAGGATTCCCTACCAAGTATTGAGTGCATAGCTGAACATAATTATTTGAAGGTTGACTTTTTTTTGTATTAAAAACACTTTTCTTTTATTGGTCGGATGAAATATGCTAATTTTTTTAGATAGGAAATTTGGGTTTTCATGAGCTGTATGCCAAAATCATCAATATTAAAACAATAAAAGGCTTGAACTACTTCAGTTGGTGTGTAATGAATCTAAAATATATGAAAGTCTAATGTTTATCAGTACATTACAGAAAATAATGAACTTTATCACAATATGCTAATTTTTTGAAAAGGACCTGTATAGTGCTGCTGGTGGCATTATAACAGATAAGCGTATCCGCCTGTCAACTGAAAATGCTGACAGGTGGACTCTTATAAAAATGAACAAGGCCTGGATTGACCATGACTTCTTGACTCCACCAGAGGAAAGCTGATGAACATAAAGGCACTTTAAATGTGTTGTTTATAATGTACTGAATACACTGTATTCCCATGCACTACTTCCACCACAAACAAGGGTATATGGTTGAATCTTCCTTTTCTCATACTCTTTCTCCTCTTCCATCATATCAACATGCTTATTCGTTGCATATAATTCCCTCGCATATATGCCCTTCGCATATAATGTTTTACAGGGTCAGCTCAACTGCAGGCCCTCATATATAATTTTTTAGAGGATAAGCTCACCAGCAAGCCCTCGCATATAATGTTTTACAGGGTCAACTCACCAGCAGGCCCGTACCTAAAATTTATTACAGGGTCAGCTCACCTGCAGGCCCGCACCTAAAATCTTTTGCTGGGTCAGCTCACCTGCAGGCCCTCACCCAATTATACCCAATAGGATATTTGCGCACATGAAGCCTTGTTTGGATGTGGTAGCTGTAGCCGTTTCTTAGGCTCCCTCTCCAGAATCGAACCCTGATTCTCTGTTACCCGTAGTCACCATGGTTTGCGCTGACAATAACATCGAAAGTTGATAGGCCAGACATCTGAATGGATCGTCGCCGTCACGAGGACATGCGATCGGCTCCAGGTAATCTAGAGTCACCAAAGCGGCAGCAGGCCCTCATCCATAATGTTTTAGATGGTCAGATCAACAGGCTCTTGCTCCAAATGTGTTTGAGGGTCACCAGCAGGCCATCAAACATAATTTTTCAAGGCTGTGTATGATGCCCTCCTTTATGTGTAAAAAGGAGTGCCGGTTCCTTGTAATTTTTGGCAGCCCTTTCACTTAGTGCATAGGCTTTATGAGTGTAGGACTCCCACTACATGAACAATTGTACCACAATGTGAATGAGGCCCTCCTTTATGTGAAATACAGGTTGTATCGGAGTACCTCTTCCTTGTAATTTTTGGCAGCACTTTCACTTTATATACAAGTAAATATACAGGAAAGAATGTTTCCTAACAATTTTTCCTCTAAAATAGATTTTTTGTTCGGTTTTGTGTGTATTATTGTCAGTCTGTAAAAGTGGCGTGCTACTCGGACAACATTGTTCCCAGCAGCGACCTGGGAGTTCAAGTGCATCCAGACATCCTCCCCATGCTGTTCCCGAACCATTTCCATGGTGTTTCCATTAATTTCTGAACTTTTACTATGAACCAGGCACCCTCCCCTCTTCAGAGAAGGGGGTGCCTGGTTTAATGCTTGGGTTCTCCCATTTAATTCCATTATACTCAGGTGCTCAGTAGAGCACCCGAGCATCCCGATGTGTTCGGCCAGAGCACCCGAGAACTATGGTGCTTGATCAATACTAGTTTCCACTGCTCAACCCCTAGTAGCGGTCTTCACTGACTAGCAGGGAGCTGTTAATTCTCCAAGGCTCCATGTGGCCCGACATACACCGGGCAAAATATCTATAGGGTATGGTTACACAGCAACATGTGTGGTGCAACAGCAAGTCACAGAAAAGTCATGCAACACAAAAATATGTGCTACTTGTCTGCAACTTGCTATAACATGACTATTTTAGAACTGTGATTTACCTGTGAAAACACAGCCAAGTGTCAAGCGAGTCGCATGTCATGCATGACTTCCATTAAAGTCAATTAAGGAAAAGTTTCCTGCCACTTGAGATTTACGACGCAAAATTCGACATGTTGGATTTTTTGAGACTGACACAGTATGTCACGTGTGAGATTACAACACCATTGACAGATATTACATTAAATATCTCACTAAATATTTTAACGTACCCTTATTAGTGATACATACAATAGTGCCAAGGTAACTTAGGAGCAGACGGTCTGGCTCATTAGTGACCAGATGTCCAGGGTTGAAGACCCTCCCTTCCTGTCGACTCTGCACAGAGTCATTATAAACGGTCATTTATCTCCTTTATGGGATAAAGAAGGGTTATCATGGCTTCCTCTATTCCTCCATTTTCTTCATCCTGCACTCTATGCCGAAATATTGGGGGAAAGTTTTGACCCAACTATATAGCCATTATAATGGACTTCATCAAAGTCACTCAGATCCTTAAGGTCACCATACACATTACAATCCAACTCAATCCGATACCATGAGCACTAACTGGCCATCTCATGTGCATAATGGTGTCTAAAAAGGGGAAAGAAAGAACGGGCTGTTAGATTTTATCATGTCTGATCCTTTTGTTATCAAGGGAGAGGTGTCTGACAGTAGCTTACTCCTCTCTTCACATTCAGAACACATGAATGTGTAAGAGGGAGGCGATCCAGTATCTGAAGTGTATGAACAGTTTAGCAAAGAAACAAAGAAAAAGGAAAACTGACTTAGTTGCCCCTAGCAACCAATCAGATTGATTCTTTAATTTTTCCAAAGGAGTTCTAAAAAAAATGTAATATAATATCAGAAGCATACAGAGGTATAGTATAGTCTTACGGACTGCTATAAAAAGGACTGCTATAAAAACAATATTATGGTTCTGTACAACCCCAAGGTCGTATGGAGGCATAATACATTGACATTTTAATGAAAACATATAAAAGTGATTTTCAAGCTATTTTTATATTACTATGTAGGAGAAAGTAATATATGAATTTACTTAGAAATCTCATCAAGCAGCAAAATTTAAAAAAATATATTTTCATCTAGGTCCCTAAAAGTAGAAGCCCTTGACTTGTCTGCTTCTGTCACATTGTTCAATATTCTATTCCACTGTCTCTTAGTTATATATGTTATTGTCCTTTGTCTTAGCTAGGAACATTTGCCTTTTCAACAGGACATTGAGAAAACCGGATGTCATGGGAACTGTAATAGCAGCAGATTGTAGGTAAAAAAAGGGAGGACTATCTATACATTACTAATCAAATTTTTAAAACTTTAGGTGAAAATATCCTAGTAAGATTTGTGTTGATACGCTCCCTCTCCTCGACTACTTCTTCACTGTGGCTGTAAATCTTTCCATAAACCCCATAAACATATACGTATGTTAAGGATTTCCATTATATAAATTACTGCAACAAATCTGCCATGTGGAAATGGCTTATAATTTTAATGGTAGGTATATTGAAAAGAGTGTTTTGTTTAGCATTTTTGGCATTTTTGCATTTTTCATTGCCTAGAATATTCGTATAACACATCTGTAAGAACAATTGTCAGAAAAAAGTAAGTAGAGCATTTTCTAGTTTAACTTTTACTATAAAATCCATTTAATTAGCATTTTGGAAAGATTTCTTTGTTTCTTGACCCCTGGAAAACTCATTTAGCACTTCTGGGAGCTCAGAGCTTGGAGACAAAGATATTTTATAAAGAGTAAGTAGAAGATTTTACAGGTTATTCTCACCTAGAAAATTAATTTCATTAGTTTGTGGACATAATATTTACAGCCCATTTAGTGGAAAAACCTGATTTTAGTAAAGTTGGCCATACACTTGAGATAACAAGTGTAGCTGATCTTGCCATAAACATACAGTTTTTGGCCAAAATATTTTTGAGCATGGCCACTTGCATTTTTCAGACATTAATTTGAATTGAAGCTGAGCTTCAGTACAGCACGATAGCCACTACATAGTAGATGGAACCTTGTGCTTCCATTTTTATCCTCTATATAGTTTCCAGTGCTGGCTGATGCCCAAAACAGCTAAACAGTGGAGGTTTGAGGTGTTAGGTGCGATCTGATATTGATAAGCTATCCTGACAGCTATCCTGACAATATCCTCTGAATAGACCATCAGCATCTGATCAGCAGGGGTCCGACACCCGGGACCCCCGCCGATCAGCTGTTTGAGAATAGATCAGTTTAAAGTGCAGAACCCCTTTAAAATAAATAAAAAGAATGATTGAAATGTTGAAAATGTTGATTTCATAAAGTCAAACAAAATACATATTGATGCATCTTGTACTGGATACTTTGATTAAATGTAAATTAATGAATAATTAACTTACCTTTAGTATTTCCTTCATCTGTCCTTCATAACTGTCACAACCACTGGTCAGATATCAGACATTTCAATTTCACAGATCAATTATTATTACCTCCAACATCAATTGTGATGTCCCTCCCTGGAAGTACATGTTGAAATTGTATACCGGAGTGCATAAAGCTGCATAGTCTGTGTCTTCTGTCCTTTTACTGAGCACTCTTAATTTTTAGCTTATTACATTGAGAAACAGGATTATATTTTATAAATATTTCATGCATTATGACACATAATATTCATTATATATGGTAGAATGGTATGTGCTGTCGTTGTTGGTTTTAAACACTCATTTGATGAACTACGGTAGATAAATCATGGAAGACATTTGCAAAGACCAGTGTATTACAAGCCAGTCTTAATTTGTCCCCCTCTGGTGTTAAATTTGCCACAATTATTAACCCTTTCCAACCACCCACTGTACAGCAGAAGTCGGTTATTTAAATATGGCGCCCACTCAGGAGTGCAGCAAGCGCCATAGCTGCTGAGTGCCTGTTTTTTTAAACACCCATGGCTAATGTCTGAGACCAGCTATAATGCTGATTGCAGACATTTAAAATTTTAGATGCCGTGGTCAATTGTGATAACTTTATCTGAGAGACAAAAACCTGGAAGCACAGCCTTCCAAGACTGGAAGAGCTCCCCCTAGCAACGATTGAGGGAGACAATCAGGATGCCGCGGCTGTGTTCCTATGGGCAACGTAGAAGCAATCTAATGATCACCTGATCAAGTTCCTTAGGGAAACTTTTAAAAAGTGTAACAGAAAGAAAAAAAAAAGAAAAAATATTTTCGAAAAATATATGAAAATTCATATCAACCCCATTCCCCCCCCAAAAAATAAAAAATAAATATCATAGGCATCATTGTATGTGAAAACCCCCGTACTATTAAAATATAAAAATATTTATCCCATACAGCGCATGGCATAATGAAAAAAAACATTAAAATTGTCAATTCGCTATTTTCTTGTCACTTCACCTGCCCCAAATTTTTTTATAAAATAGTGATCAAAAAGTCATGCATACTCCAAAATTGTGTCAATAAAACTACAGATAATCATGTAGGAAATGAGCCATCAAACAGCTTCATAGACATACAATTAAAAAAGTTATAGGAGTCAGGATATGGTAATACAAAGAAAAAAAAGTTTTTATAAAAGTTTTTACTTTTGTTCAGTATTTAAACAGAAAAACTATGTAAACTGGTATCGTTGTAATTGTACTAACCTGGAGAATGAAGGTAACAAGTCAGTTTTACCACATAGAAAACATTGTAAAAAAAAAACCCATACAACTGTAGCGGAATTGTTTTTTTAAATTCCAGTCCGTTTTCCAGCTTACCACTACATTGTACAAAGCAGTAAATGGTGCCATTGGAAAGTATAATTTGCCTTGCAAAAAAAAAAAAGCCCTCATATGGCTATGTGAACTGAAAAATAAAAAGGTTATGACTCTGAAAGGGCAGGGAATAAAAAACGAAACAGAAAATGGCCTGGTCCTGAAAGAGAACCTGTAAATTTCCACTATAATTTATTCTAATTTCCTGGCGAAGATTATAACTAATGTTATGGGTTGGCTACTTAACCCCTCCACTGCCCACTCCCTGTCCGGCTCCATTCACTGTTTGGAGGAGTGGCAAGAGAGCCTCCAAACCCAAATAAATTTACAAAAATTTAAACAAGTGTGGCATGTGCCAAACTTTGCAACTTTTTAGCACAGTTTTCTGGCATATGGAGAATAATAAATGTTCCCTTATGTATATGAAGGTGAGAACAAATTGGTGTGCAAAATTCCCTATATAAAGGGGAACTGCACCCACAACTAAACTTTCTCATGGATCCTATTAAAGAATGACATTTGTCAGTTTTATGTCTGTTGGTCTACCACTAGACATCAGATCCACCACGTTGGGGCATCAGGCTTCAATAAAACATGTTTTCTCACCATTAGGATAATTCTGTTTCACTTTATACAGACATTCACATATTCCTGTCATACAAGGGAGCATTCACATGACTGTAGATACCCACTGTGTGTGTTCCGCAAATTGCGGACCTCACATGGCCCCAACTATAATAGAAGATGCCTAGTAAGAATAAGACATGGTCTATATTTTTTGCGGGCCACGGAATGGAACAAGGGATGCGGACAGCACACCTTTTGCAACCCCATTGAAATGCGGACTCATTCATACACCTGTCTGAATGAGCCCTTATAATGAAGATTATTGTTCAGCCTCACTGGATGTCATGGGTGGGTTTGTTATAATAAAACTACAATATATAGTTATTATATTGATTAGAAAAAGGATTAATAGGAGGGGACTTATTTTATCTCATTGGTCAAGATTTAGAATTTTTCTCCTAAACTATTCAGAGGGGAATTTCTGGGGACATGAAAATCACCTCCAACTATCACCACTGCGATACACCTACTTCCACAAAATACTGATTAAGGGGATTGATATACCTGCTTCCACCAAATATTGATAGAGGACTGCGATACACCTACTTCCATAATATACAAATTAAGGGGTTTGGTTTGATATAGCGGCATCCATAAAATACTGATTGAAGCCTGCGATATACCTGCTTCTACAAATACTGCTCTTCTCTAGGGACTTTGGCACAGGGTCATTTTAAAAATGACAGGCAGAGTAAGAGGCAGGCCGTTCCGCAGGGGTGATTGGGGTCGGGCAGGTGCACCAGGCCAGAGCCTAAGTGGGAAGTTGGAGAAGGTGCGTGCGATTACGTCAAAGTATGCACCAGAGTTGGTTGAGTGGCTCACTCCGCCTTCCGCTTCTCACTCTCTGCTGTGTGAACCCTAAAAGACACCACCGCCACCACCATAGCCCCTCCACTCGAGTCAGAGGAATTATTTTTCCATCCATTCCCAGACCTTACTGATGCGCAGCCATTTTTGGCATCGGATGAGGAAGAGGAGGTAGCAACTGCCGCCACCCAGCTGTCTGACGACAGTACCCAGATCAATCCAAAGAGGGTGGTCCCCACTGTTGCTGCCTACTCTGAGATCTCTAATGTCAGTGGTGGTGAAGGTGACGATGATGACGTGTTGATGGACGTCACGTGGGTGCCCACAAGAGAGGAAGAGGAGGGGAGTTCAGAGGGAGAGACGGAGCAGCAGATAGGGAGGAGAAAGCAGAACTCTGGAGCGAGCCATCCACCATGCACGGTCACATCTTGCGCTCCCAGGACGCCGGCACATGGCTCCGCAGTGTGGGCTTTTTTTTAACGTGTCATCTGCTGATAATAGTGCTGCCATCTGCAGCCTCTGCTGTCAAATAGTGATGGCCCTGCAGTTCGCCCAGCGGTTGGTTCACGGCGAACTTTGCGCGTTCGCGATCAGACAAAGATGCGAACATATGGCGATGTCCGCGCGCGCCATATTATTTTGCAAACTTTGACCCATGACACAGCCATCAGGTTGGACAGGACAGTCATTTAAGACATTTCAGCACATGGACACACCCCCTACCCTATAACAGAACCCGATCTGGCAGCCATTTTACATTATGTGTTTTGCCAGTGTAGGGAGAGATGCATTTTAGAGCAGGGACAGGCTGGTAGGAACTTAGGGATACCAAACACTAGCTAATAGGGCCAAAAAAGTCCTTTAAGGACTGGTAACGTTGTGCTATTGATAGGTGTGATACACAGAGGAGTGTGATATACTTATAATATACTTTCTAACATAGAAAGCATATTATAGTGCATTTGTATGCTTCCAGAAAATACTGATTGAGGTCTGCGATCTATCAGCTTCCACAAAATTGTGATTGAGGTTTTCCATATACCTGCATCCACAAAATTACTGCTTGAGGGTGATATACCAGCTTCAACTAACAACTGATTGAGGCCTTCCATATATCAGCTTCCACAAAATAGTGATAGAGGTTTTCTATATACCTGCGCCCACAAAATACTGATTTTGGGTTTTGATATATTAGCTTCAACTAACAACTGATTGAGGCCTGCCATATATCATCTTCCACAAAATAATGATAGAGGTTGTCCATATACCTGCATCCACAAAATTACTGCTTGAGGGTGATATACCAGCTTTAACTAACAACTGAGTGAGGCCTTCCATATATCAGCTTTCACAAATACTGCTCTTCTCTAGGGACTTTGACACAGGGTCATTTAAAAAATGACAGGCAGAGTAAGAAGCAGGCCATTCAGCATGGGTGGTAGGGGTCAGGCAGGTGCACCAGGCCGGTGCCAAAGTGGGAAGTTGGAGAAGGTGCGTGTGATTATGTCAAAGGACGCACCAGAGTTGGCTGAGTGGCTCACTCAGCCTTCGGCTTCTGCACCCTCCTCATCCTCTGTATCTGCACCCTCCTCACTCTTTGCTGTGTGCACCCCAAAAGAAACCACCACAGCCCCTCCACTCGAGTCAGAGGAATTATTTTCCTATCCATTCCCAGACCTTACAGATGCGCAGCCATTCTTGGCATCGGATGAGAAAGAAGAGGTAGCAACTGCCGCCACCCAGCGGTCTGACGACAGTACCCAGATCAGCCCAAGGAGGGTGGTCCCCGCTGTTGCTGCCTTCTCCAAGATCCTTAATGTCAGTGGTGGTGAAGGTGATGATGATGACGTGTCGATGGATGTCATGTGTGTGCCCATAAGAGAGGAAGAGGAGGGGAGTTCAGAGAGAGAGACAGAGAAGCAGATAGGGAGGAGAAAGAAGAGAAGCAGGCAGAACTCGCAGTGCACAGGAGGCAAAAAGCATACTGTAAATGTATCTGGAGCGAGCCACCCACCATGCACGGTCACATCTTGCGCTCCCAGGACGCTGGCACATGGCTCCACAGTGTGGGCTTTTTTTAACGTGTCATCTGCTGACAATAGTGTTGCCATCTGCAGCCTGTGCTGTCAACACATAAGTCGTGGTAAGCCCAACACTCACCTAGGGACAATTTTTCCGCAAGGACATTAAGAAGGCACCTGGACTCCCATCACCGAGCCCAGTAGAAACAATGCCGTCAGAACCCGCAAAGCCACACTCCAGGCACTCCACATCCTGCCTCTTCTCCTTCTCCTCTCTCCTCCCATTTGTCCTTCACTCCACCTTCCACTGTGCTGTTTTCGCGTTTATCTGGCACAAGGCAGGCTTCCGTAGCCCAAATGTTTGAGCATAAAAAAATTTATGACGCTGGATAATCCTCTTGCCCAACCTCTGGCTTGTCAGAACTGCTAGCCCGCCAACTACTGATATATAAATTGGTGGACTCGGAGGCCTTTAGAAAATTTGTGGCCATTGGCACACTGCAATGGAAGGTCCCCAGAAGGAAATATTTCTACTAGAAGGGCATCTCTGAACTATATGGCCACGTTCAGCGGCAAATTAATATATCTCTGGCACACAGTGTCAGTTCCAAGATACATCTGAACACAGACACGTGGTCTAGCAAACATGGGCAGGGAAGGTACATAACTTTTACAGCCCACTGGGTGAACCTTCTGACGGCATCAAGCATGTAACCCGTGGCACCTGTGTGGATTTGGTGTTACCGCCATGGATTGCATGCAGGCCGCTTGCCATTAAAATGGCATTAAAATGCCATTTCAATGCCATTTCAGGTTCGCTTGCCATTAAAATTAATGGGGCCCGCCGCGAACGCGCAGTTTTTGAACATTTGATCATGAACGCGCATTCGCATTCACGAAATGGCCCTGCTGATGTTCATCCATCACTACTGGTGACCATCTAAAACATTAGGGGTGGGGGTCTGCTGCTGAGCTGACCATCTAAAACAATAGGGGTGAGGGCCTGCTGCCGGCCTGACTATCTAAAACATTAGGGGCTAGGTCCTGCTGCTGATCTGACCATGAAAAAAATTATGGACGAGGGCCTGCTGCTGAGCTGACCATCTAAAACATTATGGGCGAGGGCCTGCTGCCGAGCTGAACATCTAAAACATTATGTACAAGGGCCTGCTGCCAGGCTGACCATCTAAAACATTATGGACGAAGGCCTGCTGCTGAGCTAAGTTATTCAGTTATTATGCCCCCAGCAGCACTAAATACCCACTTTGACAAAATACTGTTGGCATTGCAGGCCAGCACCTCCAAGGCGTAGAGCACCAGTTCGTGCCACATGTCCAGCTTGGACATCCAATAGTCATAAGGCACAGAGGGATCATTGAGGACGCTGACACGGTCTGCTACGTACTCCATCACCATCTTCCAAAACTTTTCACTCCTTGTGACACTAGGCTGCGCATCAGGGTGAGGGTGCTGGCGGGGTGTCATGAAACTGTCCCAGGCCTTGGACAGTGTTGACTTGCCCCTGTTGGAACTGCTGTGTGCGGCAAGGAATTCCTCGGTTGCCCAAGGAACTACGTACTCTGCTGCCAGCGTTGTCAGCTTGAAATCTTTGGAGCAATTTTTCCACAAGGCTCTTCTGGTATTGCACCATTTTGCTAGTCCTCTCGACCACAGGAATGAGAGATGAGAAGTTCTCTTTGTAGCGGTGTCAAGAAGGGTGAAAAACCAGTAATCGGTGTTGGCCAAAATGCGTATAACGAGAGGGTCATGGGAAAGGCAGCATAACATAAAGGCAGCCATATGTGCCAGAGTCCCAACAGACAAGACTTTGCTGTCCTCATCAGGAGGATGACTCTCAATCTCCTCATCCTCCTCTTCGGCCCATCCACGCTGAACAAATGGAATAAACCTGTTGTGCGTACTACCCTCTGTAACGGAGGCAACCGTCTCCTGCTCCTCCTCCTGCTCATCATCATCCAATTCGCACTGAGAAGATGAACGGAGGGTAGTCTGGCTTTCACTCTGTGTACTGTCGTTCCCCCATTTCCACCTCTTCCTCATGCAAAGCGTCCCCTTCATTGTGAGCAGCGAGCATTTCAGTAGACACAGAAGTGGGATAGATACGCTGATAATAGCAGCATCGCAGCTCACGATCTGTGTTGATTCCTCAAACTTGCGTGAAACCTCACAGAGGCCAGACATCCATGCTCACTCATCCCTTGTGAAGAGCGGAAGCTGACTGGAAATGCGACAACCATGTTGCAGCAGGTATTCCACTACTGCCCTCTGCTGCTCACAAACCCTGGCCAACATGTGGAACGTGGAGTTTCAGCGCGTGCTGACTGTGGCAGGAACAGCACTATGAAGTGTCTTTTTGCGCTGTTGCATAAGAAGAATTTTGATATCTCTGACTTTTTAGTCTAACCAGACTGTCTATTACTCTGTAATTCCTCTAGCACTGTTCTATGGAAGCAGTAGGAGTAAAGAGCACACCAAATGCTTAAAATAACTTCTTTATTAACTTCAAGTTTTCTTCATATACAGTATAACACTGCAGCCTCTTCAGCAGATAGTCCATGTACAAAACACCTGTTGAATAAAGTATCATAAAATAGCGGTATGCATAAGATGGTGGTTCAACTGTTCAATCTTGTCATTCAACATAATATGGTGGATATATTTCTCTCTTTTGAGTATCTGTACTCTGACTTTAAGTTATATATATTTTTTTCAAATATCATCTTTATTGAGATTGATAAATCTTATCTTTTCAATGCAGGTTGTTACAATTTCATTAATTAAACTGTGTATGATACAGGTATTGTACACATCAAATATTACATTTGGTAGATGCAATGTTAATATAAGCCTACATTAGTGTGCAATATTACCAATATGACATTATCTTCATTTTTCTTTATATAGTAGCTAACTATAACCTCTACTAAACATCCCCAAACTATCCCACCCACTCCCTCCCTACCTCTCTGACTTTAAATTATTTAAGCACTTTATGATCTCTCTGAGAGGTATATCTGAGGTTAACCAATAGTTCACTTGCTCTACTTGGTTTGCAGTTTGCTCTATACAATTGCTTATGATCTGGTATGAGCAGTTCTCATTTGTATGCAATTTGTTTGGATTGTATGCTCATTAGTAGGGATGAGCGAACCCGAACTGTATAGTTCGGGTTCGTACCGAATTTTGGGGTGTCCGTGACACGGACCCGAACATTTTAGTAAAAGTCCAGGTTCGGTGTTGGTCGCTTTCTTGGCGCTTTTTGAAAGGCTGCAAAGCAGCCAATCAACAAGCGTCATACTACTTGCCCCAAGAGGCCGTCACAGCCATGCCTACTATTGGCATGGCTGTGATTGGCCAGTGCAGCATGTGACCCAGCCTCTATTTAAGCTGGAGTCACGTCGTGCCGCACGTCACTCTGCTCTGATCAGTGTAGGGAGAGGTTGCAGCTGCGACGTTAGGGCGAGATTAGGCAGTGATTAACTCCTCCAAAATACTTAATTCAGTGATCGATCTACAGCTGTGGATCATTGAACTGCTGCTATTCAATTGCTCACTGTTTTTAGGCTGAGCAGAGCGTTTTTCATTCACTTTTTTCTGGGGTGATCGGCGGCCATTTTGTGTCTTGTGGTGCGCCAGCACAAGCTGCCACCAAGTACATTTAACCATCAATAGTGTGGTTATTTTTTGGGTATATCCTACATCAGGGTCAAGCTGTCACCAAGTGCATTTAACCATCAGTAGTGTGGTTATTTTTTGGCTATATCCTACATATGGGGCAAGCTGTCACCAAGTGCATTTAACCCTCAATAGTGTGGTTGTTTTTTGGCTATATCCTACATATGGGGCAAGCTGTCACCAAGTGCATTTAACCATCAATAGTGTGGTTATTTTTTTGCTATATCCTACATCAGGTTCAAGCTGTCACCAAGTGCATTTAACCATCAATAGTGTGGTTATTTTTATAAAATAGTGGTTTCTGCTGTATCAGGCCTACTTTAAATCTATCCCTAAAAGGGTATATAAGATTCAAGGTGCAGATAGGGTCATTCTCAATAACTTCACACACACGCTACTGTGCAATTCCAAGTCTAATTCTGTCCGTAAACGTATACCTGTCATCCAGCGCCTAAATACTAGGCCTCAAATTTATATTCAGCTAAATCTGTCGTTACACCTGTGCCTTTATTAGTGTAATACGGTACCTAAATAGATAGCCAGATAGTGTTAGGTGTCTGTAAAAAAAGGCCTGAATTTGAATTCAATACATTGGGCTAAATAATATTTTTCTTATTGTGGTGAACGGTAACAATGAGGAAAACATCTAGTAAGGGACGCGGACATGGTCGTGGTGGTGTTAGTGGACCCTCTGGTGCTGGGAGAGGACATGGCCATTCTGCCACAGCCACACGTCCTAGTGTACCAACTACCTCAGGTCCGAGTAGCCGCCAGAATTTACAGCGATATTTGGTGGGGCCCAATGCCGTTTTAAGGATGGTAAGGCCTGAGCAGGTACAGGCATTAGTCAATTGGGTGGCTGATAGTGGATCCAGCACGTTCACATTATCTCCCACCCAGTCTTCTGCAGAAAGCGCACAGATGGCGCCTGAAAACCAAGCCCATCAGTCTGTCACATCACCCCCATGCATACCAGGGAAACTGTCTGAGCCTCAAGTTATGCAGCAGTCTCTTATGCTGTTTGAAGACTCCGCTGGCAGGGTTTCCCAAGGGCATCCACCTAGCCCTTCCCCAGCGGTGGAAGACATAGAATGCACTGACGCACAACCACTTATGTTTCCTGATGATGAGGACATGGGAATACCACCTCAGCACGTCTCTGATGATGACGAAACACAGGTGCCAACTGCTGCGTCTTTCTGCAGTGTGCAGACTGAACAGGAGGTCAGGGATCAAGACTGGGTGGAAGACGATGCAGGGGACGATGAGGTCCTAGACCCCACATGGAATGAAGGTCGTGCCACTGACTTTCACAGTTCGGAGGAAGAGGCAGTGGTGAGACCGAGCCAACAGCGTAGCAAAAGAGGGAGCAGTGGGCAAAAGCAGAACACCCGCCGCCAAGAGACTCCGCCTGCTACTGACCGCCGCCATCTGGGACCGAGCACCCCAAAGGCAGCTTCAAGGAGTTCCCTGGCATGGCACTTCTTCAAACAATGTGCTGACGACAAGACCCGAGTGGTTTGCACGCTGTGCCATCAGAGCCTGAAGCGAGGCATTAACGTTCTGAACCTTAGCACAACCTGCATGACCAGGCACCTGCATGCAAAGCATGAACTGCAGTGAAGTAAACACCTTAAAAACAAGGAAGTCACTCAGGCTCCCCCTGCTACCTCTTCTGCTGCTGCCGCCTCAGCCTCTTCTGCTGCTGCCGCCTCGGCCTCTTCCTCCGCCTCTGGAGGAACGTTGGCACCTGCCTCCCAGCAAACAGAGGATATACCACCAACACCACCACCACCTCCGTCACCAAGCATCTCAACCATGTCACACGCCAGCGTTCAGCTCTCCATCTCACAAACATTTGAGAGAAAGCTTAAATTCCCACCTAGCCACCCTCGATCCCTGGCCCTGAATGCCAGCATTTCTAAACTACTGGCCTATAAAATGCTGTCATTTAGACTGGTGGACACAGACAGCTTCAAACAGCTCATGTCGCTTGCTGTCCCACAGTATGTTGTTCCCAGCCGGCACTACTTCTCCAAGTATGTGGTCCCTGCACAACCAAGTATCCGATAAAATCAAGTGTGCACTGCGCAACGCCATCTGTGGCAAGGTCCACCTAACCACAGATACATGGACCAGTAAGCACGGCCAGGGACGCTATACCTCCCTAACTGCACACTGGGTAAATGTAGTGGCGGCTGGGCCCCAGGCGGAGAGCTGTTTGGCTCGCGTCCTTCCGCCGCCAAGGATCGCAGGGCAACATTCTTTGCCTCCTGTTGCCTCCTCCTCCTACTCGGCTTCCTCCTCCTCTTCTTCCACCTGCTCATCCAGTCAGCCACACACCTTCACCACCAACTTCAGCACAGCCCGGGGTAAACGTCAGCAGGCCATTCTGAAACTCATATGTTTGGGGGACAGGCCCCACACCGCACAGGAGTTGTGGCGGGGTATAGAACAACAGACCAACGAGTGGTTGCTGCCGGTGAGCCTCAAGCCCGGCCTGGTGGTGTGCGATAATGGCCAAAATCTCGTTGCAGCTCTGGGACTAGCCGGTTTGACGCACATCCCTTGCCTGGCGCATGTGCTGAATTTGGTGGTGCAGAAGTTCATTCACAACTACCCGGACATGTCAGGGCTGCTGCATAAAGTGCAGGCCGTCTGTTCGCGCTTCCGGCGTTCACATCCTGCCGCTGCTCGTCTGTCTGCGCTACAGCGTAACTTCGGCCTTCCTGCTCACCGCCTCATATGCGACATGCCCACCAGGTGGAACTCCACCTTGCACATGCTGGACAGACTGTGCGAGCAGCAGCAGGCCATAGTGGAGTTTCAGCTGCAGCACGCACGGGTCAGTCGCACTGCGGAACAGCACCACTTCACCACCAATGACTGGGCCTCCATGCGAGACCTGTGTGCCCTGTTGCACTGTTTCGAGTACTCCACCAACGATGACGCCGTTATCATCGTTACAATACCACTTCTATGTCTCCTTGAGAAAACACTTAGGGTGATGATGGAAGAGGAGGTGGCCCAGGAGGAGGAGGAAGAGGGGTCATTTTTAGTACTTTCAGGCCAGTCTCTTCAAAGTGACTCAGAGGGAGGTTTTTTGCAACAGCAGAGGCCAGGTACAAATGTGGCCAGCCAGGGCCCACTACTGGAGGACGAGGAGGACGAGGATGAGGAGGAGGTGGAGGAGGATGAGGATGAAGCATGGTCACAGCGGGGTGGCACCCAACGCAGCTCGGGCCCATCACTGGTGCGTGGCTGGGGGGAAACGTAGGACGATGACGATACGCCTCCCACAGAGGACAGCTTGTCCTTACCTCTGGGCAGCCTGGCACACATGAGCGACTACATGCTGCAGTGCCTGCGCAACAACAGAAGAGTTGCCCACATTTTAACGTGTGCGGACTACTGGGTTGCCACCCTGCTGGATCCACGGTACAAAGACAATGTGCCCACCTTACTTCCTGCACTGGAGCGTGATAGGAAGATGCGTGAGTACAAGCGCACGTTGGTAGACGCGCTACTGAGAGCATTCGCAAATGTCACAGGGGAACAAGTGGAAGCCCAAGGCCAAGGCAGAGGAGGAGCAAGAGGTCGCCAAGGCAGCTGTGTCACGGCCAGCTCCTCTGAGGGCAGGGTTAGCATGGCAGAGATGTGGAAAAGTTTTGTCAACACGCCACAGCTAACTGCACCACCACCTGATACGCAACGTGTTAGCAGGAGGCAACATTTCACTAACATGATGGAACAGTACGTGTGCACACCCCTCCACGTACTGACTGATGGTTCGGCCCCATTCAACTTCTGGGTCTCTAAATTGTCCACGTGGCCAGAGCTAGCTTTTTATGCCTTGGAGGTGCTGGCCTGCCCGGCGGCCAGCGTTTTGTCTGAACGTGTATTCAGCACGGCAGGGGGCGTCATTACAGACAAACGCAGCCGCCTGTCTACAGCCAATGTGGACAAGCTGACGTTCATAAAAATGAACCAGGCATGGATCCCACAGGACCTGTCCATCCCTTGTGCATATTAGACATTAACTACCTCCCCTTAACCATATATTATTGTACTCCAGGGCACTTCCTCATTCAATCCTATTTTTATTTTTATTTTACCATTATATTGCGGGGCAACCCAAAGTTGAATGAACCTCTCCTCTGCCTGGGTGCCGGGGCCTAAATATATGACAATGGACTGTTACAGTGGTGGGTGGTGTGAAGCCTGATTCTCTGCTATGACATGCAGACTGATTCTCTGCTGACATGAAGCCAGATTCTCTGTTACGGGACCTCTCTCCTCTGCCTGGGTGCCTGGGCCTAAATATATGACAATGGACTGTTACAGTTTTGGGTGACGTGAAGCATGATTCTCTGCTTTGACATGAAGACTGATTCTCTGCTGACATGAAGCCAGATTCTCTGTTACGGGATCTCTCTCCTCTGCCTGGGTGCCGGGGCCTAAATATATGACAATGGACTGTTACAGTGGTGGGTGACGTGAAGCCTGATTCTCTGCTATGACATGCAGACTGATTCTCTGCTGACATGAAGCCAGATTCTCTGTTACGGGACCTCTTTCCTCTGCCTCGGTGCCGGGGCCTAAATATATGACAATGG
Organism: Bufo gargarizans; assembly: GCF_014858855.1. Lineage (NCBI taxonomy): Eukaryota > Metazoa > Chordata > Amphibia > Anura > Bufonidae > Bufo > Bufo gargarizans. The sequence goes on along the minus strand of NC_058082.1, from coordinate 277,864,780 downwards.
ACTGTTACAGTGGTGGGTGACGTGAAGCCTGATTCTCTGCTATGACATGAAGACTGATTCTCTGTTGACATGAAGCCAGATTCTCTGTTATGGGACCTCTCTCCTCTGCCTGGGTGCCTGGGCCTAAATATCTGACAATGGACTGTTACAGTGGTGGGTGACGTGAAGCCAGATTCTCTGCTATGGGACCTCTCTCCAATTGATATTGGTTAATTTGTATTTATTTTATTTTTATTCATTTCCCTATCCGCATTTGTTTGCAGGGGATTTACCTACATGTTGCTGCCTTTTGCAGCCCTCTAGCTCTTTCCTGGGCTGTTTTACAGCATTTTTAGTGCCGAAAAGTTCGGGTCCCTATTGACTTCAATGGGGTTTGGGTTTGGGACGAAGTTTGGGTCGGGTTCGGATCCCGAACCCGAACATTTCCGGGAAGTTCGGCCGAACTTCTCGAACCCGAACATCCAGGTGTTCGCTCAACTCTACTCATTAGTTCTTTTGTATGCAATTGGTGGAACTGTAAGTAAACACACATATAACTGGCTCAGTATGCAGTTCTAATCACTATATTAACAGTAGGAACATTATATAACTGTTTTAAATACCTATTTTGGCCTCTTGCTTCCATAAAACACAGCTCTTAGTGGAGTGTGTGTCTGTCCAGCTCCTCTTTCTGGTGAATAATGATTCCAGCAGCTCCTGCTAGGGGAATTTCACACACAAGCTGTGTGTGAGGCTGGCTTTAATTGGTAAACGCTCCTGCTGTGTGTGAGGCTGGCTGTGATTGGTCTAGACTCCTGCCTAGTAACGACAGTTTAACTCTATGCTTTCTGTTGTTTCTGCTGTATCATTGCGCTTACCTCATATCCAGGGCCGGTGCAAGGATTTTTGCCGCCCTAGGCAAAGATCCATTTTACCGCCCCCTCATGTCATTCATTCACTGACAGACACAAACACACTGACAGACAGACACGCACTCAGACACTTACTGAATGACGTACACAGAAACTCACTGACAGACAGACAGACATACACACACTCACTGACAGACATACACTTACTGACAGACACGCAATCAGACACTCACTGAATGAAGTACATAGAAACTCACTGACAGACATACTCACTGACAGACACACATACACTCACTGACAGACACACATACACTCACTGACAGACAGACACACACACACTCACTCACTGACAGACATACACCTACCCACTGAAACACACACAGAAACTCAATAACAGACACTCACTCACAGGCAGACAAACACACAGAAACTCACTGACAGACATACACATACTCACTGACAAATACACAGACACTTACTGACCAACAGACATCCACACTCACTGACATACACTCACTCACTGACATACACACACACTCAATGACAGACACACTTACATTTACTGACAGAAAGACAGACATACATACACTCACTCACTGACATAAATACACAGGGAGACACTCACTCAGTCAAAGACTTAAACACTCACCTCCCTGGGGTCCAAAGTGGTGCAGCTCCTCAGTCCTCCAGCGTGCCGTTTAGTAAGACGGGGCCGGAATTACGTCATATTCCAGCATCACAGAGGGCGCACGAGGGAGGAGTGGGGAGCTGCTAGAACAGCCTCCCTTGCCGCCCGCCTCCTCTCCTCTGGTAATCTACTGGCAGAGCAGGCACCTACCATCAGGGTAGGCAGATGCCTGCTCTGCCATATTTAAGAAGGGCCTCCACCTCCTGGCCCCCCTGTAATGGTGCTGGGGGTGGCTCAAGAGCCGCTTGCCCAAGGCTTAAGCCCCAGTCAGGGGGAGCCCACCAGGGCGCCCCAGGAAGGCCGGCGCCCTAGGCGAACGCCTAGTTTGCCTATATGGTTGCACCGGCCCTGCTCACATCCATATAATGAATCTTAAAGACATATTATCTTTTCTGCTTCTGTCAACACAATATATATAACAGTTATATGACATCCACACATAAAGTCACTGTAAATAACTATGTTTTTATCTTTAACACACAAACATAGGAACTGTCTTAGGTTATTGGCAGGTCTAGCTGTATAAACACACAAGCTATATTAGCAACCTCGGACAGGTCTTAGCTGGCCAGCTACACTCCCACCAAAAATACCCATAATTCTATGTTCTTAGTGGTAGGACTTGAACATGAATTTGAGGAATTTTCCATCAGGTTCTTAACTTTCAAGTGTCCTTTGTCACTCTTAAGTAGAGCAACTAACTTCTGTATAGGATGTTCCAACCTGAGTGGAGTAGTGAGACGTTTTCCTTTTTTGTCAAGTTTTGAGTCTCCTATTTGTAACAACACTCTTCTTACTAGTTGTCTTCATCCTTTTGAACTTCTAGAACTTAAGGTGAAGTAGATGGTTGGGAGTTAAACTTGTTAAATCGTTGGTGTTATCAACTCTAAGTGGACGACTGTTAACAATAGACATTACTTCATAGAATAGGGTCCTACGTGAAGCATTATCTATTCTTCCAGCATTCCTTTTCAACACTGAACTTAACACATTTCTTACCGTTCGTATTTGTCTATCCCAAACTCATCCTGTATGGCTTGCATGTGGAGCATTCATGTGAAAATCATACTGTTTCTCTAATAAATATTCAGTTACTTTTTCTTTATCGATCTCTTTTAGAGCTTTCTTCAATTTATTCTTTGCTCCAACAAAATTAGATCCTTGGTCAGATCTAAACTCTCTGACAGTACCTCTAATGGCTATGAAACATCTTAAGGAGTTGATGAATGCATAAGTTGACATATCTTTTAACATTTCCAGGTGAATTGCTCTGGAGCTTAGACATACAAATATAAGTCCATATCTCTTGTACTCCTTGCGGTTCTGTTTATTGGTGAATGGGGAGAAAACAATCCACTCCGCTATAAAGAAATGGTGGTGAGGGGTTTACACGATCTGCCGGTAAATCTGTCATTATTTGTTCTTCAGACTACACATTTACTTATATACTTTGCTATAACTTTGCTTTCTGTCACTATCCAGTAACCACCTTCTCTCAAAAAGCTTTGGCTAAAGCTACTTCCTTGATGCAAGGATTTGTTGTGGTAGTGATCAATAATCAATATTGTGAAGGTAGAGTTTTTGGGTAGGATTGCTGGATGCTTCACTCTGCTAGGTAACGATGCATTTTTCAGTCTCCCTCCCACCTTCAGTATACCATCCTGCAGAACAAGATTAAGCTTGTACAATGGGTGGTTGTTTGGAAGCCTTTTAGGTTCTTGACTAAGTCTCTTTAACTCTTCACTGTAGCATTATCTGCTGGGTTATGCTTTGTGTCAATGTGATGCCAATGTTCTGGATTTGTTATTTCACAAATTTTAAACTCTGTTAGCGACAAAGATATGGAATCTTCGAGCTTCGTTGCTCATGTATCCTAGGACAACTTGTGAGTCTGTCCAAAAAATATTCTTCATCTATTTTAAACTCCAATTCGTCTCTCAGAAACTTGCTTACTTATGATGAAACTATGGCTGCTGTCAGTTCAAGTCTTGGTATTGTCTGAATACTGGTGGGTGCAACTCTGGTCTTTCCCATAACTATTCTCCTATCACTCTGATGTAGGAGCACTGACCATAACCATAACTACTGGCATCTGAAAAGTGATGAAGTTCCATTTTTCTTGTAGTTTCCGAAATCATGATGTAGTTTCCGAATCATCATCAAGTTTTGCAAGTCTCTTATGCAACTTTTCCCCCTTGGCCTCAAATTTTCAGGTATGGGCTCATCCCATCCCAACTTCTGTCTGCATAATTCTTGTAGTACTTATTTTGCTCTGAGGGTTACTGGGGCCAAGAATCCCAAAGGATCCACTGCGGAAAGAATGGCGCATCTAGTTGCATCTACTTTCTTTACAATAGATACTTCAAAGAAAAACGTCATTCTCTACATTCCATCCCAATCCAAATACGTTCTGAACTGGAGGAGGATCATAATTAAGATCTACATTCTTCATTGAAGAGAAAACCTAGAAAGTCTCACACATATATAATTGATAAATCTTTATTAATAGAAAGACACAAATCATGAGTAATACATATACAGCGGTACAATTAGTGGTAAAAAATGCAGGAGGATAAAGTGACAAGTGCACGGAGCCACCAATAATCCTGAACTGGTAAGTCAAATAATGCATAGGGTTAAATGAGACACAATGTTGTCTATACTGATGTGATAAATGGTAATAAATGCCTATAAATAACCACACAGAAAGACACACAGTCTCAGTTATGCCACCACATGTCACAAACAAATATACATAGGTCGCAATAATCCTAGCCCTACTATATATATATTTATATATACGCTCCGCGGTGCTGCCTCTGACCTGGTGTCCCGCAGTACAGACAGTTTTTATCAGTTACTTATGTTTTAATCTAACCTTCATGTTTTTTAACTGCCATTTGGATCATTAATTGCATGTTTCTCCTGTTCACTTCATTTTTGTGAGTTATGTTTTTCTAGAATTGCCAGGACTAGTCGATGTCCATCAGCTATGCCACGTGTGCTCTGTATCGTTGGAATTGAATGCATCGTCTTGATGCAACCTGCCCATTCGGGCTCCCCCTCTCCTTCCCTTCCTTCTCCTGCCTCATTGCTCCATCCGTTCTTGGAGATATTCTCTATCTCATTGGGCATTCTATGTCAAGGAGGACTCCAGATTTGGATGGATTCGGACTGAGCTGCACGATTTATGGCCTATATTGTTCCCACTGAGAGCAACATCTTTGTATACACAGCCACTGGGTGGCCGTACCATTGGGCCATTGTGTATGGTACTGGGCTAATGGTATATGCCTATAAACTGCTTTAGATAATAATATAAGTTTCTTTAAAAAACTTTTATAATTACCTTCACCCACACGGCACCCTCTGCACTTCCTTTTCACTTGCACTGTGTTTTTCCCTTCTCTTTGGGCACTGTCTCATAACTACGTACACACAGAGTGGGGACTAAGCAGACTTGCAATCCTGTTACTGTCAGGGATCCTCCTCCTGCATGGAGGCTCTGTGTTTATCAGAAACTCAGATACTCAGATTACCATTACTTGCTGTAAAATGAACTTTTATTTGCTATTCACATCACCACAGACCAGTCAAGCCATGACAGGGCTGCTCCCCCTCCCCAAGTCTGTGCTTCCCTTGTCAAATAGGAAATGTTTGCTTTTCAAAACTTTACACTAGTGTCTCAATTCGTTTTTGCTGTCATTTGCCCCTAAATTGCTATAAATAACCCAATATATTACAATTAGGATGCTTGTCCTTCACTGATAGTCAGGAGACATTTCACAGAATGCCCACAATTCCCCAGAGGATAAACCATACATTCCACTTAATTTGAAAAAGGTCAGTTCTGGTAATATTACATGTAGAGGTTGATAATACATTTAACATTTCATTTTTGAATACGTGTGAACAGCATTTTGTCACAAATTTAAGAGGAAAGGCTTAAAGATGTTATCCAAGGGTAATAAAGACCTCCCAGAGTGGCCGTCCTGTGGTGGAGATTTTACTTACCTGGTCCCCGCCCCTGTGTCTGTCACTCCCGGGCCGTCTCTTCCTCTCGCTGCAGCACTGAAAAACATCTGTCAACATGGAGACATGTGACCACTGCAGCCAATCACAGGCCACAGGGGTGACCTGCTCCCCTTGCATCACATGGCCAGTTGTCGTGACACAAGGGGAGCAGGCCAGTGATTGGCTGTAACGCTCCCCTGTTGATGGATTTTCAGTACTGCAGGGAGAGGAAGAGCTGTCCAGGGGGTGACAGAGACCGAACCCAACAGCGATGACCAGGTAAGTATGATTACCATCGCAGGTCGGCCACTCTCGGAGGTCTGTATTAATCTTGGATACCCCTTAGAAAATAAACATTGAATACATCTCAGAGCATTTCAATAAATGTGAAAAGTAGATGTAAAAACAATTGGAAGAAAATAACATAAAAGACAGCCAATTATATAAAACAGCTGCTTCAGCTGAAAATACTTATATAGTGATAAAAACAAAATATAAACAGCAATTGAGAATGAAAGTAGCTTACAGCTGTACAAAAAGTAAATGAGGCATGAGAAGGTGAGAGAGTAAGACAGAAAATATTTTCTTCTGCCTTGCACATTGGCTAAACCTACAATTAAACCTTGTCCCTGTCATTTGTTTAAAGAGTGTACAGTATATTAAAAACGGTACTTGAGCAATCAGGAAAGTGATAGGGGTCACAGGAAATGAGGTTACATATGTAAAATACATACTGATAGGAACCTTAGATTGTTAGATTGTGAGCCCCATTGGGAACAGTTGGATGATAATGTCTGCAAAAGCGCTGCAGAATATAGTAGAGCTATAGAAGTGCATTAAATAAATACAGTAAATATATTGGAGGAGATGATGAAAAAGAGACCCAGAAATGTGGACACTCATCAACTGACAGATTGTAAACAAAGGTATTTGTAGAGGATTTTACTTGACACAAAACAATGACTCTGCTTTATAGCAGCATTAGTCCTGCAACTTACGTTGGGCAGAAATTGGGTCATGTAACAGGGCAGTAATTCCAGCAGGAAAACAACTTGTCATATCAATGGCTAAAGAAAAACCACCTGCATATTTTGTCCTCCTTGATGCGCTGACTCTACATTACCTCTGATGGTGCGCTTTGGTAACTGGCACCAAGATGTTAGCAGCAGATCCTTGAAGTTTTGAGGTGGGGCCTCCATTGATTTGCCATCCCAGCCCATCCCACAGGTCTTCAACTGAGATCTTTGAAAATGTTTGCAGTGTGACAGAGTACATTATCCTGCTAGCCACTTACATTAGTGAATATCATTGCCATTAAAGGGGTGAACTTAATCTGCAACAGTGTTTAGGTAGGCAGAAAGCCTGACCTAAGGAATCAAGTTTTCTTTCACATCACGTATGCAGCAGACCGGACCCTAGGGGCAGTATGTGAGTGCACGGTGGGCTAATGGGGGTAGTAGTCATACTCATTATTTTTGTAGCTCCCTCGGTCAGCATGCAGTGATGAGGAAGACAAGCACTAAATCCTCCGGGGCACTCTCTATTGCAGGGAACACCAGCCAGATGGAAGTTGCCCTTGATGGTGATGGGTATGCTTAGGGTGCTTTGGTGGCTGGGCCCCTGTGTTTTTCGTGGCGCCGGCGCTGCAAGGTGCAATTAGAAGATAGAGTTAAATGATGAGAGAGGCAGTAGTTGAACCAAACAGGAACTTTACTTGTCTTGCAATAAGGATAGCAGCACTTTGTCATACGTGTAAATACAGATGGTAAAGCTGTAAATCTCAATAACAGGCTCAGTGAGGTGGTGTATGTAGTTTCCAGCTGAACTGTATAGGAATGATGATCTTACTTGTACTTGGTTCCTGATCTTGCTCTGGTTACTCAGCCTTTCAATAATAGTTTTCTGTAAGTTCTATTCTGCACTTAGCAATTTTAGCACTATTCAGTGCTTCAGTGATTCAGCAACACAAGGGCAGTCTCCCTCATGGCAGGCAAACTCTCTGCTCCATTCTTTGAAAAGGTTGCACAAGATACAGCAATTATTCTCTTAAACCGAAGAAGAGTCCCTAGAAGGGGTATTACAGTAAAGGATCAATAAGTCCTAGTCTTGGACTACAAAGGTTGAAGTAGCTTCACTCCCTGGGCTAGGCCCAGGCGGACAGACTCTCCTTTCCTCACTCCTAATCTCCCTAACTTCCTGTGTGCTGACCTATATAAATGGTGTTACAGTGACACCTAGAGATGGATATGTGTAGTGCATTGAACCAGCCTGAAATGGGAATTTAACAGCACTGACAAAGGAAAATACAATAAATAGTGCAAAATCACATAGGATGGCACAAACAGATTTGGAGTGTTCCCATACACCTGGAGTGGGACACTACATGTAGACAGTCAGGGGTGTGTTTGTCACTTTACTGTGGAAGGAATGACCCTAAGCTGGGGTTTGTATCACGTTTTCTGTTTAACGTACACAAAACATGCATAGGTTAAATGAATGCTTTAGACTGATGCCATACAGTAGCATCTGTCACCACTGAGTTCCATTATAAAAAAAAATAAAAATTTTTTTTTTTTACCTGACTCTACAGGATACAAAAGAGTGGCGTGCTGCATTTTTGTATCCTTTTTTTTCAAACATATATGTCAAACGGATGGGAAAAACATTATGTGAACCCACCCTAAGATGCACCATGAGAAGAAGGCAAGCTGAGAAATATAGTATGATGCTCCAGACAATGTCCTTGGAAACATTGGGTACTGACAACATTGTTGCAAAGGACATGCCTTCATGGCAATGGTATTCCCTAATGGTAGTGACCTTTTTCCGTAGGATAATGTTCCCTGCTACATTACAAAAATTGATAGAGTTAGAGGGTGTGTGGTTGGGAGTGAATGACAATTTGCATTTCTATGCCATTGCATTAGACATTTATTATCTCTAAACATACGCATCCACAATTCTAGCTGTGAAAGACATTTATCTCATGGTTATTGTGAGTTAATTCACTGTGAAAAACAATACTGTGGTTTATGTTCCACACTAGAAGACCTATCACTGCCTGAAGGAATGTTAAAGCATAAAACAAATCTTTATTGTTCTGTCCTCCTTATGTGTGAAGGTACATAGCGTGACAGACAGCTAAACCTTATCCCGGTAATGAATTGACATTGGAGTAACGTCCAACTTTATCTTTATTGCAAGGATGTAAATGTGCGGTAAAACTGGGGAACAGAAAAAACAATGCACTTACTAATGGGGTCTGACATATAGTAATGCATGTAGAAACATAGATGCATATCTAAACCAGAGCATGTTACCTCTCTGCATAACAAGCATGGTTCCTAGCTGTTAATTATAAGCTGCTATAAAGGAAAGGAAAGAGATATGCAAAATACATATACAAACAGATGCAAACAGGCTGAAATGTGGCTATGTGACATACCAGCGATGCTACTGTGAGCTTAGATGTAGAGGATGTCTCAAGAGGCTTCCAAGCCATGTGCTATCCTCAGGCAGTGATGACTGTGAATTAAGAAAATAGCTGCTATGTATAGGGATGATGATGTCACTAAGATAAGGAAGCTGAAGTAGACCAAACTTGTAGTATGAATAGCTGAAATTGTATGTAAAACGGCCACTAGATGGAGCTGTTACACAATGAACAGAGAATTATACAGAAAACATATTAACTATGTATGAAAGTTTTGCATAAATTAACAATAAACTTGCTGAAGGCATGACACGCCCCGTCTGGTATCTTTAGGATACCACATCAAATGTCCCTGATGTTTAGTCTTCTCATGGTAGTGTTACACAAGTAAAGATGCAATATGATTGCTTGGAAGTATTATAGAAGTCCATTCCTATTATAGGAGTACATTTGCCTTTGAAATACGTCCTCCAACTCTCAACAGTCCATTATTAGCATCTATAAAGGGTTCAAGTCTCCTGAGGGAACTGTCTTTAGGAACACCCCTTTGATTTTGGATGAGTCCAAGTTCTTGAGCATAAACTTTGTGTTGGATACAACGGATGATAACGTTTCTAGCCTGTGTGAGCTTGTCCATTGTATGAGCCTTGTGACAGTAATGCCAACCTTTGCAGTGCTCTGATCCTGTGGGTGTGGTTCTAAAAGATTTTGCTATGTGGCTCAAGCCAGCTATAGCTCTGTTCAGTGATCTCCACGTAGGAAACTTGTTGAATCGTTTAGATCAAAGCTCTCTGTTGGAAACTTTTGTAGTGAGTATAGAAACATGAGGACGAATCTCTGCATCAACATTTGGTTCCCGCAATTCAAATTTGTCTTTTTGAGGAGTGCCAAGCACAGGTTTGTAGAGGAATGGTGGTCCTGTAAGCCGTGTGGTATCTTTAAGGTGGGCTGCAGGAACAGCTCTTGTAGCATGGTATGCAGGGTTGAGGTCAGTTGGTACGTAGTGCCACTGGGTAGGCTGTGTAGACCTCCTGATTCTTTGAACTCTGTTATGAACATAGACATGGAATCTCCTAGTCACATTGTAAATGTACCCCAACACTACTTTGCTGTCCGTATAAAATACTGTGCTATCAATATTTACATCGATTTCAGACACAACAAGATTTGCTAGCTATACTGCTAGAACAGCAGCACAAAGTTCCAATCTTGGTATGGTAAGCTCAGGACTTGGTGCCAGCTTTGCTTTGCCCATTGTAAAGCCAATTTGGACCTGGCCCTTAATGTTTATAGTTTTAAGGTAAACGACTGCAGAAATTGCTTTTACTGAGGCATCACAAAACATGCACAGCTGTCTGGACTGAACCTATGCAGGAGAAAAGTGGGCATGTGGCCTACGTATACGTACGTTAGATAATGCCTTTAGAGAGTCTCTCCATGTTACCCATAGGGCCTCTTTCTCTGAGAGAAGTGGCGAATTCCAATCACATATATCTGTGGTTAGCTCCCTGAGCAGAGTCTTACCTTGGATGATCACAGGAGCTGCAAATCCAAGAGGATCATATAGACTGTTGATGGTGGACAGGACTCCACATCGTGTGAAGGGTTTCTGTTCTTGGTCAACCTAAAAGGTAAAGGTGTCAGACTTGAGGTCCCAGCTGAGCCGTAGGCTACGCTGCATGGGTAATGGGTCTGTTGGCAAGTATAGATCCTTCAAATCACTTGCATGATTTTGAGTAGGAAAGGCCTCCATAACAACTTTGCTGTTTGAAGCTATCTTATGCAGCCTGAGGTTTGAACAGGCAAGAATACTTTGAGTCCTTTTGAGTAGACCGATTACGGCCTCTGGTGAGGGAAGCGACTTTAAGCCATCATCTACATAGAAGTCTCTTTCAACAAACTTCTTAATGTTCTCTCCATAGACTTTTTCACCTTCTTGGGCAGAAAGTCTGAGTCCATAAACAGCGACTGAAGGAGATGGGCTGTTTCCAAAAACATGTACCTTCATGCGATATTCGATGATGTCTTGGGTAGGGTCGTTGTCTTTGAACCAAAATTATCTTAAGAAGTTCCTGTGCTCTTCATTAACTAGGAAATAATAGAACATTTGGTTCTTTGCGGAATCTGATGAGGACACCGAGAAGTGTGTTGTTGAGGTCTGGTCCTGTCAAAAGAACATCATTGAGGGAGACTCCTTCATATTGTGAACTAGAGTCAAATACCACTTGGATTTGTCCTGGCTTCTTTGGGTGGTAAACGCCAAAGATTGGTAAGTACCAGCATTCTTCCTTTTTTTTTAAGGGTGGAGCTACTTCTGCATGACTCTTCTCCAATATCTTGTCCATGAATAAGAAAAAATGTTCCATAATTTCTGGTCTTTTCTGAAAGCATTGGAGTGAACAGAAGCATTTAAAAACTTGATCTCTGTTGTTGGGAATACGGCATCTCTGTGTTTTGAAAGGTAATGGTGCAACCCAGGTGTTCGTTTTATCCTTGAACAATCCTTGCTCCATTATGTTTAAGAAGGCCTCATCTTCAATAGAGGGAGCTATCTGTTCTGTCCTCTGGAACACCTTACACCCCAAGTGGTCTTGGTCTTCATCACAAGGATGGTTCTCGGTTTCTGCAAAGTCAGGATATTGCATACTTGTCGGCTTCTCTCTTACAAGAAATCTGTTAGGACAAGGCTGAAAGAGGGATGGGCGTCCGTTCACCAAGGTATTCTTGTAAAGAGAATTCACTGTGGTAGGCTTGTGAACATTTCCTAAGCAGACATCACCTATAATGACCCACCCCAGGTCAAGCTTCTGGGAATATGGAGAATCGTGAGGACCGTTTATTTGTTTCCTCACCTTGTGGACTCTTATGATGTCTCTTCCTAGCAGAAGTATTATTTGGGCCTCTGGGTCGAGTGCAGGTATGAGATGTGCTATGGATTTTAGATGTCCATGATGAAATGCTGCCTGAGGTGTAGGATTCTCTTCTCTATTGTTTTGTATCCCTGTGCAAGTTTTAAGTGAATATGGAGAGCTGTGTCTTTTAATATTGAAGATATCAAAGAAAGTTGAGTTAGCAAGAGATCTGTTACTCTGATCATCAAGGATGGCATATAATCTTACCGCTTTCTTTTTATGTCCAATAGGATAAACTGTGACAAGACAGATCTTGGAGCAACATTTGTTACTAAGACCTTTTCCGCAGACTTCGGTGCACTGGGGTGTCACTTCAGGAGGTACAGCATCTCTCTCCTCCCCACCGTGGTCTATAGTCTGTTCTGAATGTGTGAAAGTCCATGGAGCTGGCCCGGTGTGTAAGGCTGTATTGTGCTCTTCACTGTTGCATTCAGAGCATTTGATGATTACAGTACAGACTTTTGAAGATGAGAGGTTGATGCACAACACCTGTAACAAATGTGGTTCTCCTTGAGGAAAGCTTTGCAGTCACTGAGAAGTTTTTCTCAAAATCCCCTGCATTTCAGCAATGAGTGTGTTTTCTTATGTAGAGAACATTCTCTGCATGGGTCTTTTGTTGAGATCTTCTCAGTCTCCGAGGTACTATAGGTTTTGTTTGAGGGGTCTTTGGAAGAAACACTGGTCTTGTTTACTGCAACAGGTGTACCTTTTATGTTACAGAGTAAGACAGGCCTACCTGATTTGGGGTAAGTGGTGTCAAACATCGAGAAGTCAAAGCTGAGTTCATTCCGAGTCTTTACTTGCTGGTGCACGAAGTCCACAGAGAAAGCAAATGGAGGAAATGGGACGTTGTGCTGTTGCTTGTACCTGGAACCTTGTGCAATCCACTTCTCTTGCAGGTTATAAGGCAGTTTTTGTACTATGGGGTTTACACCACGTGCAGTATCTAAGAATGCCAGACCTTGTAAATCTCCTTCAGCTTTGGCAACTTGGAGCTCTGTCAGCAGGTCACTCAGTTCCCTCAGTTTCTGGAACCCTTTGTTCTTGGGGAAATCCTCAATTCTTTTGAAGAGTGCGTTCTCTATCACTTCTGGTGAGCCGTAACAGTCCTCAAGTCTCTCCCATATAATGTTTAACCCAGTACTTGGGTAGTTAATATTAATGGCTCTAATCTGTTTTGCATGCTCTGTCGATTAATTTCCTAGCCACTTGACAAGAAGATCAATTTCCTCACATGCAGACAGATCTAGGTCTCTTATTGTATTTCTGAATTATGATCACCATGACCTATAGCTTTCAGGTCTGTCTTTAAACTTGGAGAGCCCCTTGGTTATTAACTCACGTCGGGCAAGGAATTTTAGGAACTCTGACATACCTGGATCTTAGATTTCAAAATGTTGGCTCACTCCAAACGAATTGTTGGAACAGGTGCTACTAACCCAAATTAGAGGGACACCCACCCTCTGGCCAGGTTTGTGTAATAAAATACTAGAATAATGGGTGAGCACACTTCATTTGGACTTGACAATAAAATTGAATTAAATCAAGCAATTGTATAATTCACACGTGTGTAACATAATAAAATTGTATAAAACACTATAAAAATGCTCTACAATCAAAATAGAAAATGCAATATTCCTAGCAGCACTTCTTAGAATGAGGTCCACACAATTAGCGGATACTGCCTGAATGTTTGTTATTTCACGCAATAATCGACTGGCTATGTGGTGCCAGATTTCCCGATGATATGAATTGCAGTCCCATTCAAATAAGTCCACATATGGATACAAATCAATATCTAGAATGTGACTATCGGTATTCAGGTTCTTTGATCTTTCATTGATTATTTCAAAGTATAAGTCTCTGGTGTTATTGTATTCCCAGTAGCCGTTGGCAGTTCTTAATCACTCATTGATGATCAATATATTACTAAACAAAGTTCCTCTTACCTTCCTCGGTGTTAAGGTAGTTCAGGCGAGGGTCGGGCGGTGCGGGATAATGCCGTGTCACGCTCCGTAGTCCTCAAGCCGGCTTCCCCGAATTGTCGCGGGAGTTAAGACGGGACGGGACTTACGTCTCTGTATCGTCCGTGCCTTTTTGTCTTCTGGCACAGTGCAGAGTAAGGTACCTTTTTGGTCTGTGTATTATTGTTCCGGTGGTCTTTCCTCTATCTTGAAATTTCAATTTTCATAGCGTGGCCACGCTGAATGGAGAAGATGATGACATAGAAGATCTACATTGGAGGAGACATCACCTGGAGGCCCTGGATGTGAGAGGTACGTGCTGCTGTATATGTGCAATGCTGCTATTTTATGTTTTGCATATGAGAAAATGTTTACAATTAAAATGTTTTAATTAAATGTTCTATTTTACTATTTGTATTATTTGGTCGAAAGGCTGATTGGGGAGAGGAGATTGTAACGGGACTGCTGTAGAATATCTAAAATTAGCTGGTCAAGTAAAATGTCGCATACAACAATCATTAAATAGGTGGCGACAAAAAGGGGTGGTCTAAAGGGCGTGGTCATTGGGCGGAGTCAAGGGGGCTCAAAATTAGCTTTTGCCTTGGGTGGCAAAAATCCTTGCACCAGCCCTGCATAATTTGGACTAAAAATTGGAGATCAAGATAAAGTTTGGGCACCTCATAAAGTGTGCAAATGGTGTGTTGAGGACCTCCGAAACTGGTTCAAGGGAAAGAAAAAATTATTTCCGTTATGGGATTCCTATGGTATGGCGAGAGCAAAAGAACCATAGTGACGACTGTTACTTTTGTTCATGCAATGTGAAAGGGTTTAATTCCAAATGGAAGCATTCCATTTCATACCCCAATCTTCACCAGTACCCGAACCCCCTGCTACCTTGGAAGAGATACCTAGCTCCGATGAAGGTGAAGTCATACCTAAACCAGATAACAAATCAAGTTCTGACTTTGAAGATGATACAAGACCAAAATTGTTTTCTCAGGAGGAGATGAATGATTTGGTAAGAGACTTGAATCTTCCCAAAGATGCCGCTGAGTTACTCGGATTAAGGCTGAAAAGTAAAAATGTATTGTTGCCAGGAGTGTCATCTTCATGGTTCAGACATTGTGAAAAGGAGTTAATTCCTTACTTCTCCCAGGAAGACAAGTTGGTTTATTGCATCGATGTCAAAGGTCTGATAGGTCAATTTAAAATCCAACATGATTCAGAGCAATGGCGTTTTTTTATAGATTCCGTACATTTGAAGGAAACCTGCGAGAACTTGAATTGGTTCTTCGTAAACTTAAATATGAAGACCATGGTTGGCAAGTGTGTGGGGACTTGAAGATCTTGTGTCGAGACCGACAAAATCACTGGACCAAGAAGAGTTGGCAGCCGAGGGTGCTAACAGTCAGTGAAACAAATGTCCTCCGAGAAACTTTGGTACCTTTTCATAAAGTTCTTCTAACACCTCTCCACATAAAATTGGGATTGATGAAGCAATTTGTAAAATCACTTCCAAGAGATGGAGAATGCTTCAAATACTTGGTCACCAAGTTTCCAGGCCTGTCAAAGGCAGAATTGAAGGAAGGTGTGTTCGTCGGAGCAGACATTAGAAGGCCTATAGTTGATCAAGAGTTTGTCAATACCATGACAGATCCTCAAAAAGAAGGGTGGATTGCATTTAAAGAAGTCTTACAGAAATGCTTAGGCAATAACAATAATCCTCACTACAAAAAGATGGACGAATGCTGAAAGCATTTCAAGCTTTAGGTTGCCTGATGAGTTTGAAAGTGCATTTCCTCCACTCCCACCTTGACTACTTTCCTGAAAATTTGGGAGCTGTCAGTGAGGAACAAGATGAATGATTCCACCAAGACATTAAAGAGATGGAAAGGAGATACCATGGAAAATTGAGCATTACGATGATGGCAGACTACTGTTGGATGCTTCACAGAGACATTACAGATGCTACTCACAAGTGTAAATGCACCAAGAGGAGCCTCACAGGGAAGACAAATCGAGTTTAGTGTGTGTAGGTGGGATCATTTCAGTTCAAAAAAGGATTTTCATGAAAAAATTGTAATAAAACTTTAATTTCCATTTATTTTTAGGTATTGCTTTATTTAATATAGTTACCTAAATTGTCAGGAACGTGATGTCCCATGACAAAATGGAGGTCAATTTAGGATTCAGCACACCAAAAAACATAAAGATTGTGTGGAATAACCAAAACAGCTCTTGAAAAAAAAATTTGCAGACCTAATTTGTCAGTCAGCCTGAACCCTTGGGGGTGTATTAATCACGAGAAAAGATGTATATAGTCTCGAGTAGTGATGAGCGGCAGGGGCAATATTCGAATTCGCGATATTTCGCGAATATTTGGGCGAATATTCGCCATATATTCGAGAATTCGCAAATTCATGATCTCCAGGCATTATTTTCTTGATTGCGAAAATTCGCATAAAATTCGCATACAATTTTCGCATAAAAATTCGCATGAACTGGTATTGCCACAAAAATCAAATATTCGCAATTACGAATATATTTTGCGAAATTCGAAATATTCGCGAATTCTCGAAGTGCCGATATTCGCGATTAAAATTCGCAATTCGAATATTCGTGATCAACACTAGTCTCGAGTAAAGATGTATATTAAGAGATGTTATGGTAAATTCCAGAGGAATCCAGGTCCTGCCTAGGGGACAGTGGTGTCTAGATGTGAATAACCTACTATAGATACATAGACAAATGGGAATACCCCAAATGAAAAAGGCCAAACTCAAATGAAACATACATAAGATATATGCTCATTCAAGCCCTCCGAACATACCGCATGTAATCTAAAAATCCGCTGTGCCTCCTTCTGTAGTAACTTTTTATCAAAGTTACCTCCCCTTGGTGATCTTCTAACCGCTAGTGTTGAGCGAGCATGCTTGGCCGAATACCATTTCGGCTCCAGCATCGCTATGCTCGGCACATGGCGGTGTTCTGGCGGAGTACCGCATGTGCTCGAACACAATGCTCGAGTCTCCTCGCCGGACATTTCACAGCTGTTATGCAGCCAATAAACGTGCAGGTAAGTACTGCCCTCACTGTAATGCCAGTAGCCATGTTGGCTACTGGCATTACAGTGATTGGCTTGCCGGAACACGTCATCGGGTGCTATATAGCACCTGATGACGCGTGTTCGGCTCATTCAAGTCAGGGAAAGCTGAGGATAGGAAGGGACAGAGAGTGTAGGGAGTGTAATCGAATATTATAAGTGTACAAAAATGTTTCAGAGACCCAAAAGTCCTTTAATATATTTTTGTAGCCAACCTGCGCTAAATTGCTCCATTTTAGGGAGAGCTGTGCATAGCTGTGCATAGGAAGGGACAGACAGTGTAGGGAGTGTAATAGAAAGATTTTTATACAAAAAAAAAAAAAAAAAGACCCAAAAGTCCTTTTAAGGACTATTGTGTGTGACAGCAGCAATATATAATTTTAGCACATCCTGCGCAAAATACAGTGCAATAGGCCACTGCGAACAGTTAAATTAAGTGTGCGTATCCCTAAAATATCAGTGATATCCAGGGCAGATTTTCCGTAAACGGTGTCCGCTTCTGACAGTGACGTTACCAGACCCACATCTGTTGTGTAACGTGTGCCCTTAAAAAAAAAAATTGTGACATAAAATTAAATTTTTCAATAGACAGTGTCCTCTTCTGACAGTGACCTGACCAGGCCCAAATCTGCTGTGTAACGTGTGCGCTTCAAAAAACAATTTGTGACATAAAATACAATTTTTCAATAGACGGTGTCCTCTTCTGACAGTGACCTGACCAGGCCCAAATCTGCTGTGTAACATAGTTACATAGTAAAATAGCATATAAGGCCGAAAAATACATTTGTCCATCCAGTTCGGCCTATTATCCTGCAAGTTGATCCAGAGGAAGGCAAAAAAAAAAAATGTGAGGTAGAAGCCAATTTTCCCCACTTAAGGGGGAAAAAATTCAGTCCCGACTCCAATCAGGCAATCAGAATAATTCCCTGGATCAACGACCCCTCTCTAGTTTCTATAACCTGTAATATTATTACACTCCAGAAATTCATCCAAGCCCCTCTTGAATTATTTTATTGTACTCCTGAGGTAGAATGTTCCATAGTCTCACTGCTCTTACCGTAAAGGATCCTTTTCTATGTTTGTGTACAAACCTTCTTTCCTACAGATGCAGAGGGTGTCCCCTTGTCACAGTCCTGGGGATAAATATATGATAGGAGAGATCTCTGTACTGTCCCCAAATGTATTTATACTTAGTAATTAGATCTCCCCTCAGTTGTCTTTTTTCTAAAGTGAATAACCCTAATGTTGATAATAATATATTGAAGAGAATAGAATAGTGTGCGCTTCTAAAAATTTTCTGTGACTTAAAATTTAATTTTTCAATAGACGGTGTCCGCTTCTGACAGTGACCTTACCAGGCCCACATCTGCTGTGTAACGTGTGTGCTTCTAAAAAATTTCTGTGACATAAAATTTCATTTTTCAATAGACGGTGTCCTCTTCTGACAGTGACCTGACCAGGCCCACATCTGCTGTGTAATGTGTGCGCTTCAAAAATGTTTCTGTGACATAAAATGTTATTTTTCAATAGATGGTGTCCTCTTCTGACAGTCGGGAATGGGTAATTTGCGCGCTCCCCGCTTGCATTCCTTGGATGTGGCAGCCGTTTCTCAGGCTCCCTCTACAGAATCGAACACTGATTCTCCATTACCCGTGGTCACCATGTTAGGTGCATAAAAGAACATCGAAAGTTGATAGGGAAGATATCCAAATGGATCATTGACGTCACGGGGACGTGCAATCAGGCAGAAGTTATCTAGAGTCAACAAAGTGGCAGCAGGTCCTCACCCATAATGTTTGCGATGGTTAACTCACCTGCAGGCCCTCAACCATAAGAATCAAGAAAGAGCTATCAATCTGTCAATCCTTTCCGTGTCCGGGCTGGTTGAGGTTTGCCGTATTGAGTCAAATTAAGCTGCAAGCTCCACTCCTGGTGGTGCCCTTCCATCAATTAGCTTTAGTTTTAGCTTTGCAACCATACTCCCCCCGGAACCCAAAGACTTTGGTTTTCCGGAAGCTGCTCGGCGGGTCATGGGAATCTCCTGTCGGATCGTCTTCGAACCTCTGACCTTCGTTGTGGATTAATTTACATTATTGCCAAATGCTTTCACTGTGGTTCGTCTTGCGTCAGTCCACGAATTTCACCTCTAGCGGCGCAATACGGTTGCCACTCTTAATCATGGCCCCAGTTCCGAAAATCAACAAAATTTTGGGCTGAACTTGCACTTTATATACAAGTAAATATACAGGAAAGAATGTTTCCTAACAATTTTTCTTCTAAAATCGATTTAATCTTCGGTTTTGTGCTTATTATTGTCAGTCTGTAAAAGTGGTGTACTAATCGGACAACATCGTTCCCAGCAGTGACCTGGGAATCCAAGATGCATCCAGACATCCTCCCCTTGCCGCTCTCAAACCATTTTGGTGGTGTTTCTATCAATTTCTGAGCTTTTTCTATGAATCAGGCACCCGCCCTTGGTTTAATGCTCGGGTTCTCCCATTGACTTCCATTATACTCGGGTGCTCGGTCAAACATCCCGATGTGTTCGGCCTGAGCACCCGAGCCCTACAGTGCTCGAAGAATACTACTAACCACCTCTATCCCCTAAATGTCATCACGTCTGCATTATTCTCGTAAGCAATGGCCACATGACGTGCAATAGGGGTGTCTGAACACTTGCAAATATCAATTAGGTGCGAAACTCATTAAAGATCTTGCCCACATATTGTTTACAGCACTTAAATGTGGCCAAGTAAACGACTCCCCTTGTTCTGCAGTTAATTGATTATTAACTGCAGACCAAAGGGAGTCATTTACTTGGCTACATGTAAGTGCGGTTTAAAAAAAAAATCTAATTTATTTATAAAGGGTTATTCCTTCCCGTATCTTATTTTAATAGGGTACCTAATAAGGATTTATTGCTTTACGCTTTATTGTGAGTTATAGCCACCAGGACAGGGAATTAGTTGTTTTCTGGATTTAAAGCATTGAAATGTCATAATATCACTAATATTAGACTTGCATGCAAACATATTTTCTTTCTTATTTTCAGAAACACACAGTACTCCTCTCAGTTTATGGTTAAATGCAGCAACATGTAGACATTTCTCATTTAATTGCTGTGATATATAGCATACAGTTACTTAAATGAACTAAACCTCTCTAGGTAAATGCATATAATATAATACTGAATGCTATAGTTTAAACACTGGCAACTTAGCCTTAATACTAGTCTGAAATTCCCTGTTTTGTAGACATCACATCTCAGCAGTCATCTTATTACCATCACAGTGCAGGATTACTTTAAGGATAACTCCTCTATTATACAGCTGGAGGCAGATAACACATGACCAGAACATTAACAATAGGTGACAGAGAAAGCTCATCCCCTCCCTCTATAGTGACCTCTCTATGAGTCGCAGAGATGCCATTTTCCTCTAATAATCAATTAGTTGTTTTTTATGGCATTTCACTGTGGCTGCTGTAAGGCAAATATCTGAAAAATAAATAAAATGAGTAAATAAACCAAAACTGCAAAACGAATATATGCTACCTATATATAAAATTTTGCTGACTACATAAACAATACTTATAAAAGATGCATATTTGCATAATAGTCCCTGATTTTTAGTTGATATGAGGTATCCCTATCTTCATAGAAAAAAATTAAGTTAAATATAAAATTTCAGTTTTCTGTACATAAGTTGTAGTTCTTAGCATGCACTGATATTGCCAGGGTTTAAAGTGTACCTAAACGTTTAAATAACTTTATTAAATCCTATTATAAATGTGCTAAAAAATATTTTTGTAATACACTTAAATTTGTTTTTTACTTTCTATGTGAAATAGGCACTTGGTTTAGATAACTATTGTGCTTTAGAATCTGTACTCCCAAACAGCTCATTGTACTGGAGTATAGAGTCCACTGCGGATGCACTGAGCATTGTACATGCCGGAGCATCGTTTCTCTTGTTTGTACCAGTACTGCTTTGCTAAACGTCTTCATACATGGGCTTTCCCAGGCTTTACCATAGCGGCACAAGCAGGAACTCCTGCCCTGAGTTCACTTTGCTCAGCTCTGCTAATAGCCTGCACACCACATCAGTACAGGCTATTAGTAGAGCAGAGTGAGGGCAGGAACCAGGGGCGTAGCTATAGGGGGTGCAGAGGTAGCAGTTGCTATCGGGCCCAGGAGCCTGAAGGGGCCCAAAGACCCTTGTGCCATATAAGAGGACACTGGTATTATTGAAAGTACTGTACATGCTGTTCAAGTTACACCTCTGGTTGAAGGGAATGGGTTAGGTCAAGAATTTGGATTGAGGGGGGTGCTGTTTCAATTTTTGCCTCAGGCGGCATGAAGGCTATGTACTGAGGGAAGGGGGGCCCAAGCTGAACTCTTGCACCAGGGCCCATGAGCCTTTAGCTAGGCCCCTGGCAGGAACTCACAGAAGACATTACTTGCTTGTGCCCACTCTGCTAAAGTGATATAGCCCATATATGCCAAGCTTTAGCGGAGCGGCGCTTGTACAGGCAGGAGCAGTGATGCCTGTATAGAGCACAATGTGGCTACAGTGGAACCCAAACTCCAGTACACAGCGCTGTATGGAAGTACAGATTCTAAAGTGCACTAGGCACTCTATATTTCATGGGAAAGTTTCAAAAAAATTAAATGTATTGCAAAAAATATTTTAGCACATTTAGAATAGGATTAAATAAAGTTTAGTTAAAAGCTTAGGTGCACTTTAAGGACATAGTATTGAACACAAATCACAAATGTATTTCATAATACAGTAATGAGAAAACTGAGCTGTTCTTTCTGCCCAGCTTACGCATGAGGCTTATATACACTAGCTCTGAGGTAGAGTTCAAGGTAATTCTTTCACAGTAATGACATCCATGGTATAATACCAATAGAAAAATAATGTTTACTGAGTCGCGTAATGGATTAAAAAGAAATTTTAAAAATAATGTTAAATGATGCCTTCAGCATATCTAGTGGGGCATAACATCACTGTACACTGTGAACACAAATGCACTCATTGATGCTACATACTTGCTAGGCTATAGTAACAATGTGAGATTCTTAATTTAGGTGTTATTTCAATAGGAAGGCCTTAGGGTATGACCACAGATTTCTTGATGCAGTTTTGTAAACCAAAATCAGGAGTGGATCATTAAAGAAATGATAGTATTTGGAACAGACATTTCTTCTACTGTTGAACTCATACGTTGTTTTGGATTCAAAAACTTCATCCAGAATCATGAACATGTGGCTGCACTCTTAGGTAGGGTTCACACGAGCGTTGCGGGTGACGTTCGGGAACAGATGTGGGTGCATTGCGGGAAAATGCACAATTTTTCTCCGCGAGTGCAAAGCGTTTTAATGCATTTTGCACGCGCGTGAGAAAAATTGGCATGTTTGGTACCCAGACCCGAACCCGGACTTCTTCACAGAAGTTCGGGTTTGGGTTAGGTGTTGTGTAGATTTGATTATTTTCCCTTATTACTGTCACAATAAGCGGGTAAATAACCAAACACAGGAAAACAAACAGAACAAACGACTAGGCCCAAAAGCTAGGGAGAAAAGGGTCACCTCCTAGCATTCCCTAAAAGCTTTCCCTAAACTGCTGTGCACATGTGCATACACTTAGGGTGAATATGCACATGCCCTCGTGCCTAAACCTAAACACCCTGGGCAAACCCTAAGCAGCAGGGAAAAGGGAAGAGGGAAGAGGTAACCTGCTTCTTCAAACCAGGAGGAAGCGAGCGTCTCCCTAGAAGCCTAGATAAAACACACAAAGGAAAATAAAGGAGAGAACTTATCTTGAGCAGAGCTGGAGCAGACAATCTACCACAAATCAAGAGCTCCCAGGAAAGAACTATAACCTGCACAGGCCACTGAGGGAAAGAGGGATAAATAGCCTCACTAACAATGAAACCCAGTACACCTGAGGGAAGGTGGATCCAGCTCAAACCCAAATCAAAACAGAGAAGTCAGACATGTGCAGCCAGTCTGACAGACCTCAGCACATTCACAGGGCAAGGCGTGACAATAACAAGGTTATAAGGGAAAATAATTGCATTATTAATACAGAATGCTTGGTAAAATAGTGATGGAGGGGTTAAAAAAGTTTCAAGTAAAAATAAACAAAAACGTAATTTTATAAAACAATCAGCAGGCACTCACCATCGGAATTTCACATATATAACACATTTAATATAATGATTGATTAAATAAAATATTGTGGATAAAATATTATGGATAATAGTACAGTATATTTTAAACTTTAAATACAATGTACGAAAAGAATTGACAACCATATAACCAATTACAAATTAATAAAAATGTCAGATGTGATAGAATCAATTGTAAAAATAAAAATAAATAAATAAAAAAATCGAATGAAAATTAGAGAAGTATCACCTAGGATTATTTTGATAGATTTTTTTCGAATAATATTCAAATGCAATTTCGAATGTCCACTAGGTGTACTTGTCTATATGTCCTTGTTAACCATCCAATACAATCCAATACAAAGTTATTTGCAGAATGTGCACAATTATAGTATGTTCGACCAAATTTTGATCGGTCTTTTATCGCAGATATCCTTGATTTATGCATTGAAGTGTCTGTTATTTTCAATAGGACACTAAGGCTGTGCAGTTATATCAATGGGTGACTTTTGAATTAATAATACAATATATCTTGCATAGGATTAAATAGTCAATTGTTCGTATAAAATTCGATGGTGCTTACTGTAGAGGCGTCCCTCTCACAGTTAAGCTACTCACCCAGACCCAGAACTTTTGTCTTGTCTTTTCGTATAGTGTGGTTATGGCGCTCAGCTGTCGGCGTCCCACGTGGTGGTAGATAGATACGTTTTAAGAAAAAGACGAAGTTGTTAGTTATCTTCCAGCACCACGACTCTCCCTCGGGGGAAGGCACACTTTCCTTTGCCAGCACAACAATACAGAAAATTTGCAGAAAACAATCTATCGCAATACACACTGTTTTTTAAAGATTTTTAATACACTATATAACAATTAATTCAAGTTTAATAAAAATTTTAATTATAAAGTATTCATTTGTATTTATTTATTTATTTATTTTAAACGATTGTGGAGTATAGAAACTGACCTTATTATTGTATTTGATGAATGACAATTTAATTAGGTGATATGCAATCAATGGGAATATATAAAACAATGTAGAAATGTAAGGAATAGAGTCAACATATGATTGGGAGTGAGATAAGCCAAAAAACACAATAAAAACTCATATGCGTTTTTTGGCTTATCTCTATTCCATCCTCTAAAATGACCATTGAGTATAAAGTTGGAGGTTATTTTGACCATATATTGTATATATATATATATATATATATATATATATATTTTAATGTAGGAATGCATAAAATGGAGCCAGTGCACATTTAGGAATGGAATAAACCAAAAAACGCAATTTGCGGAAAAAACGCAGGAAAAACGCATTGCAAAAGGCATGTGCTTTTTTTTGGTTACTGTTGTTCTTTTCTTTGAAATAACTATTGAATATAGAGTTAAATATTGCTTAAGCTATGTACTGTATAATCTATATGTAAAACAAAAAGAGAAATATATGAAATTAAGGTATCACATATTTAGGAATACAATAAGTCAAAAAACGCAATTTGAAGAAAAAACGCAAGAAAAACACAAGAAAAACACATATGCGCTTTTTGGCTATTTTTTTTCCCTTCACTTTCTTAAACAATCCATGATTATAAAGTTGAATGTCATTTAAGTTTGCACCCTGCTCCCTCTTTTGCTGTGCTGGTCCCTCTGTACGACCACCGCGTCTTCTTCCAAACTGCATACGTCACTCGCATGACCTTGATTCCATGTGGGTTCTAGTACCTCATCATCCTCCACATCATCTTCCACCCAAACTTTACCCCTGGCCTTCTTGTCAGTCTGCAGACTGCAGAAAGTCACAGCAGTTGGTACCTATGTTTTGTCATCATCAGAGACGTGCTGCGGTGGTCTTCCCATGTCCTCATCCTGAAACATAAGTGGTTTGGCATCAGTGCACTTAAGCTCTTCCACTTCTGGGGCAGGGCTATGTGGATGGCCCACGTAAACCCTGCCAGCAGAGTCATTAAAAAGCAGACGAGACTGCTGCATGACTTGGGGCTCAGCATGCTTGCCTGATTTGCAAGAGGGTGAGGTGAAAGACAGATGCCCCTGGGCTGTAGGTGCCAACTCTGATCTTTCAGCAGGAGACTGGGTGGGAGACAATGTGAAAGAACTGGAGGCACTGTCAGCCACCCAATCTACTATTGCCTGTACTTTTTCTGGCCTCACCATTCGTAGAGCCGCATTCGGCCCTACCCAATAAGGCTGAAGGTTCTGTCGCCTACTCGCACCTGAAGAAGGTGTTTCACTTGTACGTGTAGCTGGCACAGATCGACCACGTCCTCTCCCTGCAACAAGAGCTCCACCAGCAGCACCACGACCGAGGCCACGTCCCTTATTTGACGCTCTCCTCATTCTTTGCGTTCACCAACCAAACTAACAGATGGTTTATGTCAGGTGATAATGTAACCGCCAATACACAACAATTAA
Organism: Bufo gargarizans; assembly: GCF_014858855.1. Taxonomy (NCBI): domain Eukaryota; kingdom Metazoa; phylum Chordata; class Amphibia; order Anura; family Bufonidae; genus Bufo; species Bufo gargarizans. The sequence continues at coordinate 277,839,211 of NC_058082.1, read as the reverse complement.
GTTCACTGACAGTAAGGCAGTGCCGGTGTCATAAAGAGGAAAAATTTATTGAGGTCACACAACAGTGTGACAGGCAAATTTAATACAATCACTTCACGGTCACCAAAAATTTGAATTTGTCAACAAACAATGTAAACAGCAGTATTGACTAGTTGTATTGGAGTGTCACAAATGCAGCAAAGGCAGCAAATGTTGTATCTTGCACAAAATGGGTGTTTTTTTTTAAAACCAGAATATAACAGCAGTATTTAATGCTTGTATTGGACTGTCACAAATGCAGCAAAGTCCGCAAAGGTACTTTATGGGGAAAAAAAAAAAATTCACCCACAATTAAACAGATGGATTTAACAGATTTTATTTAACTATCACAAATGCAGTGCAGGGCGCAAATGTACTTTTTAGCAAAAAAATAAAAAATATTTGTCCCCACAGACTCTAACAGATGGATTTACTTGGATTGTACTTAACAGAAAAAAATTTGAATATGTCACCCCCTTGGTCCCTGAACTCACAGATGGATTCCCTATATTATTTCCCTTCCCCTGGCACATATGCAGTGCAGGTGCACTTAAAAATGGGTATATGTTGCCCACTGAACTAAAAGAACAGGATAAAATTATTGTCCCTGGCACATATGCAGTGCTGGTACACTGAACTTGCACAAAATGGCCGCTGACACCCACCTAACTAACAGACAGATAAAACGTATTTATTACTTATATAGAGGCTGGGTCACATTCTGCACTGGCCAATCACAGCCATGGTTTTACAGTTCAGGTTCGCTCAACCCTAGTTGACTCGATCTTCGATTTGTCACAAGTGACATCAGACACCCCCAGCCAAGTGTCAATAGGTTCGTCAGACACAACTGTTAGTTGGCATGGCCAGGGAGCAGGCTCTGTGCCCTCACCTGTCCTCAACCTGCCTCTGTCCTTTTCTGTTTCCTCAGCCAGAGAAGTAATGTATGCTGTGGGCTCAGCTCCACTATACAGTGAGGACGAGCTACTAGAAGATGGTCAGCAGCTACTGGCAAGCCAAGATGTGGAGGAGACATCCGCTGCTTTCTCCTCTAGGTGGGCAAGTAGTGATGAGGAGCGTTGGTGTTGCGAGCGGTCAGGCTCCTGACCCAGAGAGAATTGAGGAGGACATCAGTGACGTGCAGACAGTATTCGATGATGATGATGATGTAGCTGATCGCACTTGGGAGCCGGGTGACGGGCTCCCAAGTGCGATCAGCTTCATCATCATCGTGAGAAGAGGCTGGCAGGCTTCATCATCATCGGGAGAAGAGGCTGGCAGTTTGCCCATGAGGCAGCAGTGGAGCCAGCAAGTCGCTAGTGTGGCCGGGAGACAGCAGGGTGGCAGCAGTGGGAGGTCGGTATCCAAACGTTCCTGGATGCCTACCTGCCCGGGAAGTAGCGGTGCACGGGTTCACGGAGGCAGCGGTGGTAGCAGTCAGTCAGTGCGTAGTGTTGGGGGTAAAATCACCTTCTCAGCAGTGTGGCAGTGTTTTGTTAAGCCGCCGAAGTAGGTGAACACGGCCATATGTAGAATCTGTGAGTAGAAGGTGAAGCGTGGCCAGGGTGCCAATGTTGGCACTACGTCCCTGCGTGAACATATGCAGCGTCGCCATAAAGTGGCCTGGGAGAACCGTGGCTCCGATGTGGTGGTCCAGCCTGCCGCAGCAATCGCTGCATCACTCAGTGACACGCACCTGATTTCAGGCAGTCAAGCACCCACAACCTCAGCTGAAGGAAGCTGTCTGTCCTTCCCATCATCTACTGGTCCTGATGCTCCTGCTCCTCGTAATCCTGCTCCTCCTAGTCAGTCATTTTGTCAGCGATTGCTCACCGAAGCGATTGCCAAGTGACAACAGTATGCGTGCACTCATCCAACGGCGCAGAAGCTGAACGTGCTCCTGTCCAAGTTGCTGGTGCTGCAATCCCTCCCTTTTCAAGTGGTGGACTCTGCAACTTTCAGAAAACTGATGGCCTGTGCCGAGCCAAGGTGGAGAGTCCCAAGCTGTAATTTCTTTGCCAAAAAAGTAGTACCAGCCCTGCACACACATGTAGAACAGAAGGTGGGCCAGTCATTGAGCCTGTTGGTGTCTGCTTAAGTGCACGGCAGCGTCGTCATGGGGAGCTGTAACTACGTTCAGGGACAATACATGTCCTTTTCTTCCCACTGGTTGAATGTGGTTCCTGCACAGCCACACCAGCAACTTGGCCAGGTGACGGAGCTTCCGCCTCCATGTTGCCACGCCATTGGTCCGGTGACAATGTCCGCCTCTGCCTCCTCCCCCTCCACTGTGTCCTCAGCCTCCACTGCAGGGACAATTCACAATGCCCCTCCAGCATATCACATGTGCAGGGAACAGCGGTGTCACGCTGTTCTGCACCTCGTTTGCCTGGGCGAACTGAGTCACACAGGGGAGGAACTTCTCCATATCCTTCATCAAGAAATCGAATCCTGTCTTTCTCTGCAACAACTGAAAATCGGAACCATGGTGACCGCCAACGGGAAGAACATTGTGTTGGCACTGCGTCAAGGAGGGCTGAGCCATGCACCCTGCATGGCACATGTGTTCAATCTGGTTGTTAAGCGGTTCCTGAAGTCTTCCACCCATCTGCAAGACATCCTAGAAATGGGCAGGGAATGTTTTTTCTACACAGGTGACAGGAGAGGAGGAGCAGGAGCAGCCAGAGGAGCTACGTGGCGATGAGAAAGATGAGGCAGAGGACCCAGACACACCGTGGCAGTATGCAGTGGAGATAGAGGCAGGGAGTCCCTCCGAGTCACTTGCACAAGCACAAATGGCCCGATGCATGCTCTCTTGCTTTGGTAGTGACCGAATTGTCACCATTCGGCAGAGGGATGACCTCTGGCTCTCCACCTTATTGAACCCTCACTACCAGTCCAAAATGGGGGCCTTTTTTACACCCACTGAGAGGGAGCACAAACTGAACTACTATAGAGACATCCTATGTAGTCAGTTGGCCGCTGCCTATCTGTGCCATCATCCATCCTCTCACAGGCCTGACCAGGGGGGCCCTCTGTGCTCACGTTCCACTGCCATGGCTGCTGGGGAGGGGCGGGGAGGCAGGAGCAGTACCAGCTCAATCAGCATCAGCTTGAGTCTAGAGTCGCTGATGAGCAGCTTCCTTCACCAGCATAGTGCAGAAGCTACTCACCAGCAGCTAGACATAGAGCAGGACCTGATACAGCAGGTGGTGGCATACTTGGACAGCACCCTGCCACCCAACATTGAAGATCCGCTGGATTACTGGGCAGCCAAACTGGATTTGTGGCCACAAATGGCCGCGTTTGCCCTGGAAAAGCTGTCCTCCCCATCCAGTAGTGTGGCATCAGAGCGGGTGTTTAGTGCTGCAGGGGCCATAGTTACCCCAAGAAGAACTTGCCTGTCCATCCAAAATGTAGAGAGACTGACCTTTGTCAAGATGAATCAGGCATGTATCAGCCAGGATTTCCACCCACCAATACCTGATGCATCAGACTAGATGATCCATGGTTCCACACCAACATTTCTTTCTACCTGTCTCGGCTACTATTTTGGCAATGTATAATGGAAAAATTTGCACCTGTTCTGTGTTTTTGACCTGCACCAGGTTTTGGCTCACAATCACTGATAGAAATCACTGATTGAACACTGACCATACACTGACCATACACTGACTGTGAGAAAGTGGCCCAAGACATTGTACATTCAATGGCACATGGAATTATAAAAGTCGATGATAAATTATCACTATGGCATATATGACATGTCCAACATATTCCTGTTGATCCTGATCATTTCAAATATCTGTGTATAAATCATCTGTACTGCTAATCCTCAATTTACATGAATGTAAGAAAATACTAAATGTTTTATTACAGTAGGGGAACTTTTCTTTTAAAGTAAGTGCAATTAAAGTACTGTAAATGCAATTCGTCTGATACTGCCCGAAATAGCTGAGTGCTTGTATTTAGCTGGCACTCCAATAGAGGGGAATGGAATGGCGGTGCAAATGCTTACCCTGCTGCTCCATTATTTTCAAGGCCCTCACTGGGTATGGAATCCCTGTTCTCATGATCGGTGGGGATTCCAGTGGTTGAACCCACACGATCTAGTATTTATCCCCTATCCTGTGGACAGGAGATAACTTGGCTGTTGGTGCAGATGGGGGAGCACTTTGGACATTGCTGCCAACAGAGATACATTATATTCACTGTGTATCTTCCTCCTTGAATGTGACATATGTGCATGAAGAACTTCAAAAATCACGCAGCAGTCATCATGGGTACCAAAATCCTCAGAGAAGAAAGAACATGATAAATGAGTCATTTTGTTGTTTTCATGTGGCTGAGTTTAGCTACAGCCTTAGGGATTTAGCCATCATTTTTCAAAAGTATTTGTTCTTTTCAAGCAAGTTGACAGTAAGACAATTGTTTTTTTATTTTCTTACTAAATATAATACTGAATGTTCCTGGGGACTTAATAGATTATCACTTGAAATAGTATCATTTAGTCAATTTCCTTCTTGCATTACTACAGTGATATGTTCTATACACTTGTAATATACTGTATTAACAGCGCTATAAAAGTTACTACTATGATTCTACAGGACAGTACTGCCAGAATATACCTATATGCTAAATCATAGCAGTTCTGAATGCACACCCAGCTATAGGAGTAGGAAGATGATTTGCCTAATACCTCCCAGTACTCTTTTTAATCATTATTTTCAAAGAGTAATAGGGGAAAAAAGTTTACTATGAAAAAGATAATGGAAAGTTACCATGACACAACAAATCCTAACCTTTCCAGTTTCTGCACGACAATCACTATAATTAAGTATATAGGATTATCTTGGATCTAGTGGTAATTATAGTATGAATATTAACAGGAGCGTACACAAATCTCAAATGGTCCCCTTCTGTCCCACATAGTTTCTCAGTAGACATGAATCAAACACTCCCAGGTAATGTGATATGCCAAAGCGAGACTCCCAACATTTCTGATTAAATAGCATTTTTTTAATAAGTGGAAATATCTAATAATAAAAAAGTTTTTAAAAAAATGTGGTTGCACTCAGCCACACGCCACACCTGTTTTAAAAAATAGTAAGAGTAAAATAGGCCAGATGCTGTATTAATATGAAACTCATTCTGAACACCATCTTTCTCAATGTATTTAAATCAAACAAGTGACATGAATACATTTATTAATCTCCTACTTCCTCTCATACAGTACATTTTAAAACTGGCTGCCTACGGCAACCACTAGGGGGAGGTCTGTGCACAGGAATTTAGACAGCTAACATTGACAGCAATGGAAGCTGTAAATATTTTCTTTGCACTGCACTGTGGTGGCTACAGCAAAATGCTGTGAATTGTTGTGAACGGGAGAAGCAGTTCAGGCTCAGGGCATTATAGCAGTCACATGGTCTGTTTTCATGGTAGGTATGCCACAGAATAACAATTGATTTATGTTGATAATGGAACACATTTAGATTCTATTAAATGAAGGCATTGTATATCTGAAAGGATTATGATATACCCACAGATTGGGTTATTCCCATCTTGCAAATTCATCCTCACCTGCAATCACTCTGCTGTTCACTTCCTGGTTTTCTGCTGCTAAGGCTGTGAGCAGTGGCGTAACTATAGGGGTCGCAGCGGTCGCAATTGCGACCGGGCCCCTAAGCCAGGGGGGCCCAGTGGTAACGATCGCGGTCGCAAAATGTTTAATCTTATAATGGCCAGTCAGGTCGTGCCTGACTGGCGGCACAGCGCTGCGCACTCACAGTTAATTGCATCCTGCCCCACCCCTGGCTACACCTCCACCAATACGGCGCTGCTTTCTTGCTGTAATCTCACCAGTTCACGCGGTCCCACGGCGCACGCCGGATGACGGGAGTGGAGCAGTCTTCTCAGATAAGGTGTGTAAATGTGCAAACACCGCTGGCTTCTTAACTCACAGAGGGGCACCTGGCAGTGTGGCACAGTGGCAATACACAGGATACTGGTATGGCAGCAAATCCTTCATAGGGGCCCGGCATGGGGGACAAAATCATGACATATATAGGGGTAATATATACAGAGTGGGCAAAAAAATATATATATACACAGGGGACAAATGTAATATATACAGAGTGGCAAAATGGATTTATATAAAGGCAGGGGCATTATGACCCTATCGTTATGACCCTGCCCTTGCCCCCTGTATATATATATATCCATTTTGCCCGCTCTGTATATATTTCATGATTTTGCCCCCGAGGCTGGGCCCCTATGAAGGATTTGCTGCTATGCCAGTCCCCTGTGTATGACAGGGGAAGGGGGGTCGGGCCCAGTGGGGGGGCCCCAAATCAAAGCCCCGGGGCCCATAGAACTTTAGTTACGCCTCTGACTGTGAGGGCTTAGGCAGCTAGAGTGAAGGCCGGCCACGCCTCCTTATGACATCACACTGAGAGCTCAGTCCCTGTGTGCTATTTCATGTGAAGAGTATGACTCATCAGTCTGGCAACCTGCAGTGTCTGTGAGCCCCCCCCCCCCCTGCTGGGGAATCATCAGAGAGCTGTGATAAGTGAGCTCAGTGTACAGTAACACGTGGCTGTTCTGCACAGTTTTAGGGTCCATTCACACATCCGTGGTGTGTTGCGGACCAGCAAATTGCGGATCCGCAACACACCCGGCCGGCACCCCCTATAGAAATGCTTATTCTTGTCCGCAGCTGCGGACAAGAATAGGACATGTTCTATCTCTTGCGGTGCTGCGGACTGGAAGATCGGGGCCGCGCTCCGCAAATGCGGATGCGTACAGCACACTGTGTGCTGTCCGCATCCATTCTGTACCCATAGAAGAAAATGAATGGGTCCGCACCCGTTCCGCAAAATTGCAGAACGGATGCGGACCCATTTGCGGACGTGTGAACGGACCCTTACACAAAAAATCTCTGTCTGATCTCTTACAAAACCATTTTGTTTGTCAAAAAATATAATTCCATATTATACATTAGCTCAAAAGCTTGTCAGCTAGTAAACGTATAATCTGTGCTTTTGTCTCCCATAGAACATGACCATCCCCCACCCACCAGCACAGATGCAGATATTTTTCCATTACAGCTGTACTCCAGTTGTGTATAAACCTTACACTATGTATATGTATAAATGCATATACAGCTCAGCTACATGTGTCTGTTTATCTCTTCAACCAGCACTGTGGCTGAACAGTCTCATATACAGCTCTGCTACATCTGTTTCTTTCTTCCATCATCATTGATGCTGACCCACCACATATACAGCCCTGCTACATCTGTCTATTCCCTTCCCTATTAGTACTGTGGCTGAACAGCAGATTATTCAGCTCTGCTACATCTAATTCTCTCTTCCACCAGCATTGATGCTGACCCTCCACAAATATATATCTCTGTTACATCTGTCTATTCCCTTCCCCCATTAGAACTGTGGCTGAACAGCAGCATATTCAGCTATGCTACATCTGATTCTCTCTTCCACCAGCATTGATTCTAAACCTCCACATATACATCTCTGTTAGATCTGTCTATTCCCTTCCCCATTAGTACTGTGGATGAACAGCAGCTTATTCAGTTCTGCTACATCTGTCTCTCTCTTCCACCAGCATTGATGCTGACCCGCCACATAAACATCTATGCTAAATCTGTCTATTCCCTTCACCATTAGTACTGTGGCTTAACAGAAGCTTATTCAGCTCTGCTACATCTGATTCTCTCTTCCACCAGAATTGATTCTAAACAGCCACATATACATCTCTGTTACATCTGTCTATTCCCTTCACCATTAGTACTGTGGCTGAACAGCAGCTTATTCAGCTTTGCTACATCTGATTCTCTCTTCCACCAGCATTGATTCTAAACCGCCACATATACATCTCTGTTACATTTGACTATTCCCTTCCCCATTAGCACTCTGGTTCAGATACAGCTCCGATATATATAATTATATATATATATATCTATATATATATAGTTCCATATAAGGGCGGGGAAAAAAATATGGAACGGACATGGACAAAAAATTCTTTCTTGTGCATGAGCTCTAAGGGTAGGTTCACACTGAGTTTTTTTTAAGCAGGTTTTGAGGCAGATTTCCATTCAGATTTTTCAGCCAAAGCCAGCAGTGAATCCAGAAGGAAGGCGACGTTGAGTCCTTCTTTTACATTTTCGATTCCTTTCGAACCCACTTCTGGTTTTGAATGAAAGAACTGCAGGAAAATTTGCCTCAAAACCTTCTCCAAAAATTTGTGTGTGATCCTACCCTTATTCATGTCCTTTTACGCAAATAACTGAAAAATAACAAGGCATATCTGTCAATTTTCTGGACCAAATACTGTATTTATGAAGCGCTGCTCTGTACCATGCACGAGTGTTGATAAACCTGCGTTCACACTGCAGTCAGGGGACGCAGTTGGCGTATGTAGCCATAGGCCTGTATTCACCTGATGGAGGCCAAAAAAGCTTTCTCTTCGCTCCTATGGCAAAGTGTCAGGCTGCCTATTTCTATAAAGCAGGTCATAGCTTTTTAAAATTATTTAGTAGCCATATATTTTTTATTTTTTAACCGATTGTCTTAGGTAGGGGCTCATTTTTTGCGGGATGAGATGACGGTTTGATTGGTACTATTTTGGGGGTCATACGCCCTTTTGATCACTTGGTGTTGTACTTTTTGTGACAGTAGGTGACCAAAAAATTTATTTTTTGGCCGTGTTTTTATTTATTTTTTTACGTTCACCTGAGAGGTTAGGTCATGTGATATTTTTATAAAAACTTTTTTTCAATTTTTTTTACACTTTTTTGACTCAGACCCACTTGGTTCTTGAAGATCCATTGGGTCTGATGCCTCTATAATACACTACAGTACACTGTATAGTGTACTACAGTGTATTTTCTATTACACTTAGCCTGGTCAGGCTTAGATATACCATGGCAAGCTGGATGCCTCTGAAGGCGTCCGTTTGCCATGGTAACCATCATGGCTTACACAGCAGCGACTGATGGGGAAGGGAGCTCCCCTTTCTATACAGCAGTCCCTACGGACTGTGGGATGTAAGGGGTTATTGGCCGACATCAGTGCAGGCATGGGGTCATGGGGTTCCCCTCGGCCATCCTGAAATTAAAGGAGGGGGGGTCGGCACAGTTATACACAGCAACGCAGCCCCGATCTCCTCACCATTCACTGAGGAGATCCGGGCTGCGCTGCTGAACGCTGAAAGCCCGGACATCTTCCCTCCTCCGCCGCTGATAGGACACCATTTTCCAGGGGTCAAGTCCTGGGAAAAAAAGTGTGGGAACTCACCCAAGATCCACTGCCACCCAGACCCCCCCCCCCCCCCCAAAAAAAAAAATATATATATATATTTCTCAGAAAATATATTTCTGAGAAAATTTAGTGCAACATAAAACATAAACAAAAACTGGAATTTGCGCTATGTGTCTGTCTTTCATATTATAAGCTCCCCTTATATATAATTTACTTACAGTTATGAAGACTCAGGGGTGCTGACTGGCTTGGCCTCAGGGGTGCTGACAGGCTTGGCCTCAGGGGTGCTGGCTCGCTTGGCCTTAGGGGTGCTGACTCGCTTGGCCTCAGGGGTGCTGGCTCGCTTGGCCTTAGGGGTGCTGGCTCGCTTGGCCTCAGGGGTGCTGGCTCGCTTGGCCTCAGGGGTGCTGACAGGCTTGGCCTCAGGGCTGCTGTCTCGCTTGGCCTCAGGGGTGCTGGCTCGCTTGGCCTCAGGGGTGCTGGCTCACTTGGCCTCAGGGGTGCTGACTCACTTGGCCTCAGAGGTGCTGGCTCACTTGGCATCAGGGGTGCTGGCTCGCTTGGCCGGGCAGAAGGAGTGTGGGAGACTGTGAGTAATTCTTTCTCAGAGCTGCTCTGGAAAAAAAAAATTTATTACACCTTAGGTTAGACCACCAATCAGACCCCCAATGTTAATCAGACCTCAGCTAACAGCCCCAATAAGATCCCCAATGTTAATAAGACCCCAATAAGACCTCAGATAACACCTCAGCTCAGACCCCAATATGAATGACCCCCAATCAGACCTCAGATAAGAGCCCCATGCCTCATAGCAGCCCCCAGTAGCCTCATAGCAGCCCCCTGTGCCTTTCCATCAGCCCCCAGTGCGCCCTCCCTGGTATTAAAATCATTGGTGGGCAGTGTGCCCTCCCTGGTATTAAAATCATTGGTGGGCAGTGCGCCCTCCCTCGCTCCCCGGTATTAAAATCATTGGTGGGCAGTGCGCCCTCCCCCGCCCTTCCCAGTATTAAAAATCATTGGTGGGCAGTGCACCCCAAAAAATATTAACATTGCAAATTAAAAGTGGTGATTTATTTCACCTCATATATCTAAAGGCGCACACCACTTTTAAAATGTGACTTTTTAAAATATAAATGCGTCTTTTCAGACACTGTTATGGATGTTATGTTGGTGCACCACTTCCTGTTTACTGTTTTCCGTTTGTGTCAGTTGCTCCTGTCTTTATGTTATGTTACCAAAATGGCTCCTGTGCAGTAATCCCGTGTGCTGTGTTTATTTACATCACATGAAACATGGTGTCAGAAGTATCTGGATCTGCGCTGCTTCTGCGTAATCACGTCTCCTGTCTCCTGTCCGTGGATTTGACGCAAGCAATAGCAGCATCATGGCAGCTAACAGCATTCCGCTGCCTGAGCCAATGAGGGTAAGCGGCAACATTTGTGATAACTGGGACACCTTCAAAACTGAGTTTGATGACTACTGCCTCGCCACAGGGTTAAAGGAGAAGCGTGCAGCAGTGCAGGCAGCCACTCTGAGGAGGGTGATGGGCAGTGAATGCCCCCATGTTTACAAGCATAATCTAAACCTTACAGAGGAGCAAAAGAATGACACCAAAGCCATCCTGGATGCATTAGAAAATTTCTTCCGGCCTTCTAAAAATGTCATATACGAAAGATATATATTTGGCTGCTGCAAGCAAGAAGACGGTGAATCGATAGACCATTTTGTCACACGGCTTAGAGAAAAATCTGCAAGCTGTGAGTATGGCTCTTTGAGAGATGAACTTATTCGTGATAAACTGGTTCTGGGTATCATGAATGAAAACACACGCCGCCACTTGTTTAGGAAACGCGATTTAGATTTGCAAACAGCGCTTGAGATATGTCACACGGCAGAACTTACTGACAAGCATATGAAAGCTATGGAGCAGGATAAAATGACTGACAATATCAATGTAGCCGCTTCACAGCAGCACAAGTTTCAACACAAGAGTCGCTCACACAACTGACCTGAGCAGAAGCCAAGTATTGGGGCAGTTTGCATTTACGTGTGAAGGAAAAGTGCCCTGCATATGGGAACTTCTGTACTGCATGCGGTAAGCCAAATCACTTTGCAAGGGTGTGTCTCTCCCGTGACATGAAAGTAAGGAAGCTACGCACAATTCAGCAAGGGCCTGATTCTTAAAGGGAACCTGTCACCAGGATTTTGTGTATAGAGCTGAGGACATGGGTTGCCAGATGGCCACTGGCACATCCGCAATACCCAGTCCCCATAGCTCTGTGTGCTTTAATTGTGTATAAAAACGATTTGATACATATGCAAATTAACCTGAGAAGAGTCAGAGCTTGAAAATATGACTCTTCTCTGGTCACACAAGTAAGATATGACTCTTTTATGTAAATTTGCATATGTATCAAATCAGGTTTTTTTACACAATAAAAGCACACAGAGCTATGGGGACTGGGTATTGTGTATGTGCTAGCGGCCATCTAGCAACCCATGTCCTCAGCTCTATACACAAAATCCTGATGACAGGTTCCCTTTAAGGATGCACAACTGTTTAGCACTGATATGCTTTACTCCTGAGAATGCATTGGTGCTGTAAACACAAAAGGCAAGAAATGGTTTGTAAACCTCAATTTAAATAATATAATCCAACCTTGTCAGCTGGATTCAAGAGCGACATGTGATGTAATGAGTTTAAAGGACAAAATGAAACTGGCGCCCAGAACACCTCTTCAGCCTAGCAGCACTAGACTAAAGCTGTATTCCGGGGAAATAATGGAATCATTGGGACTTTTCCAAACAAAATGCAGCATACGAGATTGTGTGCACAAATTGCACTTTGAGATTGGAAGCTGATCAGAAACCGCTATTTTCTGGTTCAACATGTGAGCGCCTGGGATTGCTGCAGTTCACTATTCCTGCTGAGCTGCACTATGTTGATAATCAGCCAGCGAAATCTCTGGCGAGGCCGCTGACAGAACAGCAAATTCTTCATGCCTACAGTGATGTAGTTGAGGGCCCGGTAGTATCTGTTCCAGGGGAGGTGCGCTTTGAACTTGACCCTGCTATTCAACCAGTTCAATGTGCCCCACGGAATGTACCAATAGCTGGTAATAGCCCTCAGTTTTAAAGCTTGCAATTTAGAAGATTTGCAATGGAATGGGAGTTTGAGCACGTTACTTCCTCACCACGTCATCCACAGGCGAATGGCAAAGCTGAAGCAGCTGTAAAGATTGTTAAGAACTTATGCAAGAGAGCACACAGTGATGGTAAAGACTCGTGGAAGGCCATTTTGCATTGGAGAAACACTCCAACCGAAGGCATGGATAGTAGTCCGGCAAAAAGACTGATGTCAAGGAGGCTGAAGACCTCCTTGCCGGCAGCGAATAAGCCTCTGGAACCTTGTGTGGTACAAGGTGTTACAGAAAAGTTAAAGTTTAAGAGACAAATGTCAAAGGCTCAATATGATACATCGGCCAGGGATCTGCCAGACTTGATTACTGGAGAACAAATCTGTATGAAACCCTTACCTGGGGATCGAACAGGTCGTTGGAGAATGGGTACTTGTTTGAAAAAAGTTGCACCACGCTCGCATCTAGTGGACGCATCTAGTGGAATTTCGACTTTTTTCTCTGAATGTTTTGTTATTGTTTTGTTTTTGTTAGATGTAAATTTACTGACAAAACCCTGCTTCTTACATGTAGCTCATTTCTATTAGATAAAAATAAATGCATCTTGTTTTAATACTTAGCTATCACTTGTTCCCACGGGTGAAATTCTGGAGAAAACAGTTGATATATTTGGCGCAAATCAAAATGCACATTTTACGCCATAATTCTGGGGCAACATGCTTAGTAAATGTCCCCCATTATCTTACTAATTATCCACCATTATTTTTGGCTTTTCTGATGATATTCAGATATATTCTGAAAAAATACAACAAAGCTGTTTGGATCCTGTAATATCCTGAAACTACCGTAGTCATTTGCGTATGTAGCTGCTCTCTAAACCCTATTGCATGAATCAACTGCATAGATCTCACAATGATGAAAGAAACAATATGAAATAGCAACATGCAAATTAAAATAAAGTGTCCTAAGATTTATAGCTGGTGTTACTGCTATCAATGAATATATGCAGATATTTAGCAGTACTGAAGACAGCAGCAGAATAGTTGCGCAGATAAGAAACATCAAATATAAAGTCTACAGTTACTCAGGATTGTAGTGCGTGGGTGTAGATCCTGCAGTATTATATGTAGAGTTGAAATCAAATTTATTCAATCTTATTGCAAATTCGGTTTATTATCCAAATTTACTGACTTTAAGCTGTTTGCAATAAACTAAACAAGAACAACTTAACCACCTCCGGACCGCCTAACGCAGATGTGCGGTCCGGATGTGGCAGAGCTGCGCACAGTCACGCATATACGCGTCATCTCGCGAGACGCGAGATGACGCGAATATGCGCGCATGCGCAGTTCGCGCCGGCATTTCGCACAGCAGTATTTCGTCAGCAACCTGCCAGCCAATGATCGTGGCTGGCAGGTTGCTGATTTTTAAAAAAGCCAATCAAAGTGCCAGATATCAGATCATATTAGTAAATATGATCTGATATATGGCTGCCTGCTCCTCTGCTGGTTCTTTTCGTCGGTTGGATCCAGCAGAGGAGCAGGCTTCACAGTGAGTACACCAAACACTACACTTTAGCCCCTGATCACCCCCCTGAACCCCAATTAACCCTTTGATCACCCCTGTCAATCACAAGTGAAAAGAAAAAAGTGATCAGTGCAAACTGTCACTTTTTTTTTTCACTGTTATTGACCGTTAGGTTTTAGGTATAGTTTAGGTCCCTTGGTTAGGTAGTTAGCGATCAGTTAGCGCCCAGCCCACCGCACCGCAGTCCGTTATTCGCTGATTAGCGTATCGCTAATCAGCATTTGTACTTTTATAGTATCTGGAAGTGATCAAAACTGATCACGGTCAGATCTATAATAGTACTAGTGTCACTTTAGTTCGCCCTCCACCCAAAACGCAGTGTTTGCCCGATCAGGCCTGATCGGTCGCCCACACGTGCGTTCGCCCACACCCGCCCCACCGCAGTGACAAAAAAAAATTTTTTTTTGATCACTGCACATTCACTTTACACGCACTGCGGCGATAAAAAAATCAGTTTTGATATTTTTTAGCAACCGCAGCGGCCTCCGGTACTTCGCTAGCCTCCCCTTTGTAAGACAGGCTTGCTTTTTTTTTCTTGGGTAGTCTCAGGGAATACCCCTGAATTTAGTTGCCCACATGTCTAACAGGGGGTATTCTTCTGAAGAGGCCTACAGGCTTCTGACCCAGTCGGATGAGGAGTGGGAACCCTCATCTGATGAATCCAGCGGGTCAGAATACGAACCTGTAGAAAGCAGTGGCTCTCTGACCCAAAGTTCGGACGAGGAGGCTGAGGTCCCTGATACCACCCGGCGTACCCGGCCCCGTGTCGCTAGACCGCAGGTTGTGCAGGATCCGCTTCAAGAGCAGCAGAGTGGGGCTGGTGCTGTCGGATTACGTGGTGAGGCATACACCAGCAGCCCAGCCCTCCCTGGACCTAGTACCAGCACTGCCGTACAACCTGGTGAAGTAGCGAGCACCAGAAGGGCAGTTGAAGCTGGTACGGTGGCACGTGCAGTAGTGACCCCGTCGCAGCCACCGCAAAGACGTGCCCGTAGAGCCCCTAGAATCCCAGAGGTGCTGGCAAACCCTGATTGGCAGTCCCCAACTTCAGCCACACCTGTAGTTTTCCCTTTCACTGCCCAGTCTGGAGTTCGGGTTGAGACAGCTCAGATCGGTTCGGCCCTGGGATTTTTTGAGCTGTTCTTGACTGCGGAGCTTTTAGACATAGTTGTGGCCGAAACAAACAGGTATGCCACACAATTTATCACCGCTAACCCGGGAAGCTTTTATGCCCAGCCTTTCCGGTGGAAACCAGTCCAAGTTTCCGAACTTAAAACTTTTCTGGGCCTCCTCCTCAACATGGGCCTGACAAAAAAGCATGAATTGCGGTCATATTGGTCCACGAACCCGATTCATCACATGCCCATGTTCTCTGCTGCCATGTCCAGGGCACGTTTTGAGGCCATCCTGCGCTTCCTGCACTTTAGTGACAACACCGCCTCCCGTCCCAGGGGCCACCCTGCTTTTGACCGGCTCCACAAAATTCGGCCCCTCATAGACCATTTCAACCAGAAATTTGCAGATATTTATACCCCAGAGCAAAACATCTGCATAGACGAGTCCCTGATACATTTTACCGGGCGCCTTGGCTTCAAACAATACATCCCAAGCAAGCGCGCCCGGTATGGGGTCAAATTGTATAAGCTCTGTGAAAGGGCCACAGGCTATACCCACAAATTTCGTGTCTATGAGGGAAAAGATCAGACCCTGGAGCCGGTCGGTTGCCCTGACTACCTGGGGAGCAGTGGGAAGACAGTTTGGGACTTGGTGTCACCCTTATTCGGCAAGGGGTACCATCTTTATGTGGACAATTTTTACACAAGTGTGGCCCTCTTTAGGCATTTGTTTCTAGAACGGATTGGCGCCTGTGGTACCGCGCGAACTAGTCGCGCGGGCTTCCCCCAACGGCTCGTTACCACCCGTCTTGCAAGGGGGCAGAGGGCCGCACTGTGTAACGAAGAACTGCTTGCGGTGAAATGGAGAGACAAGCGTGACGTTTACATGCTCTCCTCCATTCACGCAGACACGACAATACAAATTGAGCGAGCAACCCGTGTCATTGAAAAGCCCCTCTCAGTCCACGACTATAACCTCCACATGGGAGGGGTGGACTTCAATGACCAGATGTTGTCTCCGTATTTAGTTTCCCGACGCACCAGACGCTGGTATAAGAAGGTGTCTGTATATTTAATTCAATTGGCTCTGTACAATAGTTTTGTTCTCTACAGTAAGGCTGGGAGAACTGGATCCTTCCTCAAATTTCAGGAAGAGATCATCGAGAACCTCCTGTATCCAGGAGGTTCCGTGGCCCCAACCACCAGTGTAGTTAGCCGTCTACACGAGCGACATTTCCCCAATGTCGTTCCTGGTACCTCAACCCAACAGTCACCCCGAAAAAGATGTTGTGTCTGTAGCAGGAGTGGAATAAGGCGTGACACCCGCTATTTCTGTCCTGACTGTCCGGACCACCCTGCCCTATGCTTTGGAGAGTTTCCGGAAGTACCACTCACAGGTACACTATTAGCATAGGGATCATCTCACCAGGACAGGCACACAGGGCTATTAGGGCCCATTCACTCACTGCTGCTGCAAACGTCTCCTTTCACATGGGACAAAGTGCATAACGCACTTCGCCACATCTTTGGGCGATTTGCGCTTTGCACATTGACCCATGGGGAAGGAGAGGTTTGTTCTATAAAGGTAAAAAAAAAAAAAAAAAAAAAAAAAACACACCAGTAAGCAAACACGTTAATGTTCAGTTAAAAAAGTTAAAGTTTATATGTTCTGTTGCAAAGTTAATAAAATTATTGCGTTGCGGCCTGGTTTTTTCTTTTTTTTTTTTTTCTTTTTTTACCTTCCAGGTGGACCAACCGATCTACTAGCTGCAGCACCGATGTGCATTCTGACAGAAGCATTGCGCTGCTGTCAGATTACACGCAAGTCGGTGTATGCGGCGCTGCAAGACGGGATTTTCTCCTCTGCAGTGACAGATACGTTTGCCAAGGCATACGAGCTGAGGAGGAGGCGGCGTTCCTATGCTTTGGCAAACACTTTGTATATATATATATATAAAAAAAAAAATCCCGGCAATGATTTATTCATCCACATCGATTGATGTGAATGGAGAAATCTGGTTTGCCAGGGCATACGAGCTAAGTGGGTATGGATGTAGGGCGGAGCTCCTATGTCCTGGCAGACGCCTTTCCCCTCCATTTTTTTTTTTGGGCAGAGATTTTTTCATCCACATTGATCGATGCGAATGAAGAAATCTGTGCCGTTCATTTTTTTCTTTCAGCCTCTGGAAAAAAAAATCTCATTACCTGTATGCTCAATATAAGGAGAATAGCAGAAACTCCTAATGCTGGCCATACATGTAATGATTGCGGAGACCCTCAAATGCCAGGCAGTACAAACACCCCACAACTGACCCCATTTTGGAAAGACACCCCAAGGTATTTGCTGAGGGGCATATTGAGTCCATGAAAGATTTAAATTTTTGTCCTAAGTTAGCGGAAAGTGAGACTTTGTGAGAAAAAAATAAAATAAAATCAATTTCCGCTAACTTATGCAAAAAAAAAAATTTCTATGAACTTGCCAGGCCCCTCATTGGATACCTTGGGGTGTCTTCTTTCCAAAGTGGGGTCACATGTGGGGTAGTTATACTGCCCTGGCTTTTTAGGGGCCCTAAAGCATGAGAAGAAGTCTGGGATCCAAATGTCTAAAAATGCCCTCCTAAAAGGAATTTGGGCCCCTTTGCGCATCTAGGCTGCAAAAAAGTGTCACACATCTGGTATCGCCGTACTCAGGAGAAGTTGGGCAATGTGTTTTGGGGTGTCATTTTACATATACCCATGCTGGGTGAGATAAACATCTTGATCAAATGCCAACTTTGTATAAAAAAATTGGAAAAGTTGTCTTTTGCCAGGATATTTCTCTCACCCACTCAGGAGAAGTTGGGGAATGTGTTTTGGGGTGTCATTTTACATATACCCATGCTGGATGAGAGAAATATCTTGGCAAAAGACAACTTTTCCCATTTTTTTATACAAAGTTGGCATTTGACCAAGATATTTTTCTCACCCAGCATGGGTATATGTAAAATGACACCCAAAAACACATTCCCCAACTTCTCCTGAGTACGGCGATACCAGATGTGTCACACTTTTTTGCTGCCAAGGTGGGCAAAGGGGCACATATTCCAAAGTGCACCTTTTGGATTTCACCGGTCATTTTTTACACATTTTGATTGCAAAGTTCTTCTCACACATTTGGGCCCCTAAATTGCCAGGGCAGTATAACTACCCCACAAGTGACCCCATTTTGGAAAGAAGACACCCCAAGGTATTCTGTGAGGGGCATGTTGAGTTCCTAGAATTTTTTATTTTTTGTCGCAAGTTAGTGGAATATGAGACTTTGTAAGAAAAAAAATAAAAATAAAATCATCATCATTTTCCGCTAACTTGTGACAAAAAATAAAAAGTTCTATGAACTCACTATGCCCATCAGCGAATACCTTAGGGTGTCTACTTTCCGAAATGGGGTCATTTGTGGGGGTTTTCTACTGTTTGGGCATTGTAGAACCTCAGGAACCATGACAGGTGCTCAGAAAGTCAGAGCTGTTTCAAAAAGCGGAAATTCACATTTTTGTACCATAGTTTGTAAATGCTATAACTTTTACCCAAACCATTTTTTTTTGCCCGAACATTTTTTTTTTTATCAAAGACATGTAGAACAATAAATTTGGCGAAAAATTTATATATGGATGTCGTTTTTTTTGCAAAATTTTACAGCTGAAAGTGAAAAATGTCATTTTTTTGCAAAAAAATCGTTACATTTTGATTAATACCAAAAAAAGTAAAAATGCCAGCAGCAATGAAATACCACCAAATGAAAGCTCTATTAGTGAGAAGAAAAGGAGGTAAAATTCATTTGTATGGTAAGTTGCATGACCGAGCGATAAACGGTGAAAGTAGTGTAGTGCCGAAGTGTAAAAAGTGCTCTGGTCATGAAGGGGGTTTCACCTAGCGGGGCTGAAGTGGTTAAAGGGGTTTTCTAGGCGTTTAATATTGACCTATCCTTCATTGCATTATACACTGCTCGTATCCAGGGCCACCTCTACAATCCAGCAGGGGTGGACGAGCTTGCACGTTATAAGAAAAAGCAGAGGCCTCTCTGGCGTCTGGGATTGTGGGAATGTGAAGGGGCCTGCACTTCTTATAGTGTGCAAGCACAGACACCACTGCTGTATTGCAGGGTGGTCGAAAGTCCTGGAAATGAGCAGTGTACAATGTGATTTAAAAATGAATCAAGCCAGCAAAGGACGAAATATGGACAATCACAATACATTAGTAAGTGCCTTGTATTAACTGTGTCTACATGATAAATGCCATTTGCTAAAGTGAGACATCCCCTTTAAATAACTAGACAACTTCTCTAACTAGCTCAACACAACTGTAATCAGAGGCGTAACTATAATTCATAGGGCCCTATAGAGGAATAAAACAGGGTCCCCACCACCTGGTGTAAGTAAATTCAAATTGCATAAGTAGCAATAATTAAAGGGTATGTATAGTAGCACTATATATTTCAGAAAACCCACATTATAGAAAAAAGCCACTATATTGTTAGGTACAATGTTCTTGCACCTGATAGCCCCCCTACTCCCCCCCCCACCCCCCCCCCCCCCCCCCCCCCATCACCAAACCTTTGAGCCTCATGGAAAATTCTATGACTACTATGGCTATAGTTACACCCATGACTGTAACAAGTGATTTCCCCAAATTCAATGCAACTTTAATAAATATTGCAGTGTCAAAATATTTCAAGAACCTGAATAGACTCCCTCAAGAAAGCATACATTTGCAAATCTAATTTTGCCTCAAGCACACTTGATGCAACTAATCAAGGGCTTCATTAGTTGTATCCAGCCACCAAATTCCTAAGAAAGCAGATGGTCAGAAATTCTTAGGTGATTATGAGCAGCAAGATTTGTTGGTAGCCGTCACTGAGGTTTTAGTGTGCACGGTAAGGCACATACTAAACACTTAAGGTGTCCATGCCCAGTAAACCTCTACTGACAAAAAAAAAAAAGTCATCTCTAATATGCTCAAAACCATATAAATAAGCCATCAAAGTTTTGGGGTTCTGTTCTGTGGATCAGTAGTATATCTGAAGGAGGCAGAATGAAGTGTACATTGTAAAGGATACCCTGCCTACAGTGAAGCATGGTGGTGGCTCTGGGGAATGCTTATCTTGCTCTGCAGTTTGTGGAGGACAAGATTGATTCAATCAAGTATAAGAAAATCCGATGCAAAAATGTCATGCCTTCTGCAAGGTACCTGAAGGTTAGGCATTGTTGGGCCTTCCAACAAGAGAGTGATCCAAGCATGCCTCCAAAGTCAACCAAGACTTGGTTTCAGAAAAAGGAATGGAAGATTCCTTCTTCTGGGAAATCTTTATCACCTACTGACTCCAATTAGGAAAATGGAATCAACACCTTTGACCCCATGCTGGGTATAATGACCGCTGACCCCATGCTGGGTATAATTACCAGATGTTGATTCAGTTACATCATGTCACTCAGAATTCAGAAAGCTCGTTGGAAGAACGACTGAAACGTTTTCAAGAAATCTACAGTACTCCCAGTTGCCTTGATTTATTCTTTACAGATATACCATGACCTGGATAAATGAGAACCTTCACAGACAAGATTCAAGAGTGGCCTTCACAGTCGCCTGAATTGAATCCCATAGAAGATATTTGGATGGATTTCAAAAAGGTGTTTCTAGCACGCAAACCCAAGAATATTACTAAACTGCAGGTTATTGCCCATTAGGAATGGGGTAAGATTCTTCAGGAACGTTGTCAGAAGCTGGTGTCTGGCTATATAGGTCAAAAACGACAACTCTACTAAATACTAAATACTAAAGACCCTTATCTTAAAGGGGTTGAATAGTCTTTAGTGATCATTGAAAGTGTAATTTTGTGTTGAATCTGGAGAAACAACTTGTTATATTATTTGTGTGAGCTATTTAAATTGTTGTTGTTTGTATTATTGCAACCAACTGAAAGATTATAAATCTTGCTAATAAACCAAATTTAAAATGGGGGTTGAATTATTTTGATTGCAATTGTATTTGTATTGCTGCATAGGCTGGTCACTAGTTGATACATTTGGATTGAATGGGGAATCCCAAGTGTGGGCAATTTAGTTGGAATTAACTGCCAGTGCTGTATTTTTACACATATTCCCCTTCAACATAAGGCAAGAATTGTTTCCCATACATCCATATATAATTTATCATTTCAAGCTGCAAACTGAAATCAATTGGTTGGTTTCAAGATTGCTGTAATATAACCATGTGTTAACGTCTATATATCATGGGTGTAAGATCCATCTTCCCCATTGCAGTTCTAAAGAATAAAGTGCAGATCTAAGTCAACCAATGGAACTACAGAAGGGTCTGATTCATTTGCTCATAATGCAGACCATTAAATTCAGCTGTATTCTTGCATACAGTCATGTAAAAAAAATTCTATAGTTTTACATAATAGAACACAATACAAAAACATTGGGTCCTTAGAAGGTCTTAAAATTAGGTAAATACAACATTCGATGTAGAATAACACATGATAAATTACATGTCATTATTTAGTTAACCTAAATTAGGTTTGATAAGTTGATCACCAGAAGTGTGACCACCAGAAGTTTTGGCTTTTAGCAAGCCTGAATAATCCAGACGTGTGTTAACACAATGAGAAAAGACATCAGCAATGGTCTTGGAGATGCAATTGTTGCTGCCCATCTTTCTGGGAAGGGTTATAAGGCTATTTCCAAATAATTTAAAGTCCATAATTCTATAGTGAGACAGATTATTCACAAATTCAAGACACTTGACAATCTTCCCCAGAATAGATGTCCCAGCAAATTGACCCCAAAATCAGGCTATGCGAGGCTCAGAGAAATTGCAAAAACCCAACAGCTACATCTAACACTCCATAAGCCTCAGCATGTTAAATGTTAAGGTTCATGACAGGACAATTAAAAAAAGACCAACCTGGTATGGTTTGTTTGAAAGGCTTGCCAGGAGAAGGCATCTCTTTAAAAAAAAAAAAAAACTTTTTACCATGGCTTAGGTTTGCAAAGTTGCATCTGAACAAACCACACGATACTGTATCTGGAACAAGTTTCTTTAGCCAAACAAGGCAAAAATGGAGATGTTTGGCCATAATGCACATTACCATGTCTGGTTAATACTAGAGATGAGCGAATATTTCACAAATTCGATTCACCGGTTCAACAAATTTTTTGGGAAAAATTCAATTTGATCTGAATTTATTCGCTGCGAATTACGTTAAAAAACTGCTATTTCCTGGCTGCAGAGAGCCTTTATAGTGGTGTAGAACACTGTGCCTTGCAGTAACACGCATAGGGAGTCATCTTTGGTAGTGAAATAATACTCAGAGTCTGTATGACATGCAGATGACAGGTGTCGCTCTTAGAATCACTGCCCACTTCACTTATTTGGGC
The DNA here is from genome assembly GCF_014858855.1 of Bufo gargarizans. Classification (NCBI taxonomy): domain Eukaryota; kingdom Metazoa; phylum Chordata; class Amphibia; order Anura; family Bufonidae; genus Bufo; species Bufo gargarizans. Next base: position 277,816,655 of record NC_058082.1, on the reverse strand, counting down.
AGTCACGGGGCCAGAAGCACACTCCTTTTACACCGTCGGCAGCTGATTCCACATAGATGTCTACAGAACCTGTTCTATTAAACACTTATACAAGTAGAGCAGCCCGACAGAGTAGAGAGAGTGTCAGCAGTAAGTTTGTGTTGACGTCACTGATTATTTTGCCCTTCTTCTGATCCGTAAGAACAATAACCTCCAAAAAACCGATCCTGTCTGTGGAGCAAACAAGGTGCAGAACAGCGTGACACTGCCGTGTCCTGTGCATATGGTATACTAGAAGGGCACTGTGAATTGTCCCTGCAATTTTGGTTTTCTCGAGATACTCCAAGTATTTCTTCATGGGTTAACCTGGTTAATAAGATTAAGAGATATGAAAACATTCTATATAAAGAGTAATACTGAGGAAAAATGGACAAAAATTTGGGGAGAATGGAAGTTTTAAGGTTTTCCTGCCTACACTTCCTCATTACCCCCACCCCCTTTTTTGCTTATTGATGGGGGGGAGGGACGCATCACAACATCACAAGGGAGAGGGTTGGTTGTTTATAAACAGAAATAAACCGCTGCTCCTGACAAAAGCACCTGGGAAGGTCATCCGGCATCTATTCGCCCCTCTTAACGATTATTTTGAAAGTGTGTAGAAGCCACACGGGGCTCCCACGCTGCAGATGTATCATGGAGACACCGGATTTTATAATATTACATTATTGTATAAAATAAAAAAAATTAAGTCCCTTTGTCACCCGGCTCTCAAGTGCAATCAGCTACATCATCATCATTGAGTACTGTCTGCATGTCACTGATGTCAGACATTCCTCCTGCTGCCCCACCTCCCTCAATGCTGGCCGTGACACCCCCCCCCTTCCAGCGCTGCCCCCAGTCCCGCTGCTGTGTGTGAAGGCGGCGGCTCCATTCCTGAGCCGCCGCCATCAGCAGAGAGTGTCAGCTGTATGCTGACACTCTGCTGTAACCCCATAGATGCCGCGGCAGCGGCATCCATGGGGTTAATAGACGGAGGGGGCTCCCTCTCTCCATCATCGGGGCTGCCGCGCTGCGATGGCAGCTGCCGGTGGTTGCCATGGCAACCGGACGCTTTGCAAAAGCGTCCGCTGTTGCCACCTACAGGGCATCTGATTGTATTATACTTTGCAATGCAAGAGCATTGCAAAGTATAGTACAGCCATCAGCCCCACTAGATCTTCAAGATCCAAGAGGGACTTGATAAAATAAAAGTGAAAAAAATAAAAGTAAAAATAAATAAATAAATAAAAATGTAAAATTAAAAAAATTAATTGCCTTTTCCTATAAAAAATGAAAAAAAAACTACACATATTAGGTATCACCGCTTCCGTAACGACCGTCTCTATAAAGATATCACATGATAGACCCTATCCGATAAACACCATAAAAAAAAAAAAACTGTGCAAAAAAAGCCATTTTTGCCACCTTACATCACAAAAAGTGCAACAGCAAGCGATCAAAAAGGAGTATGACCCCCAAAATAGTACCAATCAAACCGTCACCTCATCCCGTAAAAAATGACACCCTATTTAAGACAATCGCCCAAAAAATAAAAAAGTTATGGCTCTCAGACTATAGAGACACTAAAACATCATTTTTTTGGTTTCAGAAATGCTATTATTGTGTAAAACTTAAATAAATAAGAAAAAGTATACATATTAGGTATTGCCACGTCCGTAACGATCTGCTCTATAGAACTGTAACATGACCTAACCCCTCAGATAAACGCTGTAAAATAAATAAAAACTGTTTCAAAACAGACAATTTTTTGGTCACCTTGCCCTATAAAGTGTAATAATGAATGATCAACATACCCAAAAATAGTACCAATAAAAACATCAACTCTTTCTGCACAAGACGATCAGCATAGCACATGATCTACTCTGTCAGATGAACCATACGGCGTTCCTTTCCTTCTGCGCCCTTACATCAGTTTACGACCACATGTGGGGTGTTTCTGTAAACCGCAGAATCTGGGTAATAAATGTTGAGTTTTGTTTGGCTGTTAACCCTCAATGTGTTAAAGAAAAAAAATTGAATAAAATGGAAAATCTGCCAAAAAGTGAAATTTAGAAATGTCATCTCCATTTTCCTTTAATTCTTGTGGAACACCTAAAGGGTTAACAAAGTTTGTAAAATCAGTTTTGAGTAACTTGAGGGGTGTAGTTTCTACAATGGGGTCATTTATGGGCGGTTTCCACTGTGTAAGCCTCACAAAGTGACTTCAGACCTGAACTGGTCCTTAAAAAGTGGGATTTGTAAATTTTCACCCACTGGAACAGCCTGCCGGAGTTTCTTGCCGCTACTGTGAAACTAACCTTAAATGTGAGGCCATCTGTTCAACAGCTAAAGCTTGGCTGAAATTGGGTCATGCAACAGGACAATGATCCCAAGCACACAAGCAAGGCAGATCTCAACCCAATTGAAATGTCGTTGCAGGACCTTCAGAGAGCTGTGCATAAACAAATGCCCCCAAACCTCAATGAACTGAAATAATGAAAGTCATATAGAAAATTATTAATTAGTTTTTCACACATGGCTTTTCCATTTTGACTTCATATTTGTTAAATAAGTAATAGCATTGTTGAATCTGTTGTGTTTTGTTGTTCACCTGAGACTGTACTTACCTAATTATATTATCTCCTAAGGACCAAATATTTTTTATTATGCCCTGATATGTAAAACTACATAAGGCTACCTTCACACTTGCATTTTTGCCTTATCCGGCAGGGATCAGCAAAAGCGCTTCCATTTCTGATAATATAACCGACTGTATCCGTTATGAACGGATCTGGTTGTATTATCTTTAAAATAGCAATGACAGATCTGGCATGAACATCATTGAAAGTCAATGGGTGCTGGATTTGTTTTCTATTGGAAAATGGACTTGTGGATCATGCCGTTTTGCTCCGCATCCCATGCCGCACAGATAACCGCGGTTTGCTCTCCGATATGGGAATGCAACCAAACGGAATGGAATGCATTTTGGAGCACTCTGCTATGTTCAGTTCAGTTTTGTCCCCATTGACAATGAAGGGGGACAAAACAAAAGTGTTTTTCTCCAGTTCTTCTGCCAGATCTCAATACCGGAAAAGTTAAATGTAAGTGTGACAGTAGCCTAATTCAAAGAGGGTGTACTTTGTTTTTCTCATGACTGTAAATCAATAATTGTGGAATATAAGTGCATTTTATGAAATCCTGGTCATTACCCAATTCTTTGTTACAAAATCAAACATCTTGTTCATTACACAAAAAAACAAAAAACAGGATGGGAGAAAAGGAAAGCGGATAAAAACTGAGGTATGAAAATCATCTGCTTTGGCAATTGGGTGATAGACATGTTTTTATCTCAAATGAGCAGTTATTGATAGATCTACAACTGTGATACTTTAGATTACAAGTGCCCTTGTAAGTGCTTGTGCTGGATGGAGATAAGGAAACAAAGTCATACATTGAAGACATCTACGCAATGAAATGGAGCACATCTCACAGCCATTGCCGGGGGTGGTAATATAATAAACCAGTGTGCAAGCAGTATGCCTATATGTTTTATTTACATAGTGGACACTATGGGGGTCATTTATTATACTGAAATATGCCTAAATTAGGCGTATTTCAGGTGCAGATGGTGGAGCAATGGTTAGTTGCAGCACAATCTGCGACTTTTCCCCACTCATGCCAGTTCTAAAATTGTGGGCGTGGCAATAACAGGAAAAGGGGATGGGCCGGCAGGCCCGTCTCATTTCTCATTTTCTATGCCTGTTTTAGGTGGCACCTCTTCATAACTTCAGCGGAACCACCACCAGTGATGGAGCTTTATTAAGACTAACGTCCAAAATGCTGGTCTTAATAAATGTGCCCCTATGTATTTTTCAGTATAAGGCCTCATGCACACGACCGTATTTTGTTTCCGTGTCCGATCCGTTTTTTTTCCGGATAGGATGCGGACCCATTCATTTCAATGGGTCCGCAAAAAATGCGGACAGCACACCGTGTGCTGTCCGCATCAGTATGTCCGTTCCGTTGCTCCGCCCAAAAAATAGTGCATGTCCTATTTTTTTCTAGTTTGCGGACAAGGATAGACATTATTACAATGGATCCACAAAAAAAACGGATCCACAAAAAAAAACGGATGCCATAAGGAACGTCATCCATTTTTTTTGCGGATCCGCAATTTGCGGACCGCAAAACACATACGGTCGTGTGCATGTAGCCTAAACATTTGCACGATTGAACTGGAAATGCATGGTATATTACAGTTCATTGGCTGCCTTATACAAAAGAATTGCCTGCAAAAAGAATTTCATACTTTTTGGTGGTGTGCTTCCAGGTGGTCAGCAGCCAGATTGTACATTGCAGTTAATAGAAGTTTTAACAATTCTATTCTCACAATATAGTTGTAAACTGCACAGCTTTAGGGTATAACACAGTTTGTAAGATTTTCCACTTCCATTGATCCTGAGGAAACTATACAGCATGAAAACTACATTGCTGTACTGCAATTGTAATTTCCCATAAAATCTGTTTTTGCTAGATTTCGTAAAACTACTTTTTGCCCCCTTACTTAACTGCCATTTTTCACCATTTTTTGCAAATCTGATATGTGTCACTTTATGTGGTGAGAACTTTAAAACGCTTTTACTTATCCAAGTTATTCTGAGACTGTTTTCTCGTCACATATTGCACTTCATGACAGTAGTAAATTTGAGTCAAAATATTTAATTTTTATTTATAAAAAAATATGAAATTTACCAAATATTTTGAAAAATTTGCAATTTTCTATATTTCAATTTCTCTGCTTTTAAAACAGATAGTGATACCTCCTAAAATAGTTATTACTTAACATTTCCCATGTTTGTATTATTTTGTACATTACATTTTCTTTTTTGGGGACGTTAGAAGGCTTAGAAGTTTAGAAGCAAATCTTGAAATTTTTCTGAAAGTTTCCAAAACCCACTTTTTAAGGACCAATTAATGTCTGAAGTCACTTTTTGAGGCTTACAATAGAAACCATCCATAAATAGCCCTATTTTAGAAACCACACCCTCAAAGTATTCAAAACTGATTTTACTAACTTTGTTAACCCTTTAGGTGCTCCACAAGAATTAAAGGAAAATGTAGATAAAATTTCTGAATTTTACTTTTTTGGCAGATTTATCATTTTAATCCATTTTTGTCAGCAATAAAGCAAAGGTTATCAGCCAAACAAAACTCAATATTTATTACGCTGATTCTGTAGCCTACAGAAACACCCAGTTTGTGATTGTAAACTGCTGTACAGGCACACGGCAGGGTGCGGAAGGAAAGGAGCGCCATGTGGTTTTTGGAGGTCAGATTTCACTGGGATAATTTTAAGTTGCCATGTCACATTTGAAGACCACCTGATGGACACTTAGAGTAGAAACTCCCAAAAAGTCACCCCATTTTGGAAACTACACCCTCCAAGGTATTCAAAACTGATTTTGCTAACTTTGTTAACCCTTTAGGTGTTCCACAAGAATGAAAGAAGAATATAGATGAAATTTCAGAATTTCACTTTTTTGGCAGATTTTCCATTTTAATACATTTTTTCCCCGCTAACAAAGCAAGGATTAACAGCGAAACACACCAAGAGTAGAAACTCCCAAAAAAGTGATCCCATTTTGGAAAATACACCCTTCAAGGTATTCAAAACTGATTTTACAAACCTTGGTAACTGTAATATATCACCAAATATAATACAAATATGTATGAAAAATATCAAATTAATTTGGCAATCCTCTCCAAATATAGTGTATGCGTTATTTGAAGTAAAGAACACCCGGAGGACTCATCACCAGGATTCAACAAGAAAAAAAATAATGTGATTTATTTTCGGTCTTCATTAATAGTTTAGGAAAAGTCTTAGTCTATTGTCCATGCATGAATATGAATGTCCTTAATTTATCCTTTCTGAAGGGGAGGAATTCCTTCACGCGTTCCTTGTGTGTCTTCCATATTCTTAGCAGCAACCCCTAACAGAGTGAGTAAGAAGACGACCCCCTTGTCTGTCTCTGTCAATCATTTATACCATAGATACAGGTGTGCCTTACTAATGTATGGGCTTATACATTGTCATATATGGAGACTTGAAATGTAGGTCTTGACATCCTCATACAGACCTCCCATTGCTAAGTGTATTACTATAGATGGTATCAGTGTGAAGTGTAATAAATCCTTTATATGAAATACCAATTAATTTTATATCACATATTATTAAACATTTCCCCCTCTTGAGGGTGAGATATTTCTTTTCGAAACCACGCAATCAAATTTTACGATTATCTTTAACTCTTCATTCTTCTTTATAAATGAATTGTCCTTAAAATATTTGACAAAATAATATTTGCTGAACATATGGTAAACTGTGATTGAATACTAATTAAATAGATTTAGGAACTAATCTAATCTAATATCTTATAGTAGATCTAATATCTTATTAGGCATCTTCTTCTCTTCATCATCTTCCTATGTTCTCGTCATGTAGTTTCACTTATTCATCTTAAATTTGACTCACAAAAAATCTATGATAGGATTGATATAACTATATGTATGATATGCAGTCCTTAAATTGAATTGTATCATATAATCCCAATGATGTTCATGTACAAGATCTATCTCTTTTTACTATTTGTGGTGACACAGATTTTCTGGGCACAGATTTTGACTTACATACCAGGAATTCCTTGGTCTTCTTCAGAAGTGTCATGTAACTCACTATGAACAGCTGTGACATCTTTGTCATTCCCCTTCTTTCTCACCAGGTTTAACTTGGTAGAACATGATAAGCAACTTGGAGTAACTGTTCATTCAGCCTCATATGAAGGTTTTCACGCTCTCGGCATGATTGTCACTGTTCAAATGAAATGAACATAATCCTTTGACACAGCTTTTAGGCTTTAGTATCACAAGTAGCAGATTCCTGAACTTCACAGAGGTATTTATGGCAATCCAATGGAATAGGTCTTTTCCAGGAAAACAACCTAGGCCGTACATAGGCGCTAAATATCTCACTTCTTGAACCGTATCTATTCTAACTCTAAATCACTTACTGAAGCTTTTCAGCACTTGCTCTCCTTTGAGCTCAGTTCTCCATTTTTTTGATGCCAGTCCTTCTGTCACAGACCTCCTTTCTGTCATGACAGAACTTTCTTGCTATGAAATTTACCTCTGCAGCTGTCTATGGACAGGTGTGCTCCAGGTACTCTTCACCCCTGTCTTGGATCACTCTGCAATGCCCTCTATCTTCACACATTTACCAGAATATAACACAGATTTGCTTACCTCCAATTCTTTTACCTGGAACTCGGTGCACACCAGTCTTTATTTTTATAGACTTCATGAATATCACAGTCTTTAGAAAACATTAGATTTCCTGTTAACTTTAGTCCTGTTAACTTCTTTTCTATTGCTACACCAAAGTTGGTGATTATACCTAACCTATAATATCACAGTGTCCCATACCATTTATTACCATATTATATTTCAAAATAATACAGATGTTTATATCTCATTGAAAATGTTATCCTAATACAAAATCACCTATTATGTAAGGGCTCTTTCACACTTGCGTTCTTTTCTTCCGGCATAGAGTTCCGTCGTCGGGGCTCTATGCCGGAAGAATCCTGATCAGGATTATCCCCATGCATTCTGAATGGAGAGAAATCTGTTCAGGATGCATCAGGATGTCTTCAGTTCAGGACCGGAAAGTTTTTTGGCCGGAGAAAATACCGCAGCTTGCTGCGCTTTTTGCTCCGGCCAAAAATCCTGAACACTTGCCGCAAGGCCAGATCCGGAATTAATGCCCATTGAAAGGCATTAATCCGGATTCGGCCTTAAGCTAAACGTCGTTTCGGCGCATTGCCGAATCCGACGTTTAGCTTTTTCTGAATGGTTACCATGGCTGCCGGGACGCTAAAGTCCCGGCAGCCATGGTAAAGTGTAGTGGGGAGCAGAATACTTACCGTCCGTGCGGCTCCCGGGGCGCTCCAGAGTGAGGTCAGGGCGCCCCACGCGCATGGATTACGTGATCGCATGGAAACGTCATCCATGCGCATGGGGCGCTCTGACGTCATTCTGGAGCGCCCCGGGAGCCGCACGGATGGTAAGTATACTGCTTCCCCGCTCCCCACTACTACTATGGCAACCAGGACTTTAATAGCTTCCTGGCTGCCATAGTAACACTGGACGCATTTTGAAGACGGATCCGTCTTCAAATGCTTTCAGTTCACTTGCGTGTAATTCCGGCAAATGGAGTACACGACGGATCCGGACAACGCAAGTGTGAAAGAGGCCTTAGTGCATCCTTTTTATCTGTGATTCCTTCAGTCATGTATCTTTGTGTATGTTTGTGGAATTTTTATTACTAAAAATTATATTGATTAATTTAATTGATCACACAAATATATCCTTTGCACAGTAAAATCAAACCTTTACCTTTTTAATAAAGTTATATTCTGCATGAAATATGACATATTATTCTATTAAATAATATTGTATTCTTCTTCTTTAAAATATAACTGTAAATATAAACCTTTTTTTAGAAAAGCAACAAATATGTATTAACATATCACTCCCCATAGCTGATATGCTTTCCAATATAGTTGACAATTTGTATGACCATTAATGAGTTTCAATTCCTATCACTGATCCAGGATTAACTCCTTCCATATTTGGAACCTTTCTGGAATGCAATATCCCAAATAACAGTTACAATAACTCCATGATTACCATGTAGTTCATGTATTTCATACTCACATATCCTGATTAGATGATTCATACATATAATTGTGTAATAGATAACTATATAATATTTCATTATGCACTTGTATTTGCATACTTTCTTTCATATACCAATACTTATTTACTCAAGTTAACTAAATGTAACTATTATTCTTAGTCTTTATCTCTTGGGAGACATGAGTATGTATAGTTTTGTATAAACAAAACATGAGTGTTTACCATAAAGTAACCTAAGAATCTTGAAAACCTTACAAATGTTCAGTTTGAGGCTATATATATATTTGTGTATATATATATATATATATATATATATGTATATACAGTACAGACCAAAAGTTTGGACACACCTTCTCATTCAAAGAGTTTTCTTTATTTTCATGACTATGAAAATTGTAGATTCACACTGAAGGCATCAAAACTATGAATTAACACATGTGAAATTATATACATAACAAAAAAGTGTGAAACAACTGAAAATATGTCATATTCTAGGTTCTTCAAAGTAGCCACCTTTTGCCTTGATTACTGCTTTGCACACTCTTGGCATTATCTTGATGAGCTTCAAGAGGTAGTCACCTGAAATGGTTTTCACTTCACAGGTGTGCCCTGTCAGGTATAATAAGTGGGATTTCTTGCCTTATAAATGGGGTTGGGACCATCAGTTGCGTTGTGGTGGATACACAGCTGATAGTCCTAATGAAGTGACTGTTAGAATTTGTATTATGGCAAGAAAAAGGCAGCTAAGTAAAGAAAAACGAGTGGCCATCATTACTTTAAGAAATGAAGGTCAGTCAGTCTGAAAAATTGGGAAAACTTTGAAAATGTCCCCAAGTGCAGTCACAAAAACCATCAAGCGCTACAAAGAAACTGGCTCACATGCGGACCGCCCCAGGAAAGGAAGACCAAGAGTCACCTCTGCTGCGGAGGATAGGTTCATCCGAGTCACCAGCCTCAGAAATCCCAGGTTAACAGCAGCTCAGATTAGAGACCAGGTCAATGCCACACAGAGTTCTAGCAGCAGACACATCTCTAGAACATCTGTTAAGAGGAGACTGTGTGAATCAAGCCTTCATGGTAGAATATCTGCTAGGAAACCACTGCTAAGGACAGGCAACAAGCAGAAGAGACTTGTTTGGGCTAAATAACACAAGGAATGGACATTAGACCAGTGTAAATCTGTGCTTTGGTCTGATGAGTCCAAATTTGAGATCTTTGGTTCCAACCACCATGTTTTTGTGCGACTCAGAAAAGGTGAACGGATGGACTCTACATGCCTGGTTCCCACCGTTAAGCATGGAGGAGGAGGTGTGATGGTGTGGGGGTGCTTTACTGGTGACACTGTTGGGGATTTTTTCAAAATTGAAGGCATACTGAACCAGCATGGCTACCACAGCATCTTGCAGCGGCATGCTATTCCATCCGGTTTGTGTTTAGTTGGACCATCATTTATTTTTCAACAGGACAATGACCCCAAACACACCTCCAGGCTGTGTAAGGGCTATTTGACCATGAAAGAGAGTGATGGGGTGCTGCGCCAGATGACCTGGCCTCCACAGTCACCGGACCTGAACCCAATCGAGATGGTTTGGGGTGAGCTGGCCCGCAGAGTGAAGGCAAAAGGGCCAACAAGTGCTAAGCATCTCTGGGAACTCATTCAAGACTGTTGGAAGACCACTTCAGGTGACTACCTCTTGAAGCTCATCAAGAGAATGCCAAGAGTGTGCAAAGCAGTAATCAAAGCAAAAGGTGGCTACTTTGAAGAACCTAGAATATGACATATTTTCAGTTGTTTCACACTTTTTTGTTATGTATAGAATTCCACATGTGTTAATTCATAGTTTTGATGCCTTCAGTGTGAATCTACAATTTTCATAGTCATGAAAAGAAAGAAAACTCTTTGGATGAGAAGGTGTGTCCAAACTTTTGGTCTGTACTGTATATGTATATATATATATATATATATATATATATATATACACTACGTGCAGAATTATTAGGCAAATGAGTATTTTGACCACATCATCCTCTTTATGCATGTTGTCTTACTCCAAGCTGTATAGGCTCGAAAGCCTACTACCAATTAAGCATATTAGGTGATGTGCATCTCTGTAATGAGAAGGGGTGTGGTCTAATGACATCAACACCCTATATCAGGTGTGCATAATTATTAGGCAACTTCCTTTCCTTTGGCAAAATGGGTCAAAAGAAGGACTTGACAGGCTCAGAAAAGTCAAAAATAGTGAGATATCTTGCAGAGGGATGCAGCACTCTTAAAATTGCAAAGCTTCTGAAGCATGATCATCGAACAATCAAGCGTTTTATTCAAAATAGTCAACAGGGTCGCAAGAAGCGTGTGGAAAAACCAAGGCGCAAAATAAGTGCCCATGAACTGAGAAAAGTCAAGCGTGCAGCTGCCAAGATGCCACTTGCCACCAGTTTGGCCATATTTCAGAGCTGCAACATCACTGGAGTGCCCAAAAGCACAAGGTGTGCAATACTCAGAGACATGGCCAAGGTAAGAAAGGCTGAAAGACGACCACCACTGAACAAGACACACAAGCTGAAACGTCAAGACTGATTTTTCTAAGGTTTTATGGACTGATGAAATGAGAGTGAGTCTTGATGGGCCAGATGGCTGGATTGGTAAAGGGCAGAGAGCTCCAGTCCGACTCAGACGCCAGCAAGGTGGAGGTGGAGTACTGGTTTGGGCTGGTATCATCAAAGATGAGCTTGTGGGGCCTTTTTGGGTTGAGGATGGAGTCAAGCTCAACTCCCAGTCCTACTGCTAGTTTCTGGAAGACAGCTTCTTCAAGCAGTGGTACAGGAAGAAGTCTGCAAGGTAAGAAAAACATGATTTTCATGCAGGACAATGCTCCATCACACGCGTCCAAGTACTCCACAACGTGGCTGGCAAGAAAGGGTATAAAAGAAGAAAATCTAATGACATGGCCTCCTTGTTCACCTGATCTGAACCCCATTGAGAACCTGTGGTCCATCATCAAATGTGAGATTTACAAGGAGGGAAAACAGTCCACCTCTCTGAACAGTGTCTGGGAGGCTGTGGTTGCTGCTGCACGCAATGTTGATGGTGAACAGATCAAAAAACTGACAGAATCCATGGATGGCAGGCTTTTGAGTGTCCTTGCAAAGAAAGGTGGCTATATTGGTCACTGATTTGTTTATATTGGTTTCACTGGTAAAAATAAATAATTGAAATGGGTATATATTTGTTTTTTGTTAAGTTGCCTAATAATTATGTACAGTAATAGTCACCTGCACACACAGATATCCCCCTAAAATAGCTAAAACTAAAAACAAACTGAAAACTACTTCCAAAAATATTCAGCTTTGATATTAATTAGTTTTTTGGGTTCATTGAGAACATGGTTGTTGTTCAATAATAAAATTAATCCTCAAAAATACAACTTGCCTAATAATTCTGCACTCCCTGTATATATATACTATCTTCCTGTATATGAGGATATAGTTGTGTATGTGTGTGTAGTATCAATAATAAATCATCACTATAAATAAATAAAATAATCTTATAGAAAGTAAAACCCAAAAAAATATTACCATTAAACATTTGTAAATTAAATTGAAAAATGTATACACTGGATCATCAAATATACAACTAACTATAACTGATAATGTTATAGAACCTTTAATCTGTAACACTAGAATCAAATGTTTTGTTGTACATATGTGTCACATTGTTAATATAAGGCCTCAAAATTATCCTTATTCTAAACATAATTTAGACAAATTTCCTTTATCTGTACAGATATATAATTGTCAACACAAATAATGAAATATGTTGTATAATCCTACAATATATCTGACATGTTATTATAAGTAATATGACCTATTTTAACTACTAATTGTTTATTCATTTCTAACTCAAATACTGTATGCTCAGTCTTAGAATAGCATTCATACATACACACATACTCACATGGCACACACTCACATAACATAGCAGCTGCTCACGTCATTCTTACATCATCACATTCTCATATAGCCAATTAACTTCAATTAATAAAATTATGTAATAGAACCCATAAGTATGTATATTTTGTAATGCGCATCATAAAAGAAATTTCAGTTATAAACCTGAAATACTTCATTTGTGGACCACGCATAAACAACATTTAGTATTTTGCACAAACGTAAGATCCTTGAATTTCTAAAATGTGGCCTTTCCATACCATTAACCTATTCTTAGACAAAATATCTCAAATGTCATCATGTGCTCCTCTCTATCAGCTGACCACATGCTTCTCACCATTGCTAAAGACCAAAAGAACCCAAGCTTTATGTATCACAATATAAGTTCAAACATATTATCTTAAATTTAGTATTATTCTGTTAGTCAAACATTGTTACATAGATTAACAGTTTGATTACTAGATATTCCATGTAATCATGAAAGTTATTTAGTAATGTGGAGAAAATTTTTATGAAAGGAAAATTTTGATTTCAGTCTAATGCTGCTCCAAGAAAATTTCTACTGGAGTAAATATAAAAATTAGAAAATAGCATTAGATACAACAGAAACGTATTTTCTAACAATATTATCTGTATAAAGAATATACAAAAATCTTATTCTTCTATATTCTGACCTCCTGCAGTATAGAGAGAAATGTCTTGACATATGAGAATAGGATCCTATTATTTCTATAATTATATCTTTAAAGAATAAATCAAGGCAACTGGACTGTAGATTTCTTGAAAACTTTTCACTCGTTCTTCCAATGAACTTTCTCAATTATGACGAGCTTTCTCAATTCCAATGAGCTTTCAGAATTGAGAAAGCTCGTTGGAAGAACGAGTGAAACGTTTTCAAGAAATCTACAGTCCAGTTGCCTTGATTTATTCTTTACAGATATACCATGACCTGGATAAATGAGAACCTTCACAGACACTTCTATAATTAGCTTCTGTCTTCTATACCATAGAATTACAGCGACTAAAACTTTATCAATTTTTTTTCTTGTTGCCTTTAACATAAATATGGACCCAAAATAGAAAAGAAAGGATGGAGCCATACATTAAATACATGTTTTATCCTACAATATGCTAATTTTACAATAAGTATTACATTCCTCTGTATATACTTATGTATACCATATAATAATTATGCCGTACATTGTCTTATAATTAATCAGAACTTTTATATAGCTAATGTTAATTAGAAAAACTAAATCTTATCCTTATCCAGGCCAAAACCATTACCAATATATCTGTCCTCAATAGACTTATGTCTAGCCACTACCCTCTTCTTTTAACTTCTCTGTTGATGAGATCTTGGAATATCCTGCTCAATGTGACTAGTTAGAAATTTCTAAATCTTTTAATTGATTTAAGAAATCCATTGACTGCATTTTCTTAAATTTTTAATCAACAATGACAGGATAATTACATTTAAAACCCATCTGATTTTGAATATCTTTACCTTTGGTGTCTAGACTTATATCTACCTTTGAAATCTGACCTTGTTCCATCTGTAGATCCTGCTCTGGAGTCGGTCTATCTGTAGATTGCTGACATTGAGAGTTATAAGTAGTTACAGTTGGTATCTGTGTATTTGTGTCTGTGACTGATTCTATCATATTATAGGGTCTAAACATTACATGTAACATTACATTTCTACGTTCCTCATAAAGTGTATCTTTGCTTCTTTTACATGTATATGATATTTGGGTCTTTTTAGGCTGGCCTCTCTCTATTTTTACATCTGCCTGTGTTCTCTCTACACTTGTGTGATGGAGACATGTTCTTCTGCATGTGCTTCCTCATAATGTCCAGAAACTTTTTAGCCTAAAATAATGTTTATTTCTCTGATGCCAACACTAATATTGAAGGCTCTACAAATTTGAACTTTGTGAATGATATATGAAGGTTTGGCATTCTGAATAACCACTTTGTATCTCCATTCAAACATGGACATAAATCCAAATGTGGATTCCTTTCTGACAATTTTTAATTCCTTTGGAATTCCATATGTGGGCATGCTGTCACCAAATCAGCTCTTGCAATCTTTGAACACCATTAAAATTACACACGTTTGTTTCATTGCTAGACTCCTAGAAAAATTCATAGAAAGCCACAATCTAAATAATTGATTCCTTTGTTCATTTGATAATTCAAATCTGTCTGCATGGCTCTAATAAATCTTAGAATTACTGCACACATGGAGATTTGCATCATATGTGGGGATTTCTTTGCATATTTTCATAAATTGCTTCTGCAATTTTAATTGTAAGCTGGCCTCTTTAATATGCAATGACTGCTGGTGTATAGACTTGTCATTGTCTACAGACACAAAGTCACCTTTAGCAGAGATGTGCAATGTCTTCTCTAGTATAGACCTTTCCTCATCTATACGATTAAGGTCACCTTCAGCAGAGAGCATACATATGTGTTTCATCTCATTCTGCTGAGCTATCAAATCATCATTATTCTTATTTTCCTCTACTTTAATGCCAATTCCACCCTCAGTTCACAGATAACATCGTCTGTGGTTGGAACTTCACTGGTACAATTATATATGGATCTATCTGACACTAGTCTGTGAAAGACCTTCACCATATGGACAAAATTCCTTATTCCGTGTCTCGGCACACGGCAGGGCGCAGAAGGAAATAAACTCCATATGGTTTTTGGAAGGCTGATTTCACTGGGATAATTTTTGCCATGTCACATTTCCCCCTAATGCACCCCTAGAGTAGAAACTCAAAAAAGTGACCCCATTTTGGAAAATACATCCCTCAATGTATTCAAAACTGATTTTACAAACTTTGGTAACCCTTTAGGTATTCCACAAGAATTAAAGGAAAATTTAGATGAAATTTCAGAATTAAAATTTTTGGCAGATTTTCCATTTTAAGACATTTTTTCCAGTAACAAAGCAAGGGTTAACAGCCAAACAAAACTCAATATTTATTACTCTGATTCTGTGGCTTACAGAAACACCCCATATGTGGTTGCAAACTTCTGTAGGGGCACACGGCATGGTGCAGAAAGAAAGGAATGCCATATGGTTTTTGGAAGGCAGATTTCACTGGGATAATTTTAAGTTGCCATGTCACATTTGAAAAACCCCTGATGCACCCCTACCGTAGAAACTCTGAAAAAGTTACCCCATTTTGGAAAATACAGCCCTCAAGGTATTTTAAAACTGATTTTACTAACTTTGGTAACCCTTTAGGTGTTCCACAAGAATTAAAGGAAAATGTAGATGAAATTTCAGAATTTCACTATTTGGCAGATTTTTCCATTTTAATCAATTTTTTATAGTAACAAAGCAAGCGTTAACAGCCAAACAAAACTTAATATTTATTGCCCTGATTCTGTAGTTTATAGAAACATCCCATATGTGGCCGTAAACTACTGTACTGGCACACAGCAGGGTGCAGAAGGAAAGGAACGCCATATGTTTTTTGGAAGGCAGATTTCACTGGGATAATTTTAAGTTGGCATGTCACATTTGAAGACCCCCGATGCACCCCTAGAGTAGAACTCCCCAAAAATGACCATATTTTGGAAACCACAGGATAAGGTGGCAGTTTTGATGGTACTATTTTAGGGTACATATGATTTTTGGTTACTCTATATTATACTTTTTATGAGGCAAGATAAAAAAAAATAGCTGTTTTGGCACAGTTTTTCTTTTTTGTTATTTATAATGTTCATCTGACAGGTTACATCATGTGGTATTTTACAGAGCAGGTTGTTACGGATGTGACAATACCAATTATTTTTTAGTGTCTCCATATTCTGAAAGCCATAATAATTTATATTTTTTGGGGCGACTGTCTTATGTAGGGGTTAATTTTTTTCGGTTTGAGATTACTTTTATTAGTACTATTTTAGGGTGCATATGACTTTTTGATTGCTTGGTATTATACTTTTTGTGATGTAAGGTGAAATGGCTATTTTGACACACTTTTTTTTTACGGTATTCACCTGAGGGTTTAGGTCATGTGATATTTTTATAGAGCAGGTTCTTACGGACATAGCAATACCTAATATATATATACTTTTTATACTTATTTAAGTTTTACACAATAACAAGCATTTTTTAAACAAAAAAAAATATTTTAGTGTCTCCATATTCTGTGAGCCATAGTTTTTTGTTTGTTTTTTGGGCGCTTGTCCTAGGTAGGGTCTCATTTTTTGTGGGATGAGATGACAGTTTTATTGGTATGATTTTGGGGTGCGTATTAGTTTTTGATCACTTGGTATTACACTTTTTGTGATGTAACGTGACAAAAAAAATTGCCTTTTGAAACAGCTTTTATTTTTTTATTTTTTACAGTGTTCACCTGAGGGGTTAGTTCATGTGATATTTTTATAGAGCAGGTTGTTATGGACAAGGCAATACCTAATATGTATACTTTTTTATTTATTTAAGTTTTACACAATAATATTTTAGAAACATAAAAAAATATCATAGTCTGAGAGCCATAGTATATTTTTTATGTAATTGCCTTAGGTAGGGTATCATTTTTGCGGGATGAGATGACGTTTTGATTGGCACTATTTTGGAGTACATATGATTTTTTGATCACTTGCTATTACACTTTTTGTGATGCAAGGTGACAAAAATGGCTTTTTTGACACAGTTTTTATTGAATGTTTTTACAGTGTTCACCTAAGGGGTTAGGTCATGTGATATTTTTATAGAGCAGGTCGTTACAGACGAGCAATACCTAATATGTATACTTTTATTTATTTAAGTTTTATACAATAATATCCGTTTATCATGTTTTAGTGTCTTAGGTAGGGTATCATTCTTGCCGGATGAGATGACGGTTTGATTGACACTATTTTGCAGTGCATATGACATTTTGATCGCTTGCTTCATCTGAGGGGTTAGGTCACCTGGTATTTTTATATAGCAGGCTGTTTCGGACGCAGCGATACCTAATATGTATACTTTTTAATTTTTTTTACAATTAACACAATAAAAGCATTTTTGAAACCAAAAAAATCATGTTTTAGTGTCTCCATAGTCTGAAAGCCATAGTTTTTTCTTTTTTTTTTGGGTGATTGTCTTAGGTAGAGGCTCATTTTTTGTGGGATGAGGTGACGGTTAGATTGGTACTATTTTGGGGGGCAAATGCCTTTTTGATTGCTTGGTGTTGCACTTTTAGTGTTGTATGGTGACAAAAAAATATTTTATTGTTTAGCAGTTTTTATTAAACTTTTTTGACGGTGTTCACCTGAGGGTTTAGGTAATGGGATATTTTTATAGAGCCGGTCGATACGGATGCAGCGATACCTAATATGTCTACTTTTCTTTATTTTTTACTTTGTTTTGGGAAAAGGATGCTTTTTTTTTTTTTACTTGAAACTTGAAACATTTTGTTTCATCGCTTAATTTTTTGTCCGACTCTGGGACTTCAACTTTTGAGGGTCTGATCCCCTTTACAATGCATCACAATACTTCTGTATTGTAATACATTAGCTATAAGTGTATTAATCAATGTAATACACGTACAGCCTGCTTCTTGTGAGATCCTCACAGGCTGTCACGGATGGCAGCCATGATGCATGAGAAAGGCATCGGGCTGCCTTCCCTGCAATCGGGTCCTTATCACAGCAGCGCGGGGACCCGATGGCCACCCCGCACCCGGCAGGCTGCAGCAGTGCAAGGGTTTATGTGCCAGTATCTGTGTTTTCACCGATGCGGGCGCATACAGCAGGGGTCTGACTATCAGTGAATGCCAGACCCCTGCCACTGATTGGGCGGGTGCGGGGCTCCTGCACCCACCTGATCAGCCCGCCTTACATGTATGGCGCTGGTACTTAAGTCATGTCCACCGCAGGTCCTTAAGGGGTTAAAAAAACATGGATGCAATTTACAACAAATATACAGAAAATCCACAAAAAAATACTAATTTGGATTTGTCTGTGTGGCAGTCTTAAGGGTATGTTACTATCGCTATATGTTCAAGCCGTGCTTGCAATACATTTTTGGCATATAAACCAAGAACTTCTCCCAACAGATGCCCCAAACATTTTCATAGACCCCTATCAACCTTATAATGCCAAAAGAGTGTTGTCACTCCCGTGTGTGAGACGGAGACACCACACCGGGCGAAGGAGAGGAAACAAGGAACAAGACCTGAAAGCTAGGGAATAAATAAGGAGACCTCCTAGTCAAATACCTACTCATAGTCCTGACAGGCTATCAGTATGAACAGACCCCAAAGGAAGGTGAGCTCATACACAGGAGTACCTAGAGTCCTAACTCACCCTATAAGACCCTGGTGAGAGTGACAGAACTGAGACTATATGTACCTCCAGAAAGGAAGGACAAACAGGAGTCCCCCTCAGGCCTACAACAAAGGGCAGGGGAAAAACAATGCACAGATAAATCAAAACAAAATGCAAAAGGCAAAGGAAACACTTAAAGGGGTTATCCGAGTTATTTTTTTTGTTCTTTCTATGTTCCTAACTAAGCAAATGTAACAGCTTTCCAATTCACTCACTTTATCTCCAGTGGCTGGTTTCTCAGATTTCACAGAGGGTCACATGACCTGTGATCTCAGCTTCTCTCCTTGCTCTGATCAAGCCTGTAAACGAGACGTCACTGTGCTGGCCACGCCCCCCTTCACTGCCGTCTACTCTCTGCTAGGATTCTTAACCCCTTCAGCTGCATGGCAGTGAGGAGACAATGCTGGGCACTGGAGCGGATATACTAGAGAGAGCATTGCACAAGAAGGTAGGGGGAAGATCCTGTGTGTATTAGCAGTGTCATTATACAGCTGGGACATGTAGTACTACACATACAACATGCTGCACAGTCTCCCAGCACTCAGGGCAGCTCTTGTATCCACTCCCTTAGCAGTGTCATTATACAGTTGGGACTTGTAGTCCTACACATACAACATGCTGCAGAGTCTCCTAGCAGGCAGACATGTCACTCAGGGCAGCTCTTGTATTCACTCCCTTAGCAGAGCAGGGGGAGGGGCAGAGATTGTTTTTATTGCATGTAAACAAAGGGCCAGAAAAGAACCAGGGAAATGAGGAAAAATTTTTTTTTTTTTGCATAAAACTTGCTTAGCTCAGTTATATATCAGATTTTCAGTGCTATATTTTTTTTTTTCATAACTCGGACAACCCCTTTAACTTTACAGTATCTAAGGCAGCAACAAGAGCTCAGCCGAGAACCAAACACCAGCAGACCACAGATACCACTGAACTATAAACCACAAAACATTGTGGGAGAAGCAACTATAAATAAGGAAAGCAAAATGACCACAATAGCAATACCTGGAGGTTAGAGGTCAGTTAGTGGCCAGTATCAAAAATGACACAGATGCCTATTGATCTACAAGGAAACCTGTCAGATCAAACCACGTGTTGCGAGTCTCACATATCGTCTGTCACCCGCTATCGCGGTGACGTCCGTATGTCTCGGTAAGTCCATGACAAGTGTCCTTTAAGCATATGTCTTGGTGTTGTGTGCTGTTGTACCTAGTCATCTATCCAATTTTATAGACTAGTAAATTTAAATGAATGTAATATAATTTAGCTATGCATAATAGCACCTTGCTGAGTGAGTGCACAATCTGAGAATAGGATATTTAAGGCCTTTTTCATGTGTCCATGTGCATTTTGCAGATGGGAAACTTTAGAACTTTTCTGAACTTTGTTTTTGCGCTTTCGTTTTGCGCTCCCTGCCTTCCCAGAGCCATACATTTTTTGTTTGTCTGTTCACATAACCATATAAGGGCTTGTTCTTTGCAAGTCAAGTTGTACTTTCCAACGCAACAATTTAATATTGCATATGATGTAGTGGGAAGCGGGAATTTTTTTTCCAAATGGGGTGAAATTGCAAAAAAAAAGCAATTCCATCACAGTTTTACCGTTTTTTATTTACAACGTTCGATGTGCGATAGAACTGACCAGTTACTTTTATTCTACAGGTGAGTACAAATTTGTTGATACCTTTTATGTATAGTATTTCTTGCATTTTTATAAAATAATAAAAAAGTGGTAAAAAATCAGTTTTATTTTTTAGTCGCCATATTTTGACCCTTATAACTTTTTTGTAATTATGTGTACGGAGCTGTGTGGGGGCTAATTTTTTGCGGGGCGATCTGAACTTTTGGGTGTGTATGACTTTTTGATCACTGTTTATTTAATTTTTTGGTAGAAAAGGAAGTGACTAAAAACGGTGAATCAGCGATTTTGACACTTTTTTCAATTTTGATGTTTGCCGTATGGGGATTATATTTTTATACTATTGGCATTTTTACACATTGCAACACCCATGATGTGTATTTTTTTTTGTTAGTTTAAAACTTTATTTATTTTATTTTTTTACATTGGGGTCTATAAGAAAATTGCTAGTTTCCTATGGAGCCGTATTACAGGCAAGGGCTCCATAGGAAATACTATGCAGCAGCCTCCTGTCATTCACAAAGACAGGGGCCGCTGCACACAAGCTTTGGCTCCTCCGGGGGAGCCAGAGCCTCACTGGAAGTGCGAGCTCAGATGCCGTGGTCAGTATTGACCACAGCATCTGAGGGGTTAAATGTCCGCGATCGGCATTACTGCCCATTGCAGACATTAGCCACGGGTGTCTGCTATGAGAAACAGCAGGCCACCTGCGGCTATGGCACCCTTTCCACTCAGGAGTAGCAATGTCATGAACTATTCGCCGGCGAATAGTTCCCCGCGAACATAGCTTGTTCGTGTTCGCCGCGGCGGACGAACATATGCGATGTTCGGTCCGCCCCCTATTCGTCATCATTGTGTAAACTTTGACCCTGTACCTCACAGTCAGCAGACACATTCCAGCCAAAACCAGACCCTCCCACCTCCTGGACAGCATCCATTTTAGATTCATTTGGAAGCTGCATTCTTAGGCCTCATGCACACGACAGTATTGCTTTTTCAGTGTTTTGCGGTCCGTTTTTTAGGGATCCGTTGTTCCGTTTTTTGTTTCCGTTTTTCCGTTCCGTTTTTCCATTTGGCATATACAGTATACAGTAATTACATAGTAAAAATTGGGCTGGGCATAAAATTTTCAATAGATGGTTCAGCAAAAACGGAACGGATACGGAAGACATACGGATGCATTTCCGTATGTGTTCCGTTTTTTTTGCGGACCCATTGACTTGAATGGAGCCAAGCACCGTGATTTGCGGACAAGAATAGGACATGTTCTATCTTTTCACAGCACGGAAATACTGAAATACTGAAACGGAATGCACACTGAGACACTTCAGAATTTTTTGCTGAACCATTGAAATGAATGGTTCAGTATATGTTCCGTATACTGAGCTAAAAAAGCGGCCAGTATACTGAACGCAAAATACTGTCGTGTGCATGAGCCCTTAGTAAGAGGAGGGACAGTGTAGCTGCTGCTGATTTAATAGGGAAATCGATAGCTAGGCTAGTGTATTCAGTGTCCACTCCAGTCCTGAAAGACTCATCTGATCTCTGCTGTAAGGACAGCGTCCTGACAGCACCGCAAAAAGCCCTTTTTAGGACTAGTACATCACTCTTCTTTTTTTTCCTGTGTAATCTAATTGCAGTTGACTGCCAGCATGTGTGCCAGGCTCACAGCGTATACTGTGCCCACATGCCCAGTGCCACCACACATATATGGTGTCAAAGTAGCTTGCATAAAAAAAATATATGTTTTGACTGCAATAGAATAGCAGTCAGTTGCCTGCAAGCGTGTGTGTTTCAGGCCCTGCAAGTGCAGAGTGTCACCAGTCCAACTCCTATCTGGTGTCAGAGTATATTACATTTAAAAAAACAAACTATTTTGACTGTAATAGAATAGCAGTCAGTTGCCTGCAAGTGTGTGTGTTTCAGGCCCTGCAAGTGCAGAGTGTCACCAGTGCAACTCCTATCTGGTGTCACAGTATATTAAATTAAAATAAACACAATTTTGACTGTAATAGAATAGCAGTCAGTTGCCTGCAAGCGTGTGTGTTTCAGGCCCTGCAAGTGCAGAGTGTCACCAGTGCAACTCCTATCTGGTGTCAGAGTATATTACATTTAAAAAAATAAAATAATTTTGACTGTAATAGAATAGCAGTCAGTTGCCTGCAAGCATGTGTGTTTTAGGCCCTGCAAGTGCAGAGTGTCACCAGTGAAACTCCTATCTGGTGTCACAGTATATTACATAAAAAAAAGAATACAATTTTGACTATAATAGAATAGCAGTCAGTTGCCTGCAAGCGTGTGTGTTTCAGGCCCTGCAAGTGCAGAGTATCACCAGTGCAACTCCTATCTGGTGTCAGAGTATATTACATTTAAAAAAACACACAATTTTGACTGTAATAGAATAGCAGTCAGTTGCCTGCAAGCGTGTGTGTGTTTCAGGCCCTGCAAGTGTAGAGTGTCACCAGTGCAACTCCTATCTGGTGTCACAGTATATTACATTTAAAAAAAACACAATTTTGACTGTAATAGAATGGCAGTCAGTTACCTGCAAGCGTGTGTGTTTCAGGCCCTGCAAGTGTAGAGTGTCACCGGTGCAACTCCTATCTGGTGTCACAGTATATTACATTAAAAATATTATTTTTTTTGGACTGTAATAGAATAGCAGTCAGTTACCTGCAAGCGTGTGTGTTTCAGGCCCTGCAAGTGCAGAGTGTCACCTCACCAGTGCAACTCCTATCTGGTGTCAGAGTATATTACATAAAAAAATAAAAAAAATAAAACATTTTGACTGTAATAGAATAGCAGTCAGTTGCCTGCAAGCGTGTGTATTTCAGGCCCTGCAAGTGTAGAGTGTCACCGTTGCAACTCCTATCTGGTGTCAGAGTATATTACATTTTAAAAAAAACTACAATTTTGACAGTAATAGAATAGCAGTCAGTTGCCTGCAAGCGTGTGTGTTTCAGGCCCTGCAAGTGCAGAGTGGCAGAGTGTCACCAGTGCAACTCCTATCTGGTGTCAGAGTATATTGCATTTTAAAAAACAAAACAATTTTGACTGTAATAGAATAGCAGTCAGTTACCTGAAAGCGTGTGTGTTTCAGGCCCTGCAAGTGCAGAGTGTCGCCAGTGAAACTCCTATCTGGTGTCACAGTATATTACATTTAAAAAAAAACTACAATTTTGACTGTAATAGAATAGCAGTCAGTTGCCAGCAATCATGTGTGTTTCAGGCCCTGCAAGTGCAGAGTGTCACCTCACCAGTGCAACTCCTATCTGGTGTCAGAGTATATTACATAAAAAAATAAAAAATAAATACATTTTTGACTGTAATAGAATAGCAGTCAGTTGCCTGCAAGCGTGTGTGTTTCAGGCCCTGCAAGTGCAGAGTGTCACCAGTGCAACTCCTATCTGGTGTCAGAGTATATTACATTTAAAAAAATAAAATAATTTTGACTGTAATAGAATAGCAGTCAGTTGCCTGCAAGCATGTGTGTTTTAAGCCCTGCAAGTGCAGAGTGTCACCAGTGAAACTCCTATCTGGTGTCACAGTATATTACATTTAAAAAAAATTCAATTTTGACTATAATAGAATAGCAGTCAGTTGCCTGCAAGCGTGTGTGTTTCAGGCCCTGCAAGTGCAGAGTATCACCAGTGCAACTCCTATCTGGTGTCAGAGTATATTACATTAAAAAAAACACACAATTTTGACTGTAATAGAATAGCAGTCAGTTGCCTGCAAGCGTGTGTGTGTTTCAGGCCCTGCAAGTGTAGAGTGTCACCAGTGCAACTCCTATCTGGTGTCACAGTATATTACATAAAAAAAAAACACAATTTTGACTGTAATAGAATGGCAGTCAGTTACCTGCAAGCGTGTGTGTTTCAGGCCCTGCAAGTGTAGAGTGTCACCGGTGCAACTCCTATCTGGTGTCACAGTATATTACATTAAAAATATATTTTTTTTTTGACTGTAATAGAATAGCAGTCAGTTACCTGCAAGCGTGTGTGTTTCAGGCCCTGCAAGTGTAGAGTGTCACCGTTGCAACTCCTATCTGGTGTCAGAGTATATTACATTAAAAAAAAAACTACAATTTTGACTGTAATAGAATAGCAGTCAGTTGCCTGCAAGCGTGTGTGTTTCAGGCCCTGCAAGTGCAGAGTGGCAGAGTGTCACCAGTGCAACTCCTATCTGGTGTCAGAGTATATTGCATTTTAAAAAACAAAACAATTTTGACTGTAATAGAATAGCAGTCAGTTACCTGAAAGCGTGTGTGTTTCAGGCCCTGCAAGTGCAGAGTGTCACCAGTGCAACTCCTATCTGGTGTCACAGTATATTACATTAAAAAATATATATTTTTTGACTGTAATAGAATAGCAGTCAGTTGCCTGCAAGCGTGTGTGTTTCAGGCCCTGCAAGTGCAGAGTGTCACCTCACCAGTGCAACTCCTATCTGTTGTCAGAGTATATTACATTTTAAAAAAACAACACAATTTTGACTGTAATAGAATAGCAGTCAGTTGCCTACAAGCGTGTGTGTTTCAGGCACTGCAAGTGCAGAGTGTCACCAGTGCAACTCCTATTTGGTGTCAGAGTATATTACATTTTTAAAAAAACTACAATTTTGACTGTAATAGAATAGCAGTCAGTTGCAAGCAATCATGTGTGTTTCAGGCCCTGCAAGTGCAGAGTGTCACCTCACCAGTGCAACTCCTATCTGGTGTCAGAGTATATTACATTAAAAAAAAAAAAAAAAAAAAAAATTGACTGTAATAGAATAGCAGTCAGTTGCCTGCAAGCGTGTGTGTTTCAGGCCCTGCAAGTGTAGAGTGTCACCGTTGCAACTCCTATCTGGTGTCAGAGTATATTACATTTAAAAAAAAAATACAATTTTGACTGTAATAGAAAAGCAGTCAGTTGCCTGCAAGTGTGTGTGTTTCAGGCCCTGCAAGTGCAGAGTGGCAGAGTGTCACCAGTACAACTCCAATCTGGTGTCAGAGTATATTACATTTTAAAAAACAAAACAATTTTGACTGTAATAGAATAGCAGTCAGTTACCTGAAAGCGTGTGTGTTTCAGGCCCTGCAAGTGCAGAGTGTCGCCAGTGAAACTCCTATCTGGTGTCACAGTATATTACATTTAAAAAAAAACTACAATTTTGACTGTAATAGAATAGCAGTCAGTTGCCAGCAATCATGTGTGTTTCAGGCCCTGCAAGTGCAGAGTGTCACCTCACCAGTGCAACTCCTATCAAGTGTCAGAGTATATTACATAAAAAAAAAAAAAAAAATACATTTTTGACTGTAATAGAATAGCAGTCAGTTGCCTGCAAGCGTGTGTGTTTCAGGCCCTGCAAGTGCAGAGTGTCACCAGTGCAACTCCTATCTGGTGTCAGAGTATATTACATTTAAAAAAACACACAATTTTGACTGTAATAGAATAGCAGTCAGTTGCCTGCAAGCGTGTGTGTGTTTCAGGCCCTGCAAGTGTAGAGTGTCATTAGTGCAAATCCTATCTGGTGTCACAGTATATTACATTTAAAAAAAACACAATTTTGACTGTAATAGAATAGCAGTCAGTTACCTGCAAGCGTGTGTGTTTCAGGCCCTGCAAGTGTAGAGTGTCACAGGTGCAACTCCTATCTGGTGTCACAGTATATTACATTAAAAATATATATATTTTTTGACTGTAATAGAATAGCAGTCAGTTGCCTGCAAGCGTGTGTGTTTCAGGCCCTGCAAGTGCAGAGTGTCACCAGTGCAACTCCTATCTGGTGTCACAGTATATTACATTTAAAAAAATAAAATAATTTTGAATGTAATAGAATAGCAGTCAGTTGCCTGCAAGCATGTGTGTTTTAGGCCCTGCAAGTGCAGAGTGTCACCAGTGAAACTCCTATCTGGTGTCACAGTATATTACATTAAAAAAAAAATACAATTTTGACTATAATAGAATAGCAGTCAGTTGCCTGCAAGCGTGTGTGTTTCAGGCCCTGCAAGTGCAGAGTATCACCAGTGCAACTCCTATCTGGTGTCAGAGTATATTACATTTAAAAAAACACACAATTTTGACTGTAATAGAATAGCAGTCAGTTGCCTGCAAGCGTGTGTGTGTTTCAGGCCCTGCAAGTGTAGAGTGTCACCAGTGCAACTCCTATCTGGTGTCACAGTATATTACATTTAAAAAAAACACAATTTTGACTGTAATAGAATAGCAGTCAGTTACCTGCAAGCGTGTGTGTTTCAGGCCCTGCAAGTGTAGAGTGTCACCGGTGCAACTCCTATCTGGTGTCACAGTATATTACATTAAAAATATTATTATTTTTGGACTGTAATAGAATAGCAGTCAGTTACCTGCAAGCGTGTGTGTTTCAGGCCCTGCAAGTGCAGAGTGTCACCTCACCAGTGCAACTCCTATCTGGTGTCAGAGTATATTACATAAAAAAATAAAAAAAATAAAACATTTTGACTGTAATAGAATAGCAATCAGTTGCCTGCAAGCGTGTGTATTTCAGGCCCTGCAAGTGTAGAGTGTCACCGTTGAAACTCCTATCTGGTGTCAGAGTATATTTCATTTAAAAAAAAACTACAATTTTGACAGTAATAGAATAGCAGTCAGTTGCCTGCAAGCGTGAGTGTTTCAGGCCCTGCAAGTGCAGAGTGGCAGAGTGTCACCAGTGCAACTCCTATCTGGTGTCAGAGTATATTGCATTTTAAAAAAACAAAACAATTTTGACTGTAATAGAATAGCAGTCAGTTACCTGAAAGCGTGTGTGTTTCAGGCCCTGCAAGTGCAGAGTGTCGCCAGTGAAACTCCTATCTGGTGTCACAGTATATTACATTTAAAAAAAAACTACAATTTTGACTGTAATAGAATAGCAGTCAGTTGCCAGCAATCATGTGTGTTTCAGGCCCTGCAAGTGCAGAGTGTCACCTCACCAGTGCAACTCCTATCTGGTGTCAGAGTATATTACATAAAAAAATAAAAAATAAATACATTTTTGACTGTAATAGAATAGCAGTCAGTTGCCTGCAAGCGTGTGTGTTTCAGGCCCTGCAAGTGCAGAGTGTCACCAGTGAAACTCCTATCTGGTGTCAGAGTATATTACATTTAAAAAAATAAAATAATTTTGACTATAATAGAATAGCAGTCAGTTGCCTGCAAGCATGTGTGTTTTAAGCCCTGCAAGTGCAGAGTGTCACCAGTGAAACTCCTATCTGGTGTCAGAGTATATTACATTTAAAAAAATAAAATAATTTTGACTATAATAGAATAGCAGTCAGTTGCCTGCAAGCATGTGTGTTTTAAGCCCTGCAAGTGCAGAGTGTCACCAGTGAAACTCCTATCTGGTGTATATTACATAAAAAAAAAGTATATTACATAAAAAAAAATTCAATTTTGACTATAATAGAATAGCAGTCAGTTGCCTGCAAGCGTGTGTGTTTCAGGCCCTGCAAGTGCAGAGTATCACCAGTGCAACTCCTATCTGGTGTCAGAGTATATTACATTTAAAAAAACACACAATTTTGACTGTAATAGAATAGCAGTCAGTTGCCTGCAAGCGTGTGTGTGTTTCAGGCCCTGCAAGTGTAGAGTGTCACCAGTGCAACTCCTATCTGGTGTCACAGTATATTACATTTAAAAAAAACACAATTTTGACTGTAATAGAATGGCAGTCAGTTACCTGCAAGCGTGTGTGTTTCAGGCCCTGCAAGTGTAGAGTGTCACCGGTGCAACTCCTATCTGGTGTCACAGTATATTACATTAAAAATATATATATTTTTTGACTGTAATAGAATAGCAGTCAGTTACCTGCAAGCGTGTGTGTTTCAGGCCCTGCAAGTGTAGAGTGTCACCGTTGCAACTCCTATCTGGTGTCAGAGTATATTACATTTAAAAAAAAACTACAATTTTGACTGTAATAGAATAGCAGTCAGTTGCCTGCAAGCGTGTGTGTTTCAGGCCCTGCAAGTGCAGAGTGGCAGAGTGTCACCAGTGCAACTCCTATCTGGTGTCAGAGTATATTGCATTTTAAAAAACAAAACAATTTTGACTGTAATAGAATAGCAGTCAGTTACCTGAAAGCGTGTGTGTTTCAGGCCCTGCAAGTGCAGAGTGTCAACAGTGCAACTCCTATCTGGTGTCAGAGTATATTACATAAAAAAATAAAATAAATAAAACATTTTGACTGTAATAGAATAGCAGTCAGTTACCTGCAAGCGTGTGTGTTTCAGGCCCTGCAAGTGTAGAGTGTCACCGGTGCAACTCCTATCTGGTGTCACAGTATATTACATTAAAAATATTATTTTTTTTGGACTGTAATAGAATAGCAGTCAGTTACCATCAAGCGTGTGTGTTTCAGGCCCTGCAAGTGCAGAGTGTCACCTCACCAGTGCAACTCCTATCTGGTGTCAGAGTATATTACATAAAAAAATAAAAAAAATAAAACATTTTGACTGTAATAGAATAGCAGTCAGTTGCCTGCAAGCGTGTGTATTTCAGGCCCTGCAAGTGTAGAGTGTCACCGTTGCAACTCCTATCTGGTGTCAGAGTATATTACATTTAAAAAAAAACTACAATTTTGACAGTAATAGAATAGCAGTCAGTTGCCTGCAAGCGTGTGTGTTTCAGGCCCTGCAAGTGCAGAGTGGCAGAGTGTCACCAGTGCAACTCCTATCTGGTGTCAGAGTATATTGCATTTTAAAAAACAAAACTATTTTGACTGTACTAGAATAGCAGTCAGTTACCTGAAAGCGTGTGTGTTTCAGGCCCTGCAAGTGCAGAGTGTCGCCAGTGAAACTCCTATCTGGTGTCACAGTATATTACATTTAAAAAAAAACTACAATTTTGACTGTAATAGAATAGCAGTCAGTTGCCAGCAATCATGTGTGTTTCAGGCCCTGCAAGTGCAGAGTGTCACCTCACCAGTGCAACTCCTATCTGGTGTCAGAGTATATTACATAAAAAAATAAAAAATAAATACATTTTTGACTGTAATAGAATAGCAGTCAGTTGCCTGCAAGCGTGTGTGTTTCAGGCCCTGCAAGTGCAGAGTGTCACCAGTGCAACTCCTATCTGGTGTCAGAGTATATTACATTTAAAAAAATAAAATAATTTTGACTGTAATAGAATAGCAGTCAGTTGCCTGCAAGCATGTGTGTTTTAAGCCCTGCAAGTGCAGAGTGTCACCAGTGAAACTCCTATCTGGTGTCACAGTATATTACATTAAAAAAAAATTCAATTTTGACTATAATAGAATAGCAGTCAGTTGCCTGCAAGCGTGTGTGTTTCAGGCCCTGCAAGTGCAGAGTATCACCAGTGCAACTCCTATCTGGTGTCAGAGTATATTACATTTAAAAAAACACACAATTTTGACTGTAATAGAATAGCAGTCAGTTGCCTGCAAGCGTGTGTGTTTCAGGCCCTGCAAGTGCAGAGTATCACCAGTGCAACTCCTATCTGGTGTCAGAGTATATTACATTTAAAAAAACACACAATTTTGACTGTAATAGAATAGCAGTCAGTTGCCTGCAAGCGTGTGTGTGTTTCAGGCCCTGCAAGTGTAGAGTGTCACCAGTGCAACTCCTATCTGGTGTCACAGTATATTACATTTAAAAAAAACACAATTTTGACTGTAATAGAATGGCAGTCAGTTACCTGCAAGCGTGTGTGTTTCAGGCCCTGCAAGTGTAGAGTGTCACCGGTGCAACTCCTATCTGGTGTCACAGTATATTACATTAAAAATATTTTTTTTTTTTTACTGTAATAGAATAGCAGTCAGTTACCTGCAAGCGTGTGTGTTTCAGGCCCTGCAAGTGTAGAGTGTCACCGTTGCAACTCCTATCTGGTGTCAGAGTATATTACATTAAAAAAAAAACTACAATTTTGACTGTAATAGAATAGCAGTCAGTTGCCTGCAAGCGTGTGTGTTTCAGGCCCTGCAAGTGCAGAGTGGCAGAGTGTCACCAGTGCAACTCCTATCTGGTGTCAGAGTATATTGCATTTTAAAAAACAAAACAATTTTGACTGTAATAGAATAGCAGTCAGTTACCTGAAAGCGTGTGTGTTTTAGGCCCTGCAAGTGCAGAGTGTCACCAGTGCAACTCCTATCTGGTGTCAGAGTATATTACATAAAAAAATAAAATAAATAAAACATTTTGACTGTAATAGAATAGCAGTCAGTTGCCTGCAAGCGTGTGTGTTTCAGGCCCTGCAAGTGTAGAGTGTCACCGTTGCAACTCCTATCTGGTGTCAGAGTATATTACATTAAAAAAAAAACTACAATTTTGACTGTAATAGAATAGCAGTCAGTTGCCTGCAAGCGTGTGTGTTTCAGGCCCTGCAAGTGCAGAGTGGCAGAGTGTCACCAGTGCAACTCCTATCTGGTGTCAGAGTATATTGCATTTTAAAAAACAAAACAATTTTGACTGTAATAGAATAGCAGTCAGTTACCTGAAAGCGTGTGTGTTTCAGGCCCTGCAAGTGCAGAGTGTCACCAGTGCAACTCCTATCTGGTGTCACAGTATATTACATTAAAAAATATATATTTTTTGACTGTAATAGAATAGCAGTCAGTTGCCTGCAAGCGTGTGTGTTTCAGGCCCTGCAAGTGCAGAGTGTCACCTCACCAGTGCAACTCCTATCTGGTGTCAGAGTATATTACATTTTAAAAAAACAACACAATTTTGACTGTAATAGAATAGCAGTCAGTTGCCTGCAAGCGTGTGTGTTTCAGGCACTGCAAGTGCAGAGTGTCACCAGTGCAACTCCTATTTGGTGTCAGAGTATATTACAATTTAAAAAAAACTACAATTTTGACTGTAATAGAATAGCAGTCAGTTGCAAGCAATCATGTGTGTTTCAGGCCCTGCAAGTGCAGAGTGTCACCTCACCAGTGCAACTCCTATCTGGTGTCAGAGTACATTACATAAAAAAATAAAAAAAATAAAAAAATTTGACTGTAATAGAATAGCAGTCAGTTGCCTGCAAGCGTGTGTGTTTCAGGCCCTGCAAGTGTAGAGTGTCACCGTTGCAACTCCTATCTGGTGTCAGAGTATATTACATTTTAAAAAAAAATACAATTTTGACTGTAATAGAAAAGCAGTCAGTTGCCTGCAAGTGTGTGTGTTTCAGGCCCTGCAAGTGCAGAGTGGCAGAGTGTCACCAGTACAACTCCTATCTGGTGTCAGAGTATATTACATTTTAAAAAACAAAACAATTTTGACTGTAATAGAATAGCAGTCAGTTACCTGAAAGCGTGTGTGTTTCAGGCCCTGCAAGTGCAGAGTGTCACCAGTGAAACTCCTATCTGGTGTCACAGTATATTACATTTAAAAAAAAACTACAATTTTGACTGTAATAGAATAGCAGTCAGTTGCCAGCAATCATGTGTGTTTCAGGCCCTGCAAGTGCAGAGTGTCACCTCACCAGTGCAACTCCTATCAAGTGTCAGAGTATATTACATAAAAAAATAAAAAATAAATACATTTTTGACTGTAATAGAATAGCAGTCAGTTGCCTGCAAGCGTGTGTGTTTCAGGCCCTGCAAGTGCAGAGTGTCACCAGTGCAACTCCTATCTGGTGTCAGAGTATATTACATTTAAAAAAATAAAATAATTTTGACTGTAATAGAATAGCAGTCAGTTGCCTGCAAGCATGTGTGTTTTAAGCCCTGCAAGTGCAGAGTGTCACCAGTGCAACTCCTATCTGGTGTCAGAGTATATTACATTTAAAAAAACACACAATTTTGACTGTAATAGAATAGCAGTCAGTTGCCTGCAAGCGTGTGTGTGTTTCAGGCCCTGCAAGTGTAGAGTGTCACCAGTGCAACTCCTATCTGGTGTCACAGTATATTACATTTAAAAAAAACACAATTTTGACTGTAATAGAATAGCAGTCAGTTACCTGCAAGCGTGTGTGTTTCAGGCCCTGCAAGTGTAGAGTGTCACAGGTGCAACTCCTATCTGGTGTCACAGTATATTACATTAAAAATATATTTTTTTTTTGACTGTAATAGAATAGCAGTCAGTTACCTGCAAGCGTGTGTGTTTCAGGCCCTGCAAGTGCAGAGTGTCACCTCACCAGTGCAACTCCTATCTGGTGTCAGAGTATATTACATAAAAAAATAAAATAAATAAAACATTTTGACTGTAATAGAATAGCAGTCAGTTGCCTGCAAGCTTCTGTGTTTCAGGCCCTGCAAGTGTAGAGTGTCACCGTTGCAACTCCTATCTGGTGTCAGAGTATATTACATTTAAAAAAAAACTACAATTTTGACTGTAATAGAATAGCAGTCAGTTGCCTGCAAGCGTGTGTGTTTCAGGCCCTGCAAGTGCAGAGTGGCAGAGTGTCACCAGTGCAACTCCTATCTGGTGTCAGAGTATATTGCATTTTAAAAAACAAAACAATTTTGACTGTAATAGAATAGCAGTCAGTTACCTGAAAGCATGTGTGTTTCAGGCCCTGCAAGTGTAGAGTGTCACCAGTGCAACTCCTATCTGGTGTCACAGTATATTACATTAAAAAATATATATTTTTTGACTGTAATAGAATAGCAGTTAGTTGCCTGCAAGCGTGTGTGTTTCAGGCCCTGCAAGTGCAGAGTGTCACCTCACCAGTGCAACTCCTATCTGGTGTCAGAGTATATTACATTTTAAAAAAACAACACAATTTTGACTGTAATAGAATAGCAGTCAGTTGCCTGCAAGCGTGTGTGTTTCAGGCATTGCAAGTGCAGAGTGTCACCTCACAAGTGCAACTCCTATCTGGTGTCAGAGTATATTACATTTTAAAAAAAAACTACAATTTTGACTGTAATAGAATAGCAGTCAGTTGCCAGCAATCATGTGTGTTTCAGGCCCTGCAAGTGCAGAGTGTCACCTCACCAGTGCAACTCCTGTCTGGTGTCAGAGTATATTACATAAAAAAAATAAAAAAAAAATACATTTTTGACTGTAATAGAATAGCAGTCAGTTGCCTGCAAGCGTGTGTGTTTCAGGCCCTGCAAGTGCAGAGTGTCACCGTTGCAACTCCTATCTGGTGTCAGAGTATATTACATTTTAAAAAAAACTACAATTTTGACTGTAATAGAATAGCCGTCAGTTGCCTGCAAGTGTGTGTGTTTCAGGCCCTGCAAGTGCAGAGTGGCAGAGTGTCACCAGTGCAACTCCTATCTGGTGTCAAAGTATATTACATTTTAAAAAACAAAGCAATTTTGACTGTAATAGAATAGCAGTCAGTTTCCTGCAAGCGTGTGTGTTTCAGGCCCTGCAAGTGCAGAGTGTCACCAGTGCAACTCCTATCTGGTGTCACAGTATATTACATTTAAAAAAAAACTAAAATTTTGAGTGTAATAGAATAGCAGTCAGTTACCTGCAAGCGTGTGTGTTTCAGGCCCAGCAAGTGCAGAGTTTCACCAGTGCAACTCCTATCTGGTGTTACAGTATATTACATTAAAAAAAATATATTTTTTGACTGTAATAGAATAGCAGTCAGTTGCCTGCAAGCGTGTGTGTTTCAGGCACTGCAAGTGCAGAGTGTCACCTCACCAGTGCAACTCCTATCTGGTGTCAGAGTATATTACATTTTTTAAAAACTACAATTTTGACTGTAATAGAATAGCAGTCAGTTGCCAGCAATCATGTGTGTTTCAGGCCCTGCAAGTGCAGAGTGTCACCTCACCAGTGCAACTCCTATCTGGTGTCAGAGTATATTACATAAAAAAATAAAAAATAAATACATTTTTGACTGTAATAGAATAGCAGTCAGTTGCCTGCAAGCGTGTGTGTTTCAGGCCCTGCAAGTGTAGAGTGTCACCGTTGCAACTCCTATCTGGTGTCAGAGTATATTACATTTAAAAAAAGAAAATACAATTTTGACTGTAATAGAATAGCAGTCAGTTGCCTGCAAGTGTGTGTGTTTCAGGCCCTGCAAGTGCAGAGTGGCAGAGTGGCACCGTTGCAACTCCTATCTGGTGTCAGAGTATATTACATTTAAAAAAAAACTACAATTTTGACTGTAATAGAATAGCAGTCAGTTACCTGCAAGCGTGTGTGTTTCAGGCCCTGCAAGTGCAGAGTGTCACCAGTGCAACTCCTATCTGGTGTTACAGTATATTACATTAAAAAAATATATTTTTTTTTACTGTAATAGATTAGCAGTCAGTTGCCTGCAAGCGTGTGTGTTTAAGGCACTGCAAGTGCAGAGTGTCACCTCACCAGTGCAACTCCTATCTGGTGTCAGAATATATTACATTTTAAAAAAAACTACAATTTTGACTGTAATAGAATAGCAGTCAGTTGCCAGCAATCATGTGTGTTTCAGGCCCTGCAAGTGCAGAGTGTCACCTCACCAGTGCAACTCCTATCTGGTGTCAGAGTATATTACATAAAAAAATAAAAAATTAATACATTTTTGACTGTAATAGAATAGCAGTCAGTTGCCTGCCAGCGTGTGTGTTTCAGGCCCTGCAAGTGTAGAGTGTCACCGTTGCAACTCCTATCTGGTGTCAGAGTATATTACATTTAAAAAAATAAACTACAATTTTGACTGTAATAGAATAGCAGTCAGTTGCCTACAAGTGTGTCTTTCAGGCCCTGCAAGTGCAGAGTGGCAGAGTGTCACCAGTGCAACTCCTATCTGGTGTCAGAGTATATTACATTTTAAAAAACAAAACAATTTTGACTGTAATAGAATAGCAGTCAGTTACCTGCAAGCGTGTGTGTTTCAGGCCCTGCAAGTGCAGAGTGTCACCAGTGCAACTCCTATCTGGTGTCAGAGTATATTACATTTTAAAAAAAACTACAATTTTGACTGTAAAAGAATAGCAGTCAGTTACCTGCAAGCGTGTGTGTTTCAGGCCCAGCAAGTGCAGAGTGTCACCAGTACAACTCCTATCTGGTGTTACAGTATATTAAATAAGAAAATATATACTTTTTGACTGTAATAGAATAGCAGTCAGTTGCCTGCAAGCGTGTGTGTTTCAGGCCCTGCAAGTGCAGAGTGTCACCTCACCAGTGCAACTCCTATCTGGTGTCAGAGTATATTACATTTAAAAAAAACAACACAATTTTGACTGTAATAGAATAGCAGTCAGTTGCCAGCAATCATGTGTGTTTCAGGCCCTGCAAGTGCAGAGTGTCACCTCACCAGTGCAACTCCTATCTGGTGTCAGAGTATATAACATAAAAAAATAAAAAAAATATAGAAATTTGACTGTAATAGAATAGCCGTCAGTTGCCTGCAAGTATGTGTGTTTCATGCCCTGCAAGTGTAGAGTGGCAGAGTGTCACCAGTGCAACTCCTATCTGGTGTCAGAGTATATTACATTTTAAAAAACAAAACAATTTTGACTGTAATAGATTAGCAGTCAGTTACCTGCAAGCGTGTGTGTTTCAGGCCCAGCAAGTGCAGAGTGTCGCCAATGCAACTACTATCTGGTGTCACAGTATATTACATTTAAAAAAAAACTAAAATTTTGACTGTAATAGAATAGCAGTCAGTTACCTGCAAGCGTGTGTGTTTCAGGCCCAGCAAGTGCAGAGTGTCACCAGTGCAACTCCTATCTGGTGTTACAGTATATTACATTAAAAAAATATATATTTTTTGACTGTAATAGAATAGCAGTCAGTTGCCTGCAAGCGTGTGTGTTTCAGGCACTGCAAGTGCAGAGTGTCACCTCACCAGTGCAACTCCTATCTGGTGTCAGAGTATATTACATTTAAAAAAAAACTACAATTTTGACTATAATAGAATAGCAGTCAGTTGCCAGCAATCATGTGTGTTTCAGGCCCTGCAAGTGCAGAGTGTCACCTCACCAGTGCAACTCCTATCTGGTGTCAGAGTATATTACATAAAAAAATAAAAAATAAATACATTTTTGACTGTAATAGAATAGCAGTCAGTTGCCTGCAAGTGTGTGTGTTTCAGGCCCTGCAAGTGTAGAGTGTCACCGTTGCAACTCCTATCTGGTGTCAGAGTATATTACATTTTAAAAAAAAACTACAATTTTGACTGTAATAGAATAGCAGTCAGTTACCTGCAAGCGTGTGTGTTTCAGGCCCAGCAAGTGCAGAGTGTCACCAGTACAACTCCTATCTGGTGTTACAGTATATTACATTAAAAAATATATATTTTTTGACTGTAATAGAATAGCAGTCAGTTGCCTGCAAGCGTGTGTGTTTCAGGCCCTTCAAGTGCAGAGTGTCACCTCACCAGTGCAACTCCTATCTGGTGTCAGAGTATATTACATTTTAAAAAAACAACACAATTTTGACTGTAATAGAATAGCAGTCAGTTGCCTGCAAGCGTGTGTGTTTCAGGCACTGCAAGTGCAGAGTGTCACCAGTGCAACTCCTATTTGGTGTCAGAGTATATTACATTTAAAAAAAAACTAAAATTTTGACTGTAATAGAATAGCAGTCAGTTACCTGCAAGCGTGTGTGTTTCAGGCCCAGCAAGTGCAGAGTGTCACCAGTACAACTCCTATCTGGTGTTACAGTATATTACATTAAAAAATATATATTTTTTGACTGTAATAGAATAGCAGTCAGTTGCCTGCAAGCGTGTGTGTTTCAGGCCCTGCAAGTGCAGAGTGTCACCTCACCAGTGCAACTCCTATCTGGTGTCAGAGTATATTACATTTAAAAAAAAACACACAATTTTGACTGTAATAGAATAGCAGTCAGTTGCCAGCAATCATGTGTGTTTCAGGCCCTGCAAGTGCAGAGTGTCACCTCACCAGTGCAACTCCTATCTGGTGTCAGAGTATATTACATAAAAAAATTAAAAAAATAAAGAAATTTGACTGTAATAGAATAGCAGTCAGTTGCCTGCAAGCGTGTGTGTTTCAGGCCCTGCAAGTGCAGAGTGTCACCGTTGCAACTCCTATCTGGTGTCAGAGTATATTACATTTAAAAAAAAGAATACAATTTTGACTGTAATAGAAAAGCCGTCAGTTGCCTGCAAGTGTGTGTGTTTCAGGCCCTGCAAGTGCAGAGTGGCAGAGTGTCACCAGTGCAACTCCTATCTGGTGTCAGAGTATATTACATTTTAAAAAACAAAACAATTTTGACTGTAATAGAATAGCAGTCAGTTACCTGCAAGCGTGTGTGTTTCAGGCCCTGCAAGTGCAGAGTGTCACCAGTGCAACTCCTATCTGGTGTCACAGTATATTACATTTAAAAAAAAACTAAAATTTTGACTGTAATAGAATAGCAGTCAGTTGCCTGCAAGCGTGTGTGTTTCAGGCACTGCAAGTGCAGAGTGTCACCTCACCAGTGCAACTCCTATCTGGTGTCAGAGTATATTACATAAAAAAATAAAAAATAAATACATTTTTGACTGTAATAGAATAGCAGTCAGTTGCCTGCAAGCGTGTGTGTTTCAGGCCCTGCAAGTGTAGAGTGTCATCGTTGCAACTCCTATCTGGTGTCAGAGTATATTACATTTAAAAAAAAAACTACAATTTTGACTGTAATAGAATAGCAGTCAGTTGCCTGCAAGTGTGTGTGTTTCAGGCCCTGCAAGTGCAGAGTGGCAGAGTGTCACCAGTGCAACTCCTATCTGGTGTCAGAGTATATTACATTTTAAAAAATAAAACAATTTTGACTGTAATAGAATAGCAGTCAGTTACCTGCAAGCGTGTGTGTTTCAGGCCCTGCAAGTGCAGAGTGTCACCAGTGCAACTCCTATCTGGTGTCACAGTATATTACATTAAAAAA
The DNA here is from genome assembly GCF_014858855.1 of Bufo gargarizans. Classification (NCBI taxonomy): domain Eukaryota; kingdom Metazoa; phylum Chordata; class Amphibia; order Anura; family Bufonidae; genus Bufo; species Bufo gargarizans. The sequence continues at coordinate 277,778,248 of NC_058082.1, read as the reverse complement.
AATATATTTTTTGACTGTAATAGAATAGCAGTCAGTTGCCTGCAAGCGTGTGTGTTTCAGGCCCTGCAGGTGCAGAGTGTCACCTTACCAGTGCAACTCCTATCTGGTGTCAGAGTATATTGCATTTTAAAAAACAAAACAATTTTGACTGCAATAGAATAGCAGTCAGTTGCCTGCAAGCGTGTTTGTTTCAGGCACTGCAAGTGCAGAGTGTCACAAGTGCAACTCCTATTTGGTGTCAGAGTATATTACATTTAAAAAAAAACTACAATTTTGACTGTAATAGAATAGCAGTCAGTTACCTGCAAGCGTGTGTGTTTCAGGCCCAGCAAGTGCAGAGTGTCACCAGTACAACTCCTATCTGGTGTTACAGTATATTACATTAAAAAATATATTTTTTTTAACTGTAATAGAATAGCAGTCAGTTGCCTGCAAGCGTGTGTGTTTCAGGCCCTGCAAGTGCAGAGTGTCACCTCACCAGTGCAACTCCTATCTGGTGTCAGAGTATATTACATTTAAAAAAAACAACACAATTTTGACTGTAATAGAATAGCAGTCAGTTGCCAGCAATCATGTGTGTTTCAGGCCCTGCAAGTGCAGAGTGTCACCTCACCAGTGCAACTCCTATCTGGTGTCACAGTATATTACATTAAAAAATATATATTTTTTGACTGTAATAGAATAGCAGTCAGTTGCCTGCAAGCGTGTGTGTTTCAGGCCCTGCAAGTGCAGAGTGTCACCTCACTAGTGCAACTCCTATCTGGTGTCAGAGTATATTACATTTTAAAAAAACAACACAATTTTGACTGTAATAGAATAGCAGTCAGTTGCCTGCAAGCGTGTTTGTTTCAGGCACTGCAAGTGCAGAGTGTCACAAGTGCAACTCCTATTTGGTGTCAGAGTATATTACATTTAAAAAAAAACTACAATTTTGACTGTAATAGAATAGCAGTCAGTTACCTGCAAGCGTGTGTGTTTCAGGCCCAGCAAGTGCAGAGTGTCACCAGTACAACTCCTATCTGGTGTTACAGTATATTACATTAAAAAAAATATATTTTTTTTGACTGTAATAGAATAGCAGTCAGTTGCCTGCAAGCGTGTGTGTTTCAGGCCCTTCAAGTGCAGAGTGTCACCTCACCAGTGCAACTCCTATCTGGTGTCAGAGTATATTACATTTTAAAAAAACAACACAATTTTGACTGTAATAGAATAGCAGTCAGTTGCCTGCAAGCGTGTGTGTTTCAGGCACTGCAAGTGCAGAGTGTCACCAGTGCAACTCCTATTTGGTGTCAGAGTATATTACATTTTAAAAAAAACTAAAATTTTGACTGTAATAGAATAGCAGTCAGTTACCTGCAAGCGTGTGTGTTTCAGGCCCAGCAAGTGCAGAGTGTCACCAGTACAACTCCTATCTGGTGTTACAGTATATTACATTAAAAAATATATTTTTTTTAACTGTAATAGAATAGCAGTCAGTTGCCTGCAAGCGTGTGTGTTTCAGGCCCTGCAAGTGCAGAGTGTCACCTCACCAGTGCAACTCCTATCTGGTGTCAGAGTATATTACATTTAAAAAAAACAACACAATTTTGACTGTAATAGAATAGCAGTCAGTTGCCAGCAATCATGTGTGTTTCAGGCCCTGCAAGTGCAGAGTGTCACCTCACCAGTGCAACTCCTATCTGGTGTCAGAGTATATTACATAAAAAAAAAATAAAGAAATTTGACTGTAATAGAATAGCAGTCAGTTGCCTGCAAGCGTGTGTGTTTCAGGCCCTGCAAGTGCAGAGTGTCACCAGTGAAACTCCTATCTGGTGTCAGAGTATATTACATTTAAAAAAATAAAATAATTTTGACTATAATAGAATAGCAGTCAGTTGCCTGCAAGCATGTGTGTTTTAAGCCCTGCAAGTGCAGAGTGTCACCAGTGAAACTCCTATCTGGTGTCACAGTATATTACATTAAAAAAAAATTCAATTTTGACTATAATAGAATAGCAGTCAGTTGCCTGCAAGCGTGTGTGTTTCAGGCCCTGCAAGTGCAGAGTATCACCAGTGCAACTCCTATCTGGTGTCAGAGTATATTACATTTAAAAAAACACACAATTTTGACTGTAATAGAATAGCAGTCAGTTGCCTGCAAGCGTGTGTGTGTTTCAGGCCCTGCAAGTGTAGGGTGTCACCAGTGCAACTCCTATCTGGTGTCACAGTATATTACATTTAAAAAAAACACAATTTTGACTGTAATAGAATGACAGTCAGTTACCTGCAAGCGTGTGTGTTTCAGGCCCTGCAAGTGTAGAGTGTCACCGGTGCAACTCCTATCTGGTGTCACAGTATATTACATTAAAAATATATATATTTTTTGACTGTAATAGAATAGCAGTCAGTTACCTGCAAGCGTGTGTGTTTCAGGCCCTGCAAGTGTAGAGTGTCACCGTTGCAACTCCTATCTGGTGTCAGAGTATATTACATTAAAAAAAAAACTACAATTTTGACTGTAATAGAATAGCAGTCAGTTGCCTGCAAGCGTGTGTGTTTCAGGCCCTGCAAGTGCAGAGTGGCAGAGTGTCACCAGTGCAACTCCTATCTGGTGTTAGAGTATATTGCATTTTAAAAAACAAAACAATTTTGACTGTAATAGAATAGCAGTCAGTTACCTGAAAGCGTGTGTGTTTTAGGCCCTGCAAGTGCAGAGTGTCACCAGTGCAACTCCTATCTGGTGTCAGAGTATATTACATAAAAAAATAAAAAAAATAAAACATTTTGACTGTAATAGAATAGCAGTCAGTTGCCTGCAAGCGTGTGTGTTTCAGGCCCTGCAAGTGTAGAGTGTCACCAGTGCAACTCCTATCTGGTGTCACAGTATATTACATTTAAAAAAAACACAATTTTGGACTGTAATAGAATAGCAGTCAGTTACCATCAAGCGTGTGTGTTTCAGGCCCTGCAAGTGCAGAGTGTCACCTCACCAGTGCAACTCCTATCTGGTGTCAGAGTATATTACATAAAAAAATTAAATAAATAAAACATTTTGACTGTAATAGAATAGCAGTCAGTTGCCTGCAAGCGTGTGTGTTTCAGGCCCTGCAAGTGTAGAGTGTCACCGTTGCAACTCCTATCTGGTGTCAGAGTATATTACATTTTAAAAAAAACTACAATTTTGACTGTAATAGAATAGCAGTCAGCTGCCTGCAAGTGTGTGTGTTTCAGGCCCTGCAAGTGCAGAGTGGCAGAGTGTCACCAGTGCAACTCCTATCTGGTGTCAGAGTATATTACATTTTAAAAAACAAAACAATTTTGACTGTAATAGAATAGCAGTCAGTTACCTGCAAGCGTGTGTGTTTCAGGCCCTGCAAGTGCAGAGTGTCACCAGTGCAACTCCTATCTGGTGTCACAGTATATTACATAAAAAAAATAATTTTTTGACTGTAATAGAATAGCAGTCAGTTGCCTGCAAGCGTGTGTGTTTCAGGCCCTGCAAGTGCAGAGTGTCACCTCACCAGTGCAACTCCTATCTGGTGTCAGAGTATATTACATTTTAAAAAAACAACACAATTTTGACTGTAATAGAATAGCAGTCAGTTGCCTGCAAGCGTGTGTGTTTCAGGCCCTGCAAGTGCAGAGTGTCACCAGTGCAACTCCTATCTGGTGTCAGAGTATATTACATTTAAAAAATAAAATAAATTTTTTGACTGTAATAGAATAGCAGTCAGTTGCCTGCAAGCGTGTGTGTTTCAGGCCCTGCAAGTGTAGAGTGTCACCATTGCAACTCCTATCTGGTGTCACAGTATATTACATTAAAAAAATAATAAAATTTTGACTGTAATACAATAGCAGTCAGTTGCCTGCAAGCGTGTGTGTTTTAGGCCCTGCAAGTGCAGAGTGTCACCAGTGCAACTCCTATCTGGGGTCACAGTATAATACATTAAAAAAATATATATATTTTGACTGTAATAGAATAGCAGTCAGTTGCCTGCAAGTGTGTGTGTTTCAGGCCCTGCAAGTGAAGAGTGTCACCAGTGCAACTCCTATCTGGTGTCAGAGTATATTACATTTAAAAAAAAACTACAATTTTGACTGTAATAGAATAGCAGTCAGTTACCTGCAAGCGTGTGTGTTTCAGGCCCTGCAAGTGCAGAGTGTCACCAGTGCAACTCCTATCTGGTGTTACAGTATATTACATAAAAAAAATATATTTTTTTTTACTGTAATAGATTAGCAGTCAGTTGCCTGCAAGCGTGTGTGTTTCAGGCCCTGCAAGTGCTGAATGTCACCTCACCAGTGCAACTCCTATCTGGTGTCAGTGTGTCTGCCTCTGACAACAGCGATGCCATTTGCAACCTGTGCCAAAATAAACGGAGTCGTGGGAAATCCAACACCCACCTAGGTACAACTGCTTTGCGAAGGCACATGATCACACATCACAAACGCCTATGGGATCAACACATGATGACGAGTAGAAGCAGCACACAAGCTCAAAGCCACCATCCTCCTCCTGGTCCAGCATCTTCAGCCACGTCAACCACTGCTGTCCTCCTTGCCCCATCTCAACCATCCGCCACTCTGTCTCTCGCCTTGAGCAGTTCCTGCTCATCTGCCTATAGTCAGGTGTCTGTCAAGGAAATTTTTGAGCATAAGAAGCCAATGTCACAGAGTCACCCCCTTGCCCCGAGTCTGACAGCTGGCTTGTTGGAACTCTTAGCCCGCCAGCTTTTACCATACAAGCTGGTGGAGTCTGAGGCCTTCAAAAAATTTGTAGCTATTGGGACACCGCAGTGGAAGGTACCCAGCCGAAATTTCTTTTCACAAAAGGCAATCCCCAACCTGTACTCTATTGTGCAAAAGGATGTCATGGCATGTCTGGCACACAGTGTTGGGGCAAGGGTCCATCTGACCACTGATACCTGGTCTGCAAAGCACGGCCAGGACAGGTATATCACCTACACTGCGCATTTGGTAAATCTGATGACGACTGGCAAGCATGGAATGCGTGGCTCTGCAGAGGAGTTGGCGATACCGCCACGACTTGCAGGCAGGCCTGCTGCCACCTTCTTTACTCCTCCTACTCCATCCTCTTCGATAACCTCCTCTGCTGAGTCATCTTCTGCTGCGTCTTGCTCCATATCAACTGCACCCCCCCAGCTCCCCAGGGGCTATTCCACATCCCGGATTGCCTGAAAGCAGACAGTCACACCGGACCAGCACTCCTGTCCGCCCTGAACGCACAGGTGGATCAGTGGCTGACTCTGCACCAACTGAAGATCGGCAAAGTGGTGTGTGACAACGGAAGCAATTTGTTGGCGGCATTGAATTTGGGCAAGTTGACACATGTGCTGTGCATGGCACATATGTTGAATCTGATTGTACAATGCTTTGTGCATAAGTACCCAGGCTTACATGACGTCCTCAAAGCAGGCCAGGAAGGTGTGTGGCCATTTCAGGCATTCCTACACAGCCATGGCACACTTTTCAGATATCCAGCGGCGAAACAACATGCCAGTGAGGCACTTGATTTGCGACAGCCCGACACGTTGGAATTCAACACTCCTAATGTTCGACAGTCTGCTCCGACAAGAAAAAGCCATCAATGAGTATTTGTAAGACCGGGGTGCTAGGACAGCATCTGCGGAGCTGGGAATTTTTTTGCCACGTTACTGGACGCTCATGCGCAATGCGTGTAGGCTCATGCGTCCTTTTGAGGAGGTGACAAACCTAGTCAGTCGCACTGAAGGCACCATCAGCAACATCATCCCATTTGTTTTCTTCCTGGAGCGTGCCCTGCGAAGAGTGCTGGATGAGGCCATAGATGAGCGTGAAGGAAGAGTTGTGGTCACCATCACCACCAGAACCAGCCTTATCAGCATCGCTTGCTGGGCCTGCGGCAATGCTGGAAGAGATGTCTGAGGAAGAGGAGTCAGGGGAGGAATGTGGCTTGGAAGAGGAGGAGGAAGACCAACCACAGCAGGCATCTCAAGGTGCTCATTGTCACCTATCTGGTACCCGTGGTGTTGTACGTGGCTGGGGGGAAGAACATACCTTCAGTGAGATCAGTGAGGACGAGGAACAGGACATCAGTAGCTCGGCATCCAACCTTGTGCAAAAGGGGTCTTTCATGCTGTCGTGCCTGTTGAGGGACACTCGTATAAATAGGCTTAAGGAGAACGCCTGTACTGGATGGCCACGCTACTAGACCCCCGGTATAAGCAGAAAGTGCCTGAAATGTTACCGAATTACCGGAAGTCGAAAAGGATGCAGCAGTTCCAAAATAAATTAAAAAGTATGCTTTACACAGCGTATAAGGGTGATGTCATAGCACAACAGGAGTCTAACAGGGGAAGAGGTGAAAGTAATCCTCCTCCTACCACGAACAGGACACTTTACAAACGAGTTGTTGATGGAGGACATGCGCAGCTTTTTAAGTCCTACGCATCGCCACAGCCCTTAGGGGGGCCACCCTTAGAGAACGACTCGACCGACAGGTAGCAGACTACCTCGCCTTAACTGCAGATATCTGAGGAGCGATGAACCCCTTGACTACTGGGTGTGCAGGCTTGACCTGAGGCCTGAGCTATCACAATTTGCGATAGAACTTCTGGCCTGCACAGCTTCAAGTGTCCTGTCAGAAAGGACCTTCAGTGCAGCAGGAGATATTGTCACTGAGAAGAGAAGTCAGAGAAGTCGCCTTGGTCAAAAAAGTCTAGATTACCTCACCTTTATTAAGATGAATGAGGCATGGATCCTGAAGAGACTGACAGTGGGCGATACATTTGACTAAAAAAGGCCAGATGAGATGAGCTGCCTTGAGCTAAAAATGGTCCACACGCTGCTGTATTTTATCTCTGCAATGTTGGCACACACCAGATAATAGGTCGTTGCTTCATTGTGAACAGACCAAAAGCGATCGGCTGGATAATTTTGCATAGAAAAAACATTAATTTTCTTTGTGATCATCTAAGATGATCATTAAAGCCTACTAGGCCAACAATGGGCCAATGCAATCTCCAAAACGTGCGCACGAGCACAGTCATCACTACACCAGGATTGATGCATAGAGGAATTGTCATGGAACCATGAACCAGACGTACAACAAGAGATAAGTGGAAATAAGAAGGCTTTATTGAAAATCAAGCTGTCAGGCAAAAGTCCAAACGGATGGCTAAACCGAAGCAGGGTCTTGCGAAGCCAGAGGTCAGGAACCAGAAGGGTAGTCAGACAAAGCCTGGATCAGGAACCAGCAGGGTAGTCAGACGAAGCCAGGATCAGGAACCAGAAGCAGCAGCAGTCTTAGAAGCATGTGAACACAGGAGGACCAAGCAAGGAACTGAAGCCACAGACCTCCTATATATATGAGCTAGGCATCCAGCTCCTCCCAGTGGGAAGGAGAAGCCGCAGGGTGGGAGGCTACAAGAAACCCAGAAACCAAGATGGCCGCCAGCACATGTCAAACGAAGGAGAACAGCAAGAAGGTAAGACCATGACAGTACCTCCCCCTCAAGGGCCCCTCCTCTGCGGAGTAAAGAACGGTTTCTGAGGGAAGCGTGCGTGGAAGGCTCGGAGCAAGGCAGGAGCATGGACATCTGCGGAGGGAACCCAGGAACGCTCCTCTGGACCATAACCACGCCAATGGACCAAAAACTGCACCCGACCGCGGACCAGGCGTGAGTCCAGGATATTGCTCACCTCATACTCCTCACGATTGCCCACTTGGACCGGACGAGGCCGGGGAACCGAGGAAGTGAAACGATTACACACCAGTGGCTTCAACAGGGAGACATGAAACACGTTGGAGATCCGCATGCCAGGAGGAAGCGCAAGGGCATAGGCTACCGGGTTTACCCTGCGAAGCACTCGGAAGGGACCAACAAAACGAGGCGCCAGCTTGGGAGTGGGCACTCGAAGGTTGAGGTTGCGGGTGGACAACCATACGCGGTCTCCGACCTGGTAGGAAGGAGCGGGCGCTCGTCTGCGATCAGCCTGGAGTCTCTGGCGCCGCGCAGAGACCTCAAGGGACCTCTGGATCTGTACCCAAGAAGCACGTAGGACGGAAAGGTGATCCTCCACAGCCGGAATATCCTGGGGAGAGAATACCTCCGGTAACACGGCAGGTTGGAACCCATAATTGGCCATGAAGGGAGACGTCCCAGAGGAAGAGTTCACCACCGTGTTCCTGGCAAACTCAGCCCAAGGCAGGAGGTCAACCCAATTGTCTTGGTGATCGGAGACATAGCAACAAAGGAATTGCTCCAAGGCCTGATTGGATCGTTCTGCGGCCCCATTGGACTGAGGGTGGTAGGCCGAGGAGAAAGAGAGATGAATCCCCAACTGGGAGCAAAAGGCGCGCCAGAACCTGGACACAAACTGACTCCCCCGATCCGACACAATCTCCTTGGGCAAACCGTGCAACCGGAAGACCTCCCTGGCAAAAATCGTGGCCAACTCTTGTGCAGAGGGTAACTTCTTGAGAGGAACACAGTGGCACATTTTGGAAAACCGATCCACAATCATGAGAATGATCGTATGGCCTCGGGATGCAGGGAGGTCCACAATGAAATCCATCCCCAGGTGTGACCATGGACGCTCCCCGGTGGCTATGGGTTGCAAAAGACCCAACGGAAGGTGCCGAGGGGACTTACTCTGGGCACAAACGGAGCATGCCGCTACATATTCGGCGATGTCGGAACGTAGAGAAGGCCACCAGAACAGACGTGAAACAGCCCAGGACAGCTGATTCTTTCCAGGATGCCCCGCGGCCTTGGAGTTATGGTAGGTTCGCAACAACCGAGTGCGCAACTCCTCAGGCACAAAACATCTGCCGTTGGGTCTCCCAGAGGGAGCACCAGATTGAGCCGCCAAAATCTGCTCACCCAGGGGAGAGGTCAGGCTGGTGCGAATGGCGGCCAGGATCTGATTCGGAGGTATGACCGAAGTCGGAATCGACTCCTCCCCGGACAGCTCGGAGTACTGCCGTGATAAGGCATCCGCTCTGATGTTCTTGGAACTGGGTAGGTAGGAGACCACGTAATTAAAACGTGACAAGAACAGAGCCCATCTGGCCTGACGTGGTGTCAATCTCTTGGCCTCAGAGAGGTAGGTCAGATTCTTGTGGTCCGTCAGGATGAGAACCGGAACCACCGAGCCCTCGAGCAAGTGCCTCCATTCTTTAAGGGCCTGCACGATGGCCAATAACTCCCTGTCACCAATCTGATAGTTGCACTCCGCGGAAGACAGTTTCCGGGAGTAAAACCCACAAGGAAGCAGAGGACCCTCTGGTGTTCTACGCTGAAACAGAAGGGCGCCTACTCCCGTCTCAGACGCATCCACCTCGAGGACAAAAGGCAACCCAGGGTTGGGATGCGACAGAATCGGAGCCGACACAAAGGCGGACTTTAGAGCCTCAAAAGCTCGGATGGCCTCGAGCGGCCAGACCTGGGGATTACTGCCCTTCCTGGTCAGATCCGTGAGAGGCTTGGCTAGCATGGAAAAGTCCCTGATGAACTTCCGATAATAATTGGCGAAGCCCAAAAAGCGCTGCAGGGCACGAAGACCACTGGGCTGGGGCCACTGTAAGACAGCCGAAACCTTCTCAGGATCCATGGAGAACCCCTCAGCGGAAATGATGTAACCTAAGAAGGTTACCTGGGATCGGTGAAATTCGCATTTCTCAAGCTTACCGAACAGCTTGTTCTCTCGTAACCGTTGCAACACTCGTCTGACATCCAGAATGTGGGCCTCCATGGATTCAGAATATACCAAGATGTCATCCAAATAGACCACCACACACTGCTGCAACAGGTCACGGAAAACATCGTTGATGAATTCCTGGAAGACTGCGGGCGCATTGCACAACCCAAAGGGCATAACCAAGGATTCATAATGACCGGTCCTGGTGTTAAACGCGGTCTTCCACTCATCGCCCGCCTTGATCCTTACCAGGTTATATGCCGCCCTCAGGTCGAGTTTGGTAAAGACCGTGGCCCCTTTGAGGCGATCGAACAGCTCGGAAATCAAGGGTATCGGGTAAGCGTTCTTGATCGTGATGCGATTGAGACCCCTGTAATCGATGCAAGGCCTCAACTCACCGCCCTTCTTTTTCACAAAGAAAAATCCAGCCCCTGCCGGGGACGAGGATTTGCGAATGTGTCCGCGTGAAAGCGCCTCCCTCACGTACTCCTCCATGGCCTCATTCTCCGCTACCGACAGTGGATAGACCTTGCCACGAGGAGGAACGGCACCAGATTGTAACTCTATGGCACAATCGTATGGGCGGTGCGGAGGTAGGGCAACCGCACGCACCTTATCGAATACATCCCGGTACTCCTCGTATTCAGGAGGCAACAGAGAGTCCGAGGAAGTACACAGCAACTTGACAGACCCATGGATGCAAATAGCCCCACACTGCGGTGACCACGAGAGGATCTCGGCCGATCTCCAATCGAAAGTCGGATTATGCTTCTGGAGCCAGGGGTACCCCAAGACCACCGAGTAGTGTGGAGACGAAATAACCTGGAGACAGACCGACTCTCTGTGAACGGCACCAATGGCCATCCCCACTGGAAGGGTCTCATGAGTCACGTGTGGCGGCAGAAGGGGTCTGCCGTCTATCGCCTCAAGAGCCAGTGGGGAACCTCGAGGCTGCAGAGGAATGGAATTGGCGGCAGCGAACCCACTATCAATGAACAAACCACCAGCACCAGAGTCCACCAACGCCTGGGTCGTCACCGAGCCCCCGACCCAGGAGAGGACAACAGTAATCAGTGGTTTGTCAACACGGGAAACCGGGGACGAGGAGACTCCACCCAAGATCTGCCCCCGACAGGATCTCAGGTGCGAGCGTTTCCCGGACGGTTCGGGCATGCCAACCGAAAATGCCCACCGAGACCACAGTACATGCATCGGCCCTCGCGTCTCCGGAGTACCCTCTCCCCCTCGGACAGGCGAGCAAACCCCAGCTGCATGGGTTCACCCCCAGACAAGTCATCCCCAGGAGGCGTGGGAGGAGAGGGAGGCACGGGTGGGACAGCAAACGTAGGCGCCAATCTGTTAGAAGACCTCCGCAGGCTCTCCTTAAAGGAAGGTCTCTCCCTGAGTCTGGTGTCAATCAAAATCAGGAAAGAAATAAGAGACTCGAGCTCCACTGGTAGGTCCTTAGCTGCAACCTCATCCTTCAAGGCATCCGAGAGACCATGAGAGAAAGCAGCGACCAGAGCCTCATTATTCCAGCCCACCTCTGCTGCCAGGGTACGAAACTCAATGGCGTATTCAGCTACGGATCGTGAACCCTGTCTGATGGACATAAGGAGCTTCGCAGCAGAGGCAGCACGAGCCGGCACATCGAATACCTTCCGAAGAGAAGCAACAAAACCGGAAAACTCGGCAACCACCGGATTGTTGTTCTCCCATAAAGGGCTGGCCCAGGCCAAGGCCTTGTCCGAGAGCAGCGAGATCAAGAAGCCCACCTTTGATCTCTCAGTAGGAAAGGCATGTGGCAGCAACTCGAAATAAATGCCCACCTGGTTAAGGAAACCTCGGCACTGAGTTGGCTCTCCCCCAAAGCGCTGTGGAAGGGGGGCAGAACCGGTCATACCCCGAAACACCGCAGGCGCAGCAACAGGTGTCGGGGTAGACTCTGGCGCAACAACCGGAGCGGCAGTAGGAGCGGGCCCAGGAGCGACAACCGATCCATCGGCAACGGAAGCTAAATGAGCCGTGCGTTCAAGCAGGGTTTGCAACGCCACAGCGAACCGACCCAACAGGTGATCCTGCTGATCAAGTCTGGCAACCAGCGTAGGTAGCGAGGATGGCCCTGTAGCGTCAGAATTCATGGCTTGGTCCTAATGTCATGGAACCATGAACCAGACGTACAACAAGAGATAAGTGGAAATAAGAAGGCTTTATTGAAAATCAAGGCAAAAGTCCAAACGGATGGCTAAACCGAAGCAGGGTCTTGCGAAGCCAGAGGTCAGGAACCAGAAGGGTAGTCAGACGAAGCCTGGATCAGGAACCAGCAGGGTAGTCAGACGAAGCCAGGATCAGGAACCAGAAGCAGCAGCAGTCTTAGAAGCATGTGAACACAGGAGGACCAAGCAAGGAACTGAAGCCACAGACCTCCTATATATATGAGCTAGGCATCCAGCTCCTCCCAGTGGGAAGGAGAAGCCAAGGGGGGGAGGCTACAAGAAACCCAGAAACCAAGATGGCCGCCAGCACATGTCAAACGAAGGAGAACAGCAAGAAGGTAAGACCATGACAGGAATAAAATTTATGTCATGAGTGTGTCAACTAGTGACAACTCTTTGCAGTTGTCTAAAATCTATTCCATACACGTCCCCTTATAGGTGACGTAACAGGGATTAAACTGATAGGAATAGTACTACTTAACACACCACTCATATCTGGTGGCACAGTACATTGCACGGCGCACGTGCCGTGCCCCAAATTGGAAGTCGGAGGACCAACCAAGCATCTTTTTCCATCTTCCGGTTCCTAAAATCTATTCCATACATGTCCCCTGATAGGGGACGTAACAGGGATTAAACTGATAGGAATAGTACTACTTAACACACCACTCATATCTGGTGGCACAGTACATTGCACGGCACACGTGCAGTGCCCCAAATTGGAAGTAGGAGGACAGACCAAGCATCTTTTTGCATCTCCCGGTTCCTAAAATCTATTCCATAGACCGGCCTCTGATAGGGGACGTAACAGGGATTAAACTAATAGGAAAAGTACTACTTAACACACCTAATAATAATAATAATAATAATAGGGGACGTAACAGGGATTAAACTGATAGGAATAGTACTACGTAACACACCATTCATATCTTGTGGCACAGTACATTGCACGGCGCACGTGTATTTTTTGGCCGCGTTACTGAACGCTCATGCACAATGGCTATAGGCTCATGCGTCCTTTTGCGGAGGTGGCAAACCTGGTCAGTCAAACCCAAGGCAACATCATCAACCTCATCCCATATGCGTTTTTTCTGGAGCGTGCCCTGCGAAGAGTGCTGGATCAGGCCATAGATGAGCATGAAGAGGAAGAGTTATGGTCACCATCACCACCAGAAGCAGCCTTGTCGTTGTCGATCGCTGGACCTGCGGCAACACAGAGAGAGGAGTCTGAAGAAGAGAAATCAGAGGAGGAAGGTGGCTTTGAGGAGGTGGAAGACCAACCACAACAGGCGTCACAGGGGGCTTGTTGTCAACTTTCGGGGACCCTTGGTGTTCTACGTGGCTGGGTGGAGGAAGAGACCTTCAATGACGTCAGTGAGGACAAGGAACGGGACATGGCTAGCTTGGTATCCAACCTTGTGTAAATGTGGAGTTTGCGGTTGTGCAAATGGACTGTTTGCGGGGCGTTAAACGGGGAGTTTGGTCTGTCACTGTGAAGCTGGCGTAACTCTTACACTACCTGATCGATACAACATCATACCTGATGTTTTAAAGCACGTTATTTCAAACAATTTAGGAATGTTAGGTGATTTATGCCCTTTATGGATGAAAACCCGACTCTGCGTCAACTACGTAATTTTCCATGGGAGTTTTGCCATGGATCCCCCTCCGGCATGCCACAGTCCAGGTGTTAGTCCCCTTGAAACAACTTTTCATTCACTATTGTGGCCAGAAAGTGTCCCTGTGGGTTTTAAAATTCACCTGCCTATTGAAGTCTATGGCGGTTCGCCCGTTTGCGAACATCTGCGGAAATTCTCGTTCTCCGTTCGCGAACGGAAAATTTTATGTTCGCAACATCTCTAGTGGGCAGTAGCAGGCGTACTGTCTGGGGGTAGGCCGCTCCGCTTTTGCACCCTGTTCCCTCTTCTGCTGTGCTGGTGGCTCTGTGCGACCACCACCTCTTCCTCTGAACTACACAGGTCACTTGCATGACCTTGATTCCATGTGGGGTCGAGAACCTCATCGTCCTCTATATAATCTTCCACTCAGTCTTCACCCCTGCCCTCCTTGTCGGTCTGCACACTTTCGAAAGCCACAGCAGTTGGCACTTGTGTTTCGTCATCATCTGCGGTAGTCCTCCCATGTACTCATCTTGAAACATAAGTGGTTGAGCATCGGTGCACTCAATCTCTTTCACTTCTAGGGCAGGGCTAGGTGGCTGGCCATGGGAAACCCTGCTAACAGAGTCATCAAAAAGCAGAAGAAACTGCTGCAGGACTTGGGGCTCAGACTGCTTGGCTGATTTGCAAGGGGGTGAGGGGAAAGACTGATGTACATAGGCTGCAGGTGCCAGCTCTGATCTTTCAGCAGGAGACTGGGTGGGAGACAATGTAAAGGAACTGGAGGCACTGTCAGCAACCCAATCTACTATCGCCTGTACTTGTTCTGGCCTCACCAGTCATAGAGCCACATTAGGCCCGACCAAATAACGCTGAAGGTTCTATCGCCTACTCGCACCTGAGGAAGGTGTTTCACTTGTGCGTGTAGCTGGCACAGATCGACCACATCTTCTCCCTGCAACAGGAGCTCCACCAGCAGCACCACGACCGGGGCCACGCCCCTTATTTGATGCTCTCTTCATTATTCTCAAATATAGGATCTTGCCCAAAATGGGTGTTTTTTTAATAAGAGAATAGAACACCAATATCTAACATGTGTATCTCACATTGACAGATGCAGCAAAGGCCGAAGATTGCCAAAAATGGGTGTTTTTTTTTATAACAGAATAGAACACCAGTATTTATGGCATGTATCTCACACTGACAGATGTAGCAAAGGCTGCAAATTTTACTTTTTTGCCCCAAATTTTTTTTTTTAAACCCTGAATATTATTGCAATATTTGTAGCTTGTATCTCACACTGACAGATGCAGAAAAGGCTGCAACATTAAGTGTTTTGCACAGAATGGGTGTTTTTTTAATAACAGAATAATTCGCCAATATCTAATGTGTGTATCTCACAATGACAGATGCAGCAAAGGCTCCAAATGTTGTTTTTTGTCCAAAATTTGTGTTTTTTTAAACATAGAAAATTATTGAAGTATTTTAAGCTTCTCTTTTACACTGACAAATGATGCAAAGGCACCAGATGTAGGGTATCGCCTAAAATGGGTATTTTGTTTAAACCCAGAATATTATTGCAGTATTTCTAGCTTGTATGTCACACTAACAAATGCAGCATAGGCTGCAAAATTAAGTATTTTAAAGCAAATTGGTGTTTTTTTAAATAACAGAATAATTCACCAGTATCTAACGTGTGTATCTCACACTGACAGATGCAGCAAAGGCTGCAAATTTAGTTTTTTGCCCAAAATGTTTTTTTTTTTTTATAACAGAATAGAACACCAGTATCTAATGCGTGTATTTCACACTGACAGATGCAGCAAAGGCCACAGATTTATTATTTTGCCAAAAATGGGTGTTTTTTAATAACAGAATAGAACACCAGTATCTAACGTTTGTATCTCACACTGACAGAAGCAGCAAAGGCTACAAATTAATTTTTTTGCCCAAAATGGGTGTTTTTTTAATAACAGAATAGAACACCAGTGTAATGGATCTCCTGGCACCCCGACTGGGTACATTCGTTGATGGATGCTCCTAGTGCTTCCTGAGGGCTCAACACCATAACAACCACAGGAAAAGCTCTTACAAGAGCTAGAGATTATAGCCAGGGGAGTATACAGCGTATAGCAATCCCCACACACATGAGACGAGGCTCTATGTTGAAGGTAAAACAGGAACTCACTTTTCTGAAGACCAACTCAATATACTGTATATACAGTTCAAGAAGTTTAACAACATAACGCAATCAACCATGAACAACATGCAAACAGACATCCCCCCCCACTCCATAATGAATGAACAGGGAGAGAGGAGACACATGATGGGATTATCTCCTGAGTGTATCATAGGGTGATCTACTCATCTAGGAGTCGGCTGCTCCTAGAGTCAGCTATCTTAATCCCATCACTAACAAAATCAGTGGGAGTCTCAGTGCAGAGTTAACCCCTTTTTGTGTTGCTGAATTCACACCCTGCACCCTGAATTCCACACATAAATAGTTCCTTGTAACCCCAAAAGGTCTTAGGGGGTCTCCATAGTTCTGGGTCCATAGTCTTTAGGAAGGAGGCTGGTCCTCAGGCTTCTCCAGCAGCCCCAGTGACGGTTTAGTCCGTCACAACCAGTATCTAATGCGTGTATTTCACACTGACAGATGCAGCAAAGGCCGCAGATGTATTATTTTGCCAGAAATTTGTGTTTTTTTTATAACAGAATAGAACACCAGTATCTAACGCGTGTATCTCACACTGACAGATGCAGCAAAGGCTGCAAAATTGTTTTTTTGCCCAAAATGGGTGTTTTTTAAATAAGAGAATAGAACACCAGTATCTAATGCGTGTATCTCACAATGACAGATGCTGCAAAGGCTGCAAATTTTGTTTTTTGTCCAAAATCTGTGTTTTTTTAAACATAAATTATTAAAGTATTTCAAGCTTCTTTTTCACACTGAAAAATGCTGCAAAGGTACCAGATGTAGGGTATTGCCTAAAATGGGTGTTTTTTAAAACCCAGAATATTATTGCCGTATTTCCAGCTTGTATGTCACACTAAGAAATGCAGCATAGGCTGCAAAATTAAGTATTTTGCCCCAAATGGCTGTTTTTTTAATAACAGAATAATTCAACAGTATCTAGCGTGTGTATCTCACAATGACAGATGCAGCATAGGCTGCAATTTTTTTTGGGCCCAAAATGGGTGTTTTTTTAACCCAGAATATTATTGCAGTATTTCTAGCTTGTATCTCACACTGACAGATGCAGCAAAGGCTGCAAAATTAAGTATTTTGCCCAAAATGGGTGTTTTTTTAAACATAAATTATTAAAGTATTTCAAGCTTCTTTTTTCACACTGAAAAATGCTGCAAAGGTACCAGATGTAGGGTATTACCTAAAATGGGTGTTTTTTAAAACCCAGAATATTATTGCCGTATTTCCAGCTTGTATGTCACACTAAGAAATGCAGCATAGGCTGCAAAATTAAGTATTTTGCCCCAAATGGCAGTTTTTTTAATAACAGAATAATTCAACAGTATCTAGCGTGTGTATCTCACACTGACAGATGCAGCATAGGCTGCATTTTTTTTGGGCCGAAAATGGGTGTTTTTTTAACCCAGAATATTATTGCAGTATTTCTAGCTTGTATCTCACACTGACAGATGCAGCAAAGGCTGCAAAATTAGGTATTTTGCCCAAAATGGGTGTTTTTTTAAATAACTAATTTGAGGGTTTAGCTCTTCTCCGGGGGTCATTTACACCGATACAGCTTCAGGACACCAGGTTTCAGGTCCAAACAGTGCATTTATTGTGATAAACCAGCACAAGCAAAATTACAAAAATAATAAACACTCGCTCGTCCAGGCTCTAACTAAACATAATATTCCTGACTCACCTAAGTCCCTGTTCACACCCTGTGAACACATGCGGCTTTCTCAGCCAATGTCCCACAGCCTCCTGGCTGTACAGAGCACAGTAGGCCCACTGTCTCCAGTCCAGTGTCTCTTGGGGAATAGTGGTCTCTCAGCCCTCCTGGCTTGGACCACACTGAGCCTTCAGGCCTCTGTCCACCAGCAACCCACTCCCCCCTTTCTGACACCCTGGGAGGTGCTTTATGCCAGCCTGATTACTTCCAGCTGGTCTCACCTGTGGTGGAATAGGTGTGGACCGCACTATCCACCGATTCCTTGCCTCTACCCTGTGTGAGACCTGTCACTGTCTCACATAGAATAGAACACCAGTATCTAACACGTGTATCTCACACTGACAGATACAGCAAAGGCTGCAAATTTAGTTTTTTGCCTAAAATGGGTACGACATCCATTGATCCCTCATCAAGTCTAGAACTTACCTCCTCATAGAAACTGATTAAATTAGTTTGGCATGACCGATCCCTCATGAAGCCAAGCTGATATGGCGTTATTTGCTTATTTTGTTGAGATGCTCTAAGATAGCATCTCTTAGAAAACCTTCAAACAGTTTACCCACAACAGATGTTAAACTTACCGGCCTATAGTTTCCAGGCTCTGTTTTTGAACCCATTTTGAATATTGGTACCACATTTGCCATGCACCAATCCTGTGGGACATTAGCTGTCAGTATAGAGTCCGCAAATATCAGAAATAAGGGTTGGGCTATGACATTACTTAATTCCCTTAGGATACGGGGGTGTATGCCATCTGGTCCTGGCGTTTTGTCTATTTTAATCTTTTTAAGTCGCTGATGTACTTCTTCCTGAAAAATGCTGCAAAGGCACCAGATGTAGGTTATTGACTAAAATGGGTGTTTTTTTAAACCCAGAATATTATTGCAGTATTTCTAGCTTGTATGTCACACTAACAAATGCAACATAGGCTGCAAAATTAAGTATTTTGCCTAAAATGGGTGTTTTTTTTAATAACAGAATAATTCACGAGTATCTAACGTGTGTATCTCACACTGACAGATGCAGCAAAGACTACAAATTTAGTTTTTTGCCCAAAATGGGTATTTTTTTAATAACAGAATAGAACACCAGTATCTAATGCGTGTATTTCACACGGACAGATGCAGCAAAGGCCGTAGATTTATTATTTTGCCAAAAATTGGTGTTTTTGTAATAACATAATAGAACACCAGTATCTAACGCATGTATCTTACACTGACAGATGCAGCAAAGCCTGCAAATTCAGTTTTTTGCCCAAAATTGGTGTTTTTTTAAACCCAGAATATTATTGCAGTATTTCTACCTTGTATCTCACACTGAGAGATGTAGCAAAGGCTGCAAAATTAAGTATTTTGACCAAAATGAGTATTTTTTTAATAACAGAATAGAACACCAGTATCTAATGCATGTATCTCACTCTGACAGATGCAGCAAAGGCTGCAAAATTCGTTTTTTGCCCAAAATGGGTGTTTTTTTAAATTAGAGAATAGAACACCAGTATCTAATGCATGTATCTCACACTGACAGTATAGGCCCCTGATGTAGGGTATTGCCAAAAATTGGTGATTTATTAAACCCAGAATATTATTGCAGTATTTCAAGCTTGTATCTCACACTGACAGATGCAACATAGGCTGCAAAATTAAGTATTTTGCCCAAAATTGGTGTTTTTTTTAATAACAGAATAGAACACCAGTATCTAACGCGTGTATCTCACACTGACAGATGCAGCAAAGGCTGCAAATTTAGTTTTTTTTAACAAAATGGGTGTTTTTTTAACCCAGAAAATTATTGAAGTATTTCAAGCTGGTCTTTCACACTGACAAATGCTGCAAAGGCCGTAGATGTAGGGTCTTGCAAAAAATTGGTGATTTTTTTAACCCAGAAAATTATTGAAGTATTGCAAGCTTCTATTTCACGCTGACAAATGCTGTAAAGGCACCAGATGTAGGATATTGCTAAAAATTGGTGTTTTTTTAAACCCAGGTTATTATTTCAGTATTTCAAGCTTGGATTTGAATGTTTACAAAAGAACATATGCTGTGCTGGTGCACTGAGCTTGCATAGAATGGCCGCCGCCACCCACCTAACTAACAGACGGATAAAAATTATTTTTCTGTGTCACTGGACAGGGCAGGGTAAAAAGATTGTGCACTGCACCCACAAAACTAAATCTATTTAGATCGCTGAGTTAACAAGCACTTCTGATTAAAGATTCTTTCCTATTTTCTGCCTCACAGCAGCAGCATCCTCTCCCTACACTAGTAACAGCAGAGTGACATGCAGCGCTATGTGACTCCAGCTTATATAGAGGCTGGGTCACATGCTGCACTGGCCAATCACAGCCATGCCATTAGTAGGCATGGCTGTTCTGGCTTCTAAGGGCACAGAGTTAAACGCTTGTTGATTGGCTGCTCTGCAGCCTTTCAAAAAGCGCCATAAAATAGCCGAACACCGAACCCAAACTTTTACTGAAAAGTTCGGGTTTGGGTCCGTGGTTCAAAAATCCTAAAGTTTGGTATGAACCCGAACTTTACAGTTCAGGTTCGCTCAACCCTATTGGCTGCTTAGCAACTGCGAAAAATACCGCCATGTGCCGAGTATAGTGATGCTCGAACCGAACTGGTATTCAGCCGAGCATGCTCGCTCAACACTAGTATACAGACAACAATCTGTTTTTGGAGTTTAATCATATTTTTCACCCTTGGTAATACAGAAAGTTTTAATGTGTTTTTGAGATACTGGTAAAATTGAATATGATTCCTCATGGCTTTATAGGACTGAATTGCGTTGTGAAGCAATAGAAGTATGTGATTGGCCACCTGTTCCATAGCTCCAGGAGATGTATTTATTGAGTTGCAAGCAATCGTTACCAGCTTTCATTGTGCCTTAGCAACAGGATGATAGAGCAACCTTTTCAAGATTGATTCTGAATAACAGGAACCAACAGTTGTGACAGTATCCTGACATAGACTGCACATTAACAGGACATGTAACACTTAAGGTATTCTAGAAACGTAATTCTTGTCCATTTCAGTGGAGGTTTCTTTTCCTAGGGAACATAGAAGAAGAAATACCTTGTGTGTACAATTTACAATATATTCATGAAGTCAGTGTAAATAATTTAACAAATTACAGAAAGATCTCATTGTTAGATTCCATCTTAGGAAGAATTAAGAAGAATGATGCATGAACACACCTCACAAACCATAATACTCAATCCTCTGTGAAGACAGATAAAACCACAAATCTATAGAACGGTAAGAATTGTGCATGGAAATTTATATTATATTAAGTTTATATTAACATTAACAAGCCTAAAGCTGTCTCTCTCATTCCAGACACATACGACATCATGAATAACCAAAATAGATCAGCAGGGAAGAACACGTAGACAATCACAGCAATAATTCCAATAATAGTTGGAGCATCCATATGAAGCCAGAATATTGATGGATTTTTGTACAGATATGCCATTCAGTGCCCAATATGTTGTGCCCATCTTTTGCCAGTGTGAATAGTAAGCCATCTTCTTATTATGCCATGCTTCCTGGTTTTAGAAACACCCCACACGTGGTCCTAATCTCTTACGTGGACATAAAATAAGGCTCAGGAGTAAAAGCCTGCACATTTGATGCCCAATGTGGTGATTTACATATCTTGTTCTGACATCTGTGGAGGCTCTGGGATGAAATAATAAATTGAACCCCTAAGAAGTGACCTGACACCCTTCAATACACCCCTCATGTTATTTATTATGGGGTGGAGTAAGCATTTTGACGCTCACTAGTGTTTTGCAGAAATTAATGAGGAGGGGATGGTGCAAAATAAAAATTGCAAGTTTTCCATAGATATGGTATTTCAGTGTTCAATATGCTGCTTCCAGCTTGTGCCATCTGAGACACACAACATCCTTCAAATTGTTTGGCAGTTTCTACCATGTACTTGCAGTGACCAGGAACGGGTTAGCTAACGCCACTTTTATGCAGTGACTGGGTCAGGTGAATAATATATCCTGTATTTGTCGTGACGCCAATTGCAGCGTGTGCAGGGTACTACCTCAGGGCCCTTCCAAAGTGTTATAACGCACATTCCAGATTAGGAATGCCAGAGTGGTGTAATGGTCTATAATGTCTCTATAGCTTTATGTTAGTTGTGTCACGGTGTCTCCTACCTGGGTACAGCCGGACTCCTGGCTCAGTTGCAATAAATTTGAGTGTAGTGATAGTAGGAGTAATAGAGGAATTTTGCATAAGAAATTATGTCCAGACCTTTAGATGAAGTTCTTTACTTTAGATAACTTGCATCCAAGTGGTATACAGCTTTGGTCTCTTGGTCCCAGCAGGTTTTGGCAATCATTGGCAGGAATGAGTACTCCTGCTTTAAATGTGGCGCTTGCAGGATAAAATGTCTGCTTAGTAGCTCTGTAATCGTGGCAGGTTTAGCTTCTGCACTTATCTGGTACCTTCTGCTGTATGGGGACAGACTGAGGAGGAATTGGCTTCTCTATAGGCACTGGACTTATCTCACAGACGGATTCTCAGGGGATGCTTTCTTCCTGGAACTCTGGAGGTTGTCTGTAGTTTCTGCTTTCTTTATACAGCAGAGCTGAAAGTGCTCAGACTGGGTATATGGCCAAGTCTCAGCCGAGACTAGGTCCTTGCTATCTTCCCTATGCAAGGGGGTAACTAAATCTGGATCTAACAGTTTTTTCCTCCCTTGCTGTAGCAAGAGGGACTAGCCCACTCTCCTCAGAGGGGGGCTAAGCTGGAATAATCCATTCCAGCTCAGATACACTGTAGCTTATACCTGCCAATGGGTTGCTACCACCTACTGGTAACCAGGCAAATGACATAAACAATTGCATTTAACATAGATTTATATGCACATTGTGGAGGACATAAGCAAAATCACATCAGATGACAAATATAAAGGCCCCTAGAAGATAGTAGCGGGGTAGAGGCGTGCAGTAACACAACTCTGGGATGTTACATACTGAAATGCCATAAATGTGGATGCACACTGCTATTTGGATACGCTGCAGGGTTCCAAAGGGAAACACCACCTTTAGGCTCTTGCAGTGCAGATTTTGATGGGTTAGTTTACATGTACCAAGTTACTTTTTGAATAGCCTCTAAGGTACAAGTACATCCATTTCCTGAGAACCATGCTTTTATTTTTCTCTAAAAGGAGTTGTGTGAGGGCTTATTTTTTACGTGACGAGTCGCCATTATCATTGGTTCTATTATGAGGTATACACAACTTTTTGATCACTTTTTAGTTCACTTTTTCGGAAACAGGATGAAGAAAATTCTGTTGAAATGACAATTACAATTTTATATAGCTTATTTATTTTTTTCTTTCACATAATTTTGGGGGGAAAAATCATGTTTTTGCACTGTGATTTTCTGAAAGCCATATTTTCTTTTAATTTTTCTTTCCATGGTCTTTTCTGAGGGCTCATTTTTTCAAAATTAAGTGATTTTTTTATTGGTGCCTTTTTGGGGTACGTACAGCGTTTTGTCGTTCATTAATGCTCTTTGTATGATGCAACCAAAAAATGGCTGTTCTGACACCATTTTTATTCATTTAGTTTTTACAGCATTTATCTGACGGGTAGATTATGTGATATTTTCCTAGAGGAGGTCATTATAGATGCGGCAATACCTAATATGTCTGTTTTTGGAGGTTGTTTTATTTGGTTTTAAACAATAAAAGCATTTTTGATGTGTCACCATTTTCTGAAAGCTATATTTTTATATTTTTCTGGCGATGGTGTTGTGTGGGGGCTCATTTTTTGCAAGATGAGGTGATGTTTTCATAGGTATCATTTTGGAGTGCATACAAATTTTTGGTGACTCAATATTACACTTTTTGTGATTCAAGGTGACCAAAAATGTTTTGTTTTTGCATTGTTTTTAGTTTAATGTTTTATAGAGCCAGTTGTATGTGTAGTTTATATATTTTTTTTATTGTAAACGGCTTGATAAGATTATAAGGCACTTTTTAACTTTTTTTTCATTTTTGTAAAACACCTTTTTTTACTTTTCATTTTTGTCCCACTATGCGATCTCAACTTTTGAGGGATTTGATCTGTTTCTGCATTCAACTGGCAATATCACACTAACAGTTCTCTTAGTAGACCCAACTTGGGGGTTGGGCCTCATAGGTGTCCATAGATGGCAGGACCCAAGGCCTTTGCAAGGCATGGGACTGCCATAATGACCTTTGTTTCCATGCAATCGCATAGTGGGGGAACGATGAAGAGATAGGGGGAGCCCCTTCCCTCTGCAAACCCCTTAGATGGCATGGTCAGTGAGAGCTGCATGCCTACCGCTAATTGAATGAGTGCAACTCCTGCACCCCCTGATCTGTGTGCCATACTATTTTGGTGGAAGTCGAGAACTTACTTCCCTTTGCTCTGTAATAGTACAGCAGTAGTCAGGAAGTGGTTAATACATATACAGTTACAAGCAAGTGTAGTGCCTTATTTAGTGGTGAGCAAAGTGAAGCATCCAAAGTGGAATTTGGTCTGAATTTCAGGAAAAGATGTTTTGCCATTAAGCTGAATTTCCTTGCGCTTCTTGGTAACAAATCATTTTTCCTGAAATGGCAACTAGAGTTTTCTTAGAAAGAACGAGGGGGAAAAATACTTACCTCATTAACTTGCTCGCACAAACGCTGAAAAGGGTTTTATCATAGTGATTTGTTATTAATTAATTTGTAACAAATCAAAATTCTTGTCAAACTTCGGCGAAGATGCTGAATTGGACTTTTCAAAACTTTGTTGATCTCTAGCCTTAGGGCTCATGCACACGACCATATGCCCTCCAAGACATACGGTCCGTGAGTGGGCCATATGTCCCGGACTAGCATACATCGTGTGCACGGGAGCGCACAGCATCATAGGTTACTATGATGCTGTGTGCATCGGGCCGCCTGTGTGGCTATTGTCCTGCACTTATAATTAGTGTTGATCACGAATATTCGAATTGCGAATTTTAATCGCGAATATCGGCACTTCGAGAATTCGCGAATATTTCGAATATCGCAAAATATATTCGTAATTGCGAATATTCGATTTTTGTGAAAATACCAGTTCATGCGAATTTTTATGCGAAAATTTGTATGCGAATTTTATGCGAATTTTCGCAATCAAGAAAATAATGCCTGGAGATCATGAATTCACGAATTCTCGAATATATGGCGAATATTCGCCCAAATATTCGCGAAATATCGCGAATTCGAATATTGCCCCTGCCGCTCATCACTACTTATAATATCATCCAATAGTCCGGCAGGCGGCCCGATGTAAAAATTATTTTTGTTGCACCAAGGAAGGAGCCACTCTATAAACCTCTGCATTATTGCTAGTGGCTCTGAAACCTTAGGGCTAGGGATGAGCAAACTTGTGTTTTCAATTTTGGCGTACAAGGTTTGGGTTATCCAAGATTTCCGCTATGAATTCCGCTATCATGGACCATAAATTATATAATAACCTGAACCCAAAAATTGTACGCCGAACTTAAAAAAAAAAAAGTTTGCTCAACACTACTCAATGCCTGTCAATCAAACAAGAGAGGAAGATGCTGGGAGGTATTACTGGTGAGTGCATAAAATGGAACAATCCCTCCCATGCTGCATCAAAAACCTTACATGCATAGAAATAAAGAATTTATCAGGATTAGGCCGGGACTGATCGAGTCCCATTAAACTTGAAAGGGTCCGTGATCCATCCGCACCGCAAAAAAATAGAACATGTTCTACTTTTTTGTGGTGCGGAGGCACAGACAGAAACACCATGGAATGGGTCAGCTTCCGTGATGCGGAGAGCACACGGCCGGTGCCCGCATAATGCGGACCCGCTGTTTGCGGGCCGCAAAATGGCCACGGCTGGGCAACAGCCATGGGCATGAGGCCTTAGGCTACATTCACACAAACGTGGTGTTTTGCAGATCCACAAATTGCGGATCCGCAAAACACGGACACCAGCCTATGTGCGTTCCGCAATTTGCAGACCTCACATGCCGCAGCTGTATTAGAAAATGCCTATTCTTGACCGCAATTGTAGACAGGAATAGGACATGTTCTACTCTTTTTTGCTGAGCAGTGGCACCGGAGCAACAGCCCCATAGAAATTAATATGGTCGTGTGAATGTAGCTTTAGATGAGAAGATTTTCACAAGAAAGGTAAGGTTTAGTGATGAGCAAGCGCCAAAGTGTTCGGGTGTTCGGTCCGAACACATCGTGATATTCGTGCGCTAGGCCAAGCACCCGAGTATAATGGAACTCAATGAGAGACAACCAGGCACTCCCTGCTTGGATGAGGGGAGGGTGCCTGGACCATAGGAAAAGGTAGGAATGTGATGGACCATGTCTGGATGCATCTTGGACACCAATGTCGCTGCTGGGAACCATGTTGTCCAAGTTGTACACCACTTTAGCAGATTGAGAAAATTTTTTACAAAACCCCGCCAACACAAAAAAAAGATCCTTTTTAGAGGAAAAATTGTTAGGAAGCATTCTTTCCTGTAGATTCAATTGTATATACAGTGTAAGTGCTGCCAAAAATTACAAGGAAGAAGAGATACAGCCTGTATATCACATAAAGGAGGGCATCATACACATGCAGCGTCCCACTACGTGTGTGTGGGCACTGCTTAAAAGCACTTTTATGATTTTGTGTGTATGTATCTGCAAAATCCCTGTTAACAGGCCTATTAGGTGTAATTTATACATCCCACCACTAGATGGGGATAAAGTTCGGGTCCTATATATATCTAGGTTAGGCCTAGTGAGGGAGTTCTGAGTCCATATCCTTGGAGTAAAGATGTAGTTCAGAAGAGAGCAGATCTGAGGTAGTCAGATCAGATTAGTGGGAAGAAAATGTAAAGTGAAGACTTCATGACACAGATTAGTGAGTGGAGACAACTTCGCTAGTAGGTGATACTCAGATGTGAGGTGCAGAAGAGCATTTTCCTTCTGTGGCCGGACTATAGACTTGCATCCCTGACCAGTAGGAGAAGAGTTTGCCTCCTTGGAAAAGAAACAAGCTTTCCTAAGGAATTCATCAGTGATAAGAGCCATTATTGAGGGCCACAGACACCTTTGCATGGTGGAGGATTCATAGCTTCAGGCAGCCACACCAAACTTCTGAGAGGCAGTTGAGTTTTCCTGTCTAAAATATTCAGCTTGTAGGGAAAGACAAGGAATAGGATCCCACACATCTAAAGGAACCAGGTATACCTAACCCACTGCTCCAAAACCTGAAAAGCCTAGAAACAGTGGATTTGCAGAATTGACTCTGTACCATCTAAAGACTGCATATTTGTACTGCTGCAACCAAAGACATCTGAAGTAAAAAGTTGTGAGTTGCATCTTACTACTGTCTACCTTCTTATTACCACTACTGGTTGTACCACCATTAACTGTACTGGCGTCACAACAAAAACCATCAACCATCAAACCGCAACAAGCACCCCTAACATCAATGGCACCTCAACCACCATCTTGGCTAATGCTTCCTACCACAGAGTGTGCCCCGGAGGATTTCGTGCTGTCCACCTCAACACTGCGCTGCCAGCCCAGGGAGGCTTTCTGCTAACCGTGAGTAAACTGATGAACTGTGTGTTATTATTTGGCCCCTCATCGGTCCACCGTGCACCTCACGTGTTGCCCCTGCGACTGGCTGGCTGCACACACCCTTTAAAAATTATCATTGATGTCCTGCTAGTGACCCTCAAAAACATTAGGAGCAAGGGCCTGCTGATCTGACCACCTAAGAAGTTAATTGACCAGGTCAGCACAGGCTACCAATAAAGAATGACCAATTTCTAATCGTAATGTTCCTCTGGGTTCCAGAGAACATCACATAGCAGAGTTAGTGCAGGGAATGGCGGTCAGCATTTGTAGCCTCTTTACATTATGAAACTGTACCACAATTACAAGCTGCTATTTGCTATTTGAA
Source organism: Bufo gargarizans (assembly GCF_014858855.1). Lineage (NCBI taxonomy): Eukaryota > Metazoa > Chordata > Amphibia > Anura > Bufonidae > Bufo > Bufo gargarizans. The sequence goes on along the minus strand of NC_058082.1, from coordinate 277,750,846 downwards.
GCTGAAATGAAAGCTCAGCGCCAACAGATGAAAAGTCTGGAAAGGCAGAAAGAAGTTAAGATCATAGAAGCCAGACTCAGAGTACATGAGGAGGATATGAGTCAGAGTAGTCATAGGTTCAAATCTGTACTAAGTGAAGAAAAAGACTTCTATTTTCCTTTATATGCTCAAGAGAATGAAAGGAAATCTCCAGCATGTAGTTAAGAAATTAGTCATTATCCTTCCATTCCTGCTCAGAAAAACAAAGAGAGGCCTAGTCCAAAGTTAGGAAAAAGGTCTGTGATTTTACCCTCTATCTCTACCGGAAAAGATGAAGAAAGGGACTCACCTAATTCAGAAGTAAGTGAGAAAATAGAACCAGATGATTCTATTCCTAGATGCCACGGCAATGCTCAGAAGAATGTTACAACCATTGTCCCAGCAAGACCACAGAGAACTATCCTAGCTAGACTTCCCATTCCGGAACCTACTGTATTTTCAGGAGACGTACTGAATTTTAAAGAGTGGAAGGCAAGCTTTGAAATGATCATTGAGCATCACTGCTTCACTCCAGTTGATAAGTTATTCTACCTTCAGAGATATGTTGGTGGGGAAGCAAAGAAAGTTCTTGAAGGTAACTTCAAACTCCAAAAGAATGGCGACTTCCTGCAAGCATGCAGCAATGCCATTCCACATTTACGAGGACTAGAAGTACTGAACGATTATCTAGAAAACCACAGGATGCTAACTAAGCTACCTGAAGAAGTTGCTTCTAGATGGAATCGCTATGTGACTGAACAGTTAGATCTAGGTAAGGACTTCCCAAGTTTTAAGGAGTTCTCTCAGTTCATCAAGCAGGAAGCATGGATAGCATGTAATCCAGTAACATCATCTTACATCTTAAAACTCTTAGAAGAAATGCCTGTGAGAGATATAAGACTTGCAAGAGCAACTTGCTTTGCAACCAACATAGCAGCTAAAGGTTCAGATAGCTACGAGAGCAAGTCCAAAGTCACTACTGGGATCAGTGGAGAGACAGAACCGACAAATCTTCAGACTACCTTCAAACGTATATTCTGTGGAGAGAAACACTAAATACACAAGTGCCAACAATTGAAGGAGAAGTCCCTAGATGAAAAGAAAAGGTTTGTACTGGATAACCAACTGTGTTTCGGATGTCTAAAAAAAGGCCATGTTACTAAGGAGGTTAAGAAAAAGGCCATCCTACACCACTACATGAAGAACGTCCAAAGAAAGATAAATCCTCAATACCTAAAGATACTGAGGAAGGAAATAAAGTATCTGCATTCTCTTGCAGAATGAGGGAAGAAGAAAGCAACAGAACATCAATCGCTGTACCAGTTTGCATTTTAAATCCTAAAAGGAGGAACAAGAAGGTATACGCCTATGCGCTACTAGATGCCCAGGGTGACGTCACCTTCATTGATAAATAAATCTGCAAGAAATTACAAGTGGCTATAGAACCAGTGAAGCTCAAACTCACCACAATGATGCGAAAAGACACATTAGTGAACAGTCAAAGGGTCAAAGGACTGAGAGTTAGAGGACTTAATTTAAACTACACAATAGATCTACCTTCAGCTTATACAAAAGACGATATACCTCTAGATGGAGATTGCATACCTACCTGTGGAACAGCCAATAAATGGGAGCACAGATATCTGTCATATCTCCTGAAATGTCCCGGCTGAAGGAGTTTAGTGTTGGACTGTTGATAGGTTACGATTGTCCTGAAGCCTTGGTACCGCGAAAGGTAATCACAAGAGAAATGGATGAACACTACGCTGTTCAAACTGATCTAAGATGGGGTGTTGTTGGAGGAAAACAGCAGATCTCAAACTCAAGAAAGGTGACAGGATTGTGTCATCGAATATCTGTCCAAGAGTTACCAACTGTAACATAGTAACATAGTACATAAGGCCGAAAAAATACATTTTTCCATCCAGTTAAGCCTGTCATCCTGCAAGATGATCCAGAGGAAGGCAAAAAAAAAAAAACTGTGAGGTAGAAGCTAATTTTCCCCACTTTAGGGGAATACAAAATTCCTTTCCGACTCCAAGCAGGCAATCAGAATAACTCCCTGGATCAACTACCCCTCTCTAGTAGCTATAGCCTGTAATATTATTACACTACAGAAATACTTCCAGGCCCCTCTTGAATTCCTTTATTGTACTCACCATCCCCACCTCCTCAGTCCGAAATTTCCATTGTCTCACTGCTCTTACTGTAAAGAATCCTCTTCTATGTTTGTGTACAAACCTTCTTTTCTCAAGACGCAGAGGATGCCCCCTCGTCACAGTCACAGTCCTGGGGATAAATAGATGATGGGAGTGATCTCTGTACTGACCTCTGATATATTTATACATATAAATTATATCTCCCCTCAGTCATCTTTTTTCTAAAGTGAATAACCCTAATGTTAATAATCTTTCAGGGTGCTGTAGTTGCCCTATTCCAGTTATTACTTTAGTTGCCCTCCTCTGGACCATCTCCAGCTCTGCTATGTCTGCCTTGTTCACAGGGGCCCAGAACTGTACACAGTACTCCATCTGTGGTCTGACTAGCGATTTGTAAAGTCTTAGGGCTATGTTCTTATCATGGGAATCTATGCCCCTTTTGATGCAACCCATTATCTTATTGGCCTTGGCAGCAGAAGCTGTAAGTCCAGCAAAAGTAATCAAGATCCTTGAATCCGACTTTGCAGACATAGGTTCTAACGAAAAGAGTGTATCCCAAGAAGACATAAATTTCGTACACACTCTAGAAGAAAGTATTCAGCAGAATCAACAAGGTCATCTTGAAATGTCCTTACCTTTCAGAGAACGACCTCATCTGCCAAATAACAGAAACCTTGCCCTAGCAAGATTGAAATGTTTGAAGAAAAGGTGTCACGGCTGAGGATGGGGAAAACCCTCAGCCGTGCGATGCCAGATGATGTTGGTCGCTGCTCGGCCAGGGCGACAGAATTAGGGAGCAGGTCACCTCCTAACGCATCCCTAACCTGACCCTGACTCCTAACCATATGAGCCAACCCTGATGGTGGGAGAGCTCATACACCAGAACCTAATATTCCCTGCTAGCCCTCAGGATTGCCCTGGAACAAGGAGCAGGGTAAGATGACCTGTTCGTCCTAGGCACGGAGGAACAGGAGTCTCACTGGCCAAGCTGCAAGGAGAAGGGGTACAAAAACAGACCTATGGATATGGCAGGTGAACTGCACTAGTTCCACCTACCTGCCACAGCCTTGCTGACTGTATCCCTGTGCAGACACGCTGATGTCCACACCATACTTAAATGGACACGGCCAACACTCATACACACATACACACACAGGAACCCAGATCCATAGCTGCATTAAACAACAAAAGGAATACAACATCAACTGAACATATAAACATCTATGACCAGAAGGATGGCCCTCACTGGCAGATGGTATAAAGCAGGAGGACGACTCCAGCAGACCATGGCTGAAGTACCCCTCTGACTACTGCTCTCAGCAGAGGCTATATAGGCCCAAGTAGCCACACCCACACAGACACACCCAGTGTTCACACACTAGGAAGGAAGTTAACCCTTCCAACACCAGGGAAGGGAAGACTGCTACTTAAAGGGGAAGTGAACACACAAACAACCCCGTGCACACCAAACATGGAAAATGCACACCTATAACACAAGTTGCCATAGACAACCAACTGCTATGACAGCGAGCAGCCTAGCAACCAGCTCCAGCTGCTCTACTGCCACATACCTAATGTTGCCAGCGGCAACCACAAGTGAGGCAACAAACTAGCGGCCCTCACCTGTGATTGAACAACCAACCAAACCGCAGGCAACAGCAAGCGGTTCAGGAGTCACGACCATGGCCATGTTCGTGACAAAAGGATGGGAAGAGATCCCAAATTCAAGAATGATTATTTGAAATTCATGAAAGGAATCCTCGAAGAAGGACATGCAGAGAAAGTTAATAACAAACCTAAAGAAGGAGAAGTGTGGTATATCCCACATCAAGGTGTCTACCACTCAAATTAACCAGATAAGATTAGACTGGTGTTTGATTGCTCAGCAAAGTACGATGGTGTTGCATTGAATGATCAGCCACTAAAAGGACCAAATCTTACAAACACTATGCCTGGAGTACTCTGTAGATTCAGAAAGTATCCAGTAGCGGTCATGTGTGACGTTGAAAAGATGTTCCACCAGTTTCATGTGAAGAATGAAGATAGAGACTTCCTGAGGTTCCTATAGTGAGAGGATGGAGATACAGATTCAGAGCCAGCAGAATATAGAATGAAAGTACACTTGTTTGGAGCAGCATCGTCTCCAGGTTGCGCCAATTATGGTATGAAGTGCTTGGCCAATCAGAATGAAAAGGATTGCCCATCAGCAGCAAATTTTCTGAAGAAAAACTTTTATGTAGATGATGGAAGTGCCTGGCCAATCAGAATGAAAAGGATTGCCCATCAGCAGCAAATTTTCTGAAGAAAAACTTTTATGTAGATGATGGTCTTATAAGTCTAATCCACAGAATCTGCAATCAAACTAGTAAAAGAAAGCAAAGAGTTATGCGCAAGAGGAAACCTGCGCCTTCATAAATTAATCTCAAACAACAGAGAAGTACTGGAATCCATCAGTGACTCTGAACGTGCATCATCAATGAAGAATGTAGATCTCAATTATGATCATCTTCCAGTTCAAAACGTACTTGTATTGGGATGGAATGTAGAGAATGACAAGTTCTTCTTTGAAGTATCTATTGAAGAGAAAGTTGCAACCATTTATTCCGCAGTGGTTTCTGTATTTGATCCATTGGGATTCTTGGCCCCAGTAATCCTCAGAGCAAAAGAAATACTACAAGAATTATGTAAACAGAAGTTGGGATGGGACGAGCCCATACCTGAAAATATGAGGACAAGGTGGGAGAGCTGGATAAGAGACTTGCAAAACTTGACAGAAGTTTGGATACCCCGATGCTTTGTTCCTCATGATTTTGGAAAGTACAAGAAAATAGAACTTCATAATTTTTCAGCTGCCAGTAGTTATGTTTATGGTCAGTGCCCCTACATCAGAGTAATAGGAGAAGAAAAGATACACTGTGTCCTGGTTATGGAGAAGGCCAGAGTTGCACGTAACAGTATTCTGACAATACCAAGATTTGAACTGACAGCAGACGTAGTTTCAGCAACAATAAGAAGGTTTCTGTAAGAAGAATTGGAGTTAAAAAAAAGATGAAAAATATTTTTGGACAGACTCACAAGTTGTTCTAGAATACATGAACAACAAAGCTCGAAGATTCCATATCTTTGTTCCATATCATTGTCGCCAACAGAATTCAGAAAATTCGGGAAATAACAAATCCAGCTCTAAAAGAGATTGATAAAGAAAAAGTTATTGAGTATTTGTTAGAGAAACAGTGTGATTTTCATATGAATGCTCCACATGCAAGCCATACAGGAGGAGATTGGGAAAGACAAATCAGAACTGTAAGAAATGTGTTAAGTTCAGTGAACGCCAGAAGAATGGATGATGCTTCACTTAGTACCCTGTTCTATGAAGTAATGTTTATTGTTAACAGTCGTCCACTTACAGTTGATAATATCAATGATCCAACAAGTTTCGACCCTTTAACTCCCAACCATCTACTTCACCTTAAGTCTGATTACATACAGCCACCACCTGGCAAGTTTACCAAAGAGGATTTATATGCTAAAGAGATGGCGAAGAGTTCAATATCTATCAGAACCGTTTTGGAATAGATGGAGAAAAGAGTACTTAGCCAATCCTATGCTAAGAAGTAAATGGCAAACACCCAGAAGAAACGTCCAAGTTGGTTACATAGTGTTAGTGAAAGAAGAATATTTACCTAGAAGTTAATGTAAATAGGCCAAAATTCTAGAACTTCAAAAGGATGAAGACAAACTAGTGAGAAGGGTGTTGTTACAAATAGGAGACTCAAAACTTGACAAAAAGGGAAAACGTCTCGCTACTCCACTCAAGTTGGAAAGTCCTATACAGAATTAGGGTTCTTTCACACTTGCGTTGTCTGGATCCGGCGTGTACTCCATTTGCCGGAATTACACGCCGGATCCTGGTTGCCATAGTAGTAGTGGGGAGCAGGGGAGCAGTATACTTACAGTCCAAGCGGCTCCCGGGACGCTCCAGAATGACGTCAGAGCGCCCCATGCGATCACGTCATCCATGCGCGTGGGGCGCCCTGACATCACTCTGGAGCGCCCCGGGAGCCACACGGACGGTAAGTATACTGCTTCTCCGCTCCCCACTACACTTTACCATGGCTGCCAGGACTTAAGCGTCCTGGCAGCCATGGTAACCATTCAGAAAAAGCTAAACGTCGGATCCGGCAATGCGCCGAAACGACGTTTAGCTTAAGGCCGGATCCGGATTAATGCCTTTCAATGGGAGCAAAAAGCGCAGCATGCTGCAGGATTTTCTACGGCCAAAAAACGTTCCGGTCCTGAACTGAAGACATCCTGATGCATCCTGAACAGATTTCTCTCTATTCAGAATGCATTAGGATAAAACTGATCAGGATTCTTCCGGCATAGAGCCCCGACGATGGAACTCTATGCCGGAAGAAAAGAACGCAAGTGTGAAAGAGCCCTAAGTTGTTCTACTTGAGAGTGATAAAAGACACTTGGTAGTTGAGAACCTGATGGAAAATTCCTCAAATGTATGTTCAAGTCCTACCAGCTAAAACCTGTCCTAGGTTGCTAATATAGCTTGTGTGTTTATACAGCTAGACCTGCCAATAACCTAATACAGTTCCTATGTTTGTGTGCTAAAAACAAAAACAGAGTTAGTTACAGTGATTTCATGTTTGGATGTCATACAACTGTTATATATATTGTGTTCACAGAAGCAGAAAAGATAATATGCCTTTAAGATTCATTATATAATGTAAGTTAAGCTCAATGACACAGCAGAAACAACAGATAGCATAGAGTTAAACTGTTGTTGCTGGGCAGGAGTCTTGACCAATCCTAGTCAGCCTCACACAGCCTAGGAGTTTTTACTAATTACAGCCAGCCTCACACACAGCTTGTGTGGGAAATTCCCCTAGCAGGAGATGCTGGAATCATTACTCACCAGAGAGAGAAGCTGAACAGACATTCACTCCACTAAGATCTGTGTTTTATGGAAGCAGAGAGGCCAAAATAGGTATTTAAAACAGTTATATAATATTCCTACTGTTAATATAGTGATTAGAACTGTATACGGAACCAGTTATATGTGTGTTTACTTACAGTTCCACCAATTGCAACCTACAAAGTTCACAATCCAAATTAAAATGTCATATTGCAATACAAATTGCATACAACCATACCAGATCATACTCAATTAATCTGCAATTAGTTACTGCTAACTGCATACTGCAATTGTGACCAAATTCAGCAAGTAGAACTATTAGTTAGACCTCACATATACCTCTCAGAGAGATCATAAAGTGCTTAAAATAACTTAGAGTGAGAGTACAGATACTCAAGAGAAATTTATCCACCATTTTATGTTGAATGACAAGATAGAACAGTCGAACCACCATTTTATGCTGCCATTTTGTGATACCTTTTCAACACGTGTTTTGTACATGGACTATCTGCTGCAGAGGCGGAAGTGTTATATATGAAGAAAAGTTGAAGTTAATAAAGAAGTTATTTCAAGAATTTGATGTGCTCTTTAAAACTACTGCTTCCATAGAACGGCACTAGAGGAATTACAGAGTAGTAGACAGTCTGAATAGACTAAAAAGAAAGAGATATCAAAATTCTTCTAATGCCATAGCGCAAAAAGCACTTCATAGTGCTGCGCCTGCCACACCCATCAGATGTTTAAGGAGACATTGGCTATACAGTGCCGGCTATACACGAGCTGTGGTCCCACTAGTGCCTTATGAAGGGCGTATGTTAGCCCGAAACGTTGCATGCAACTGATATACCACTGTTTACAGCTGAAATAATATGAAATAAACTACCATTTATTATCATCATCATCACGGAGTGCTGTCTAAATATTTGTGTGAGCAGACAGTGGCTGTCACACCCTGCCCTGTGGGTGTTCTGATGAGATCTGTCAGAGTTGCTGCACGTGACTCGATCTGACAGTTTGTTTTGTTGTGGGTTTGAGCAGAATCTTACCTCCTCCCAGGTGTTGCTCTTTAGGTAATTGATGAGGCTATTTGTTCCTCCCTCTCCCTATAGCCTTTGCAGGTTATAGTTCTGCCTTGTGTGAGCTCTAGGAGGTGACTCCTTTTTTCCCTAGCATTTGGGGCCAAGTCAGTTGTTTTGTTTGCTTTGCCGTGTTCTGTTCCCTTCCCTTTTTCTACCTACCGTGACAGTGGCACTGTGGTGAGCACCGCTGCCTCCTCATAGTTTACCAAGGACAGCGCTGTAGATTGCATAGTGTGATTGCTATCGCAGCTCAGCCCCACTGACTTGAATGGGACTGAGCTGTGCCTAGGCCATGTAACCTATTAAATTCCGCCTACGGTAAGCTGTGAAAAGGCAGCAGTGCTCACAAAAGTACTGCAGCCTTCTCAAACAGCTAATCAGCAGTGATCCTGGGTGTCAAACCCACACTGACCAGATACTGATGAGCTTTGCAGAGAATATGTCATCAGTATAAAAAAGTCTGAAAACCCCTTTAAAGCAATATAAATAGTTAAATAAGCATTCTGGCAGCCCTGTAAATGGTTTAAAATACCAAAAGAATTGATACTTACCCCTTTCTCTACCATCATGCTTCTTGCACTGTGTCCTGGTCCTGCCCACTACTGTTTATTTTTCTTGCTGCAGTGTGACATTCCATGCATACAGGTCACCTTTGGAACATCTGTTGGCCGATATGTTCTGAAGGGTTTTGCCACATCCTCTCCAGCACTGGATCGGTCAGGTGCCTCCTGGCTTCGCCCTTGAGATGGTTGACCTGGTGGAATGCTATGAAGCTACCAGGAATCTAAAGGAGGGTTTCTATTAGGAGGGGGGGTCAGCAAACGCAAGAAATATTCACCCCAGGCTCGGAGATTTGAGCCGATAAAACCCGCCCGGGATGTACCCACAGCAGACCTGGCTCCGATAGTCTGCTGGCGGTGTCAGGAGCCTGGCCATGTAAGGGCTGACTGTCCCCATCGGGTTGAGTCCATGGACACTAACTATAACTACCGTCAGTCGCCATATGCCAGGAGACTGTGTGCAACATGTACCCCAGAGTCTCTAGATCACTTACGCCAGGTGGAAGTGGGAGACACTCCGGCGGAGGCTCTACTGGACTCAGGGAGTCTGGTGACCCTAGTAAGGGCTACCCTGGTGAGGTACACTGAGTATACTGGCCGTAAAGTCGGGGTCATGTGCATCCACAGAGACTTAAAAGACTACCCTACCGCGCTGGTGTCTCTAACTACGGTGGCCGGTAGATGGACCACAAGGTGGCTGTTGCCACAAATCTACATTATGAACTCATAATAGGGAAAGACTTCCCGGGCTTCCCGGCACTGTGGCCTGCTATAAGAGTGACTGATACCCATGAGACCCTCTGAGTGGCCCGGTTCGGGGGGGGAGACTAGAACCACGGGAACCTGAGACCGAAGGGCCAGCAGTAGGGGTGACCGCCACTTCAGTGGAAGAGGGGGAGAAGACCCTGCTAAGTGTGATGGTGGGAGACGTGGAGGACTTGCCGCCGGGTCCTGAATTACCACCAACACCACAAGGTGACTTTATATTGATTATAACTGCTTGTTTTGTCACTTGCCTAAACTCTGAATAAAACACTGAACTGTTTGATCCAAAGAACTTGTTGTTGCCTCTATACTGCGTCTGCTAATCCTGTCTACCAGAGCGAAACCCCACAACATATATATATATATATATATATATATATATATGTACACACAGTGCTGCCCATAATTATTCATACCCCTGGCAAATTTAGACTTAAAGTTACTTTTATTCAACCAGCAAGTAATTTTTTGAAGGGAAATAACATAGGTGCCTCCCAAAAGATAATAATTGTGGGGGAAAAAACATTTCTCAGCTTTTATTTACATTTAAGCAAAAAATACAAGATGTTCCGCACTGTGGAAAATCTCAGAGGACGTGGTCGGAAGCCAAAAGTGACACCTGTGCTGGCCAGGAGGATAGTTAGAGAGGTGAAAAAGAATCCAAGGATCACCACCAAGGCCATCCTGGTGAATCTGGGCTCTGCTGGTGGCAATGTCTCAAGGCAGACAATCCAACGGACACTGCACAATGCAGACCAAGGAGGATGCAACTTCTCCAGATAAGGCACACAAAAGCTTATTTGGCCTTTGCAAAAGCTCATCTGGACAAAGAAGACGACTTCTGGTCTTCTGTGTTATGGTCAGATAAAACCGAAATTTAATTGTTTGGTAACAATGATGTTTCCTTCATTTGGAGTAAAAAAGGAGAAGACTTCAACCCAAAGAACACCATCCCCACTGTCAAACATGGTGGTGGGAACCTAATGCTTTGGGGGTGTTTTTTAGCCAATGGACTTAGGGAACCTAATGACAGTAAACGGCACCATGAAAAAAGAGCAATACATGAGGATTCTCAACGACAACATCAGGCAGTCTGCAGAGAAACTTGGCCTTGGGCACCAGTGGACATTTCAGCATGACAATGACCCAAAACACACAGCAAAAGTGGTGAAGAAATGGTTAGCAGACAACAACATTAATGTTTTGGAGTGGCCCAGCCAGAGTCCAGACTTAAATCCAATTGAGAATCTGTGGAGGAAGCTAAAGATCAGGGTGATGGCAAGAAGACCCTCCAACCTGAAAAATTTGGAGCTCATTGCTAAAGATGAATGGGCAAAAATACCTGTGGAGAAATGCAAAAAGCTGGTCTGCAATTATAGAAAGCGTTTGATTGCTGTTATAGCCAATAAAAGCTTTTCTATTAATTATTGAGAAGGGTATGAATAATTTTGGACTGGACACTTTTTGCTCAAATGTAAATAAAAGCTGAGATTTTTTTATTTTCCACAATAATGCCTCTTGTACATCGTCTTATTATCTTTTGGGAGACACTTATGTCATTTCCCGTCCAAATTTTTTTTGCTGGTTGAATAAAAGTAACTTTAAGTCCAAATTTGCCAGGGGTATGAATTATTATGGGCAGCACTGTATACATATATATATACACACACATGCACAGACACTCATTGATAAAAATGTCAGTGTCACAGTATAGTTCACTGTGCCACGGGTTGCCGTATGTACTCGCTTTAGTAGCTCTCTGGTGTACTAGCTGCAGTTGATTCGTGTAGGCTGGTTGCCATGACCTACGAGTAGTTGCGGAGTCTGTGTGTGAACTGCTTCTTGTGTATACATGCTCCCCTCCTTGTTGTCTCAGTTCTGGTGGAGTTAATGGCCTGGTCTGAGTGTGTCTGATAGATGTCAAATGACCTTGTTATCCTGCTCTTTATATACCTGTGAGCTAGGGGGTGAGTCTGTCTCCAGCTTTTCTGGGTGTAGGAGCTATGCACCTGACCTGGGGATACTTCATCTGCCCTGTCTGTGTGGTCACCTAGTGAGACATCAAGTTCACTTAGACCGGTTGTGTCTTGTGGTGCAGCTGTCTGTTCGCCCATGGAATAACTCTGAATGTGTATTAGGCATCTGCTAGTCCGGTTGTGTCTTGTGGTGCAGATGTATATGGACACAATCCGCATGGGGAACAGGCATCTGCTATTCTGGTTCTATGTCTTGTGTGCAGCCCTGTCTGTTCGCCCATTGACTAACTCTGCATGGGGAACAGGCATCTGCGAGTCTGGTTATTTTAGCACATTTACAGGGGATTCCCAAGTTTATTTTAACAACCTCAAATATAAATATGGTCTCATTTATATACAGTATATTTATAGTGTAAACTGGTTGCTGGCAAAGTTCTGGAGGGAGTGTATATCTAACCCAGAATGCTGAGAAAAGAATCAAGGAAGGCTGGGTTGTTTCAGCAAGGTGTAGTTTTCTGAAGCATTTTTCTAGCAAATAGACCTGACATTCCCTCCCCCATCAGTACAACCGTTTCCCTTAAGCCTCATGCACACGTCCGTGAAACACGGAGCGTGTGATACCGGCCTGGATTTCTTCTGAGTGCAGGAAGCGCACAGCGTCATAGCAACCAATGACGCCGTGCGCTCCTGCACTCAGAAGAAATCCAGGCCGGTATCACACGCTCCGTGTTTCACGGACGTGTGCATGAGGCTTTAGCCTGAAGTAATCTCAAGTGAGAAGCCAGGCTTGTTACTGTGGGGAGAAATACAGGGTTGAAACTCTCATTTAGGACCAGAGCCTGGAAACTGGTTTACCTGGTCGCTGTGTGAAGCCTGATCTCCACGTGTTTGTAGGTGAGGTAAACTTCAGTATAGTTAATGCCCAGATGGACAGGTATTTGATTTCTGTTTGTGTGTGGGTGAACTGGCTCCCAAGGTTAACCGGCTGAACTGGATAATCAGATGTCTTTTTTCAGCCTTACAAACGACATTACTATATTATTATGTTAAAGTAAGTGTTCAACCTTGGCTGCCGTGGACTGTTTGGGAAAAATTTAAGTTGTTCTGGCCTTTCAATCCAGAAGTCTGTGAAATCTGCCATCGCTGACGACGTTCACAAACACAGATATATATATATATTTATATATACACACATGCACAGACACTCATTACTAGAAATGTCAGTATCACAGTATAGTTCAATGTGTCACGGGTTGCCGTACGTACTTGCTTTAGCAGCTTTCCGGTGTACTAGCTGTGGTTGAGTAGTGCAGGCTGGTTGCCATGGCCTACGTGTAGTCGTGGCTGCCTGTGTGTGAATTGTTCCTTGTGTATACATGCTACCCTCTCTGTTGTCTTTGTTCTGGTGGGGTTAATGGCCTGGCCTTGGTGTGTATGATAGATGTCAGATTACCTTGCTATCCTGCTCTTTATATACTTGTGATCTGTGGGCTTGGGGAGGAGTCTGTCTCCAGCTTTCCTGGGTGCAGGAGCAATGCACCTATCCTGGGGATACTTCATCTGCCCTGTCTGTGTGGTCACCTAGTGAGACATACCGTCATATTCTAGTGAGGGTCATACCGACCCCTAGAAAATCTCTCAGGCTTAAAACACCACGGCAAAAAGACAGACTAAGCAAAGACCAAAACTGAATACTTTATAAACAGAGAATCAAGCAAGACAGGAAGCTAACCCAGCATGTAAGGAACCAGTGGCAGGCAATACAACTGGACCAAGTGCATCAGTTTGACTTGTGGCCAAACCCAGAGGGCAGAGACTCAGTGAGCCCCATTCTTCACAGAGCCCCTGATGGTGGGGATGAAGTTTCCAAGGGCTCACTAGTTGCACCTCCAGGATGGTCCCGGTGTACTTGGCCACTTCCCTGCAGAGACTGACTGTGCAAGCACCAGTAAACCACACAAACATGAGGACTGTAACCTAGGCACACGAACTGGAAACCAAACAACCACATAGGGCATAGTTCAGACAAGACATAACGGGAACTAGAACACAAGCAGATACCTGGTAGAGATGGCCTTGTGGTTTGCCCGGCAGTCGCTTTGCGGCGAACTTTGCTCGTAGGCGGTTCGCCGAACAGGCGAACATATGTCGATGTCCGCCGACGCCACGTTCTTTGCTTTGTGCAGAACTTTGACCCATGACACATCCATCAGGTGGGACAGGACAGCCAATTGAGACAGTTCAGCACATGGACACACACCCTACCTCATAAATAAACCTGATCTGGCAGCCATTTTACATTTCGTTTTTTGCCAGTGTAGGGAGAGGTTGCTGTGTGGAGCAGGGACAGACTGTTAGTGACACCAAACGCTAGCTAATAGGGCCACAAAAGTACTATTAAGGAATGGTATAGGTGTGCTATCGATAGGTGTGATATACTTATAATATACTTTCTAACATATTTACCGGCAAATACTCATTATTGGGTTCTATATACCTGTTTCTACAAAATACTGTTAGAGGGGATTGATATACCGGCTTCCCCCAAATATTGATTGAGGCCTGCGATACACCAGCTTCCACCAAATATTGATTAAGGGGTTTAATTTACCAGCTTCCAGCAAATACTCATTATTGGGTACTATATACCTGTTTCCACAAAATATTGATACAAGGTATTGATATACCAGCTTCCACCAAATATTGATTGAGGCCTGCAATACACTGGCTTCCACCAAATATTGATTAATGCGTCTGATTTACCTGCTTCCAGCAAATACTCATTATTGGGTTCTATATACCTGTTTCAACAAAATACTGTGAGGGGATTGATATACCGGCTTCCACCAAATATTGATTGAGGTTTGCGATAAACCAGCTTCCCACAAATATTGATTAAGGGGTTTGATTTACCAGCTTCCAGCAAATACTTATTAATGGGTTCTATATACCTGTTTCCACAAAATACTGATAGAGGGGATTGATATACTGCTCTTCTATAGGGACTTTGTCACAAGGTCATTTTGAAAAATGACAGGAAGTGGAAAAGGCAGGCCATTCCGCAGGGGTGGTCTCTGTGGTTGCTGCCTACTCCGAGATCTCTAATGTCAGTGGGGGTGATGGTGACGATGAAGACATGTCGATGGACTTCACGTGGGTGCCAACAAGAGAGGAAGAGGAGGTGAGTTCAAAGGGAGAGACGAAGCAGTAGAAAGGGAGGAGGAGGAGGAGAAGCAGGCAGAACTCGCAGTGCACAGGAGGCAAAAAGCAGACTGCAAATGTATTGTTCAAATTCTTTTATTAGGAGGAGCCATGAAAAGAACAATACATAAAAAACAACCCGATTGCAAGTCGAGGCTGTGTACATATAGGCGTATACAATCAGATGATCATAAATGAACTAAATATAAAAGAGAAAAAAAAAAGGGGAGATGTAGCATGTAATTGCTCCTTCCATATAAATGACATACCAAAACTTGGTTACAAGTGTAGAAAGGCAATGGAGCCCTGATGTATACTACACAACACAGGGACACAAGACTAAGACAAAAACACATAGGGAGAAAAAGGAAGGGGAAAAAAAGGTTGGGTTCCTGACAAAAAAAAGTAGTACAGACTGCAAATGTATCTGGAGCGAGCCATCCACCATGCATGGTCACATCTGGCACTCCCAGGATGCCGGCACATGGCTCCGCAGTGTGGGCTTTTTTTAACGTGTCAGATAATGGCAATAGTGTTGCCATCTGCAGCCTGTGCTGTCAACACATAAGCCGCGGTAAGCCTAACACTCACCTAGGGACGACCGCCTTAAGAAGGCACCTGGCCTTCCATCACCAAGCCCAGTGGGAGCAACATCATCAGAACCCACAAAGCCACACTCCGGTGCTCCACGTCCTGCCTCTTCTCCTTCTCCTCTATCCTCCTATTTGTCCTCCACTCCACCTTCCACCATGCTGTGGTCGTGTTCATATGACAAAAGGCAGGCTTCCGTGGCCCAACGAACGTAAAAAGCTGATGACGCCGGATAACCATCTTGCCCAATGGCTGACCGCCGGCTTGTCGGAACTGCTAGCCCGCCAACTACTGCCATATAAACTGGTTGACTCGTAGGCCTTTAGAAAATTTGTGGCCATTGGTACACCGCAATGGAAGATCACCGGAAGTAAATATTTCTCCCAGAAGGGCATCCCAGAGGTATATGGCCACGTTCAGTGGCAAGTGAATGTATCTCTGGCACACAGTGTCGGTGCCAAGATACACGTGGTCTAGCAAACACAGGCAGGGAAGGTACATAACTTTTACTGCCCACTTAGTGAACCTTCTGATGGCTGTCAAGCATGCAACCCATGGCACCTGTGTGGATTTGGTGTTACCACCATGGATTGCATGCAGGCCTGCCTCTTCTTCTTCTCCTCCTACTCCATCCTCCGTCTCCTCCTCGACTGACTCCTCCTTTTGCACTGTTACCGCCTCTTCCGCTGCACCCCCCCCCCCAGCTCTCCAGAACCTATTTGACGTGCCAGGTGAGACATTGCCACGCTGTGCTGCGGCTGTTGTGCCTGGAAGCCAAGAGCCACACCGGTCCTGCACTACTTTCAGCTTTGCAGTCACAGGCCGATCAACAGCTAACCCCGCCCAATTTGACAGTTGGTAAAGTGGTGTGCGACAATGGTGTCAATCTGCTGAGCGCGCTGGAACAGGGCAAAATGACACATGTGCCATGCATGGCACACGTCCTGAATTTAGTCGTGCAGCAATTCGTTGCCAAATACCCCGCGGAAGGCAAGGAAAATCTCTGGCCATTTTAGATCTTACACGGCCATGGCTCGCATTGCTGACGTTCAGGGGCGACACCACTTGCCTGTCAGACGTCTGATTTGTGACTGCCCAACGTGCTGGAACTTCACCTTGTATATGCTTGATAGGCTGCTCCAGCCGAAACGTGCTGTTAACTACTACCTGTACGAACTCTGCGGCAGGACAGGTTCTGGGGAGCTTTTTATTCACCATGCCAATGGCTGCTCATGCGTGATGCATACAGACATCTGCAGCCGTTTGATAAGATCGCCAAACTGGTCAGTCGCAACCAGGGCACCATCAGTGACATTGTACCATACGCCTTCTTTCTGGAGCGTGCATTGCGTTGTGTCATTGATCAAGCAGTCGAGTAACAGGAGCAGGAAGATGAGGAAGTCGCAATGTTGAATGAATTCCCAGGGGAGGCTACTCCATCTGAGACAAGTCAGCAGGAGGCTGAAGAGGAGTCAGAGGAGGATGGAGCCCTGGGGGAAGAGGAGGAGGAGCAAGAAGAGCAGGCTTTAAACTTTTCTGGGATCCCTGGTGTTGTCTGTGGATGGGGGGAGGAGACCGAGGACGACATTCTCCTAGGCGATGAGCAGGAGCCAGGGCGCTCCACCACTTCCAATTAAGTGCAAATGAGGGCCTTTATGCTCCAGTGTTTGAAGAGGGACCCCTGTATAAAAAGCATAAAGGGCCAGTACTGGGTCGCAATGAACTTAGACCCCCGGTACAAACACAAAATGGCGGACATGTTACTAGCATCACAGAGGGCTGTCAGAATGCAGCATTTTCAGGCCTTGTTTTGAGAGATGCTGCATTATGCTGTTGCGGGCTCTGGCAGAGGAATTTCCACCCACAGAGAAACAGTTGCGGGTACCAATTCTACAGCACATGCAAGAAGAGGGTGGTTTGAAGATGTGTTGTTCACTTTGGATATGAGATCATTCTTGCAACCAACCCATCGACAGCCGCCCTCCGGTTCCAGCCTCAGGGAACGCCTAGACTGACAGGTGTCCGACTACATCAGGTTATCTGACCTGTGGCCAGAGCTGGCAAAATGGATCTCGGAGGAATTCAACACCTGTGATGATCACGTTTAATTGAATTTCCTCAAGCCAGCCCACACATATCCGCCACCACAAGTGGCATACTGCCCATATACAGACAATGCAGCTGCTGTGGGGGCCCAGAGTGCATGGAAGGCCCCACACCCCAACATCTGTATTATAGTTATATCGGGCATTGAGGCGTCCCACTTGTCTTCCGTTGTCCTTTATCCACCCTGCCCTGAGGGGTTAAAAATAATTTTTAAAAAAATTACCTCATCCACTTGATGGCGCAGCCGGCATCCTCTTATTTCTGCAGGTCCTGCTGAATGAAGATAGAAGAGGATGCCGGCTGCTTGATCAAGTGGATGAGGTGAGGTTTTTTTAAATTATTTTTAACTAATTAAAATGTGGCTAGCTGCCAAAAGTGAATATATCTAGATGGGGACTTTCACCCAGCTATGAATACTGTGCAGCATACAGTTATAGCTGCTATAGCTCAGTTATATATATTTTGAGACACTGTCCCCCATTTGTTGGAGGGTGGGGATGTTAGGTGCGCCTTATTGAGATATAGCACCACTGCTATTAGCATTCAGTAATCCCCTGAGCCAAACATACAGCTCACTGGGTTCCCTGTTTTGAGGTGTGCTATACAAAGAGGTGCCACCTGCTTAACAATCCCTATACCCTCCTTTGAGGCTGGATACAGATAAACTGATTCCCTAACTCGCGTCCTGCTCGACGTGCTTCTATTTAGCAGGCACAGTTCATAAGGGGGCCTGTTGGCACACAGAAGAGCAGACACAGTTCATACGGCAAGGGGGGCTATGGTGGCACTGGTATACTTTTGTGCCAGCACCACTATAGCCCCCCCTCCTCATGAGCTGTGCCTGTGTGCGCTTATAGTGGACAGGGCCCTCAGACAATGAATGGGGCCAATCGGAAGAGTTTTTTTCCCGGTATTGAGACCCTGTGACGGATCTCAATACCGGAAAATAGAAACGCAAGTGTGAAAGTAGCCTAATACGTACCCCGCTCTCCGGCACCTGCACCGCTCCTAATGCCTACACTCCTGCCACTGCTGGGAGTATGGAAGGGGAGGAGCCAGGGCAGGTGGTGGGATGGGCCAGTGGTGGTTAGTGGGTGGAGTTAGTGGGGCGCCATTTAGATCCTTGCTATGGGGCCCAATGATTTCTATGTACACCCCTGGCCGCCACCCAGAACAAATAATGGTCCCTTTCTTATGTAAATACAGCGGCATAAAAGGCCTTTTCTGTCCGGTGAATACCTAATGTTTGGGGCCACGGAGGGATTCAACACCTGTGACGACCACGTGTTCTCGTATTTCAACTATTATCATTTGTTTTTTTTTCAAGAGGATGGATTTTGTTAGCCATGTTTTTAATACAATTTTATATTTTTAGTTCTTTTAAACATATGTATTTGACATGTATTTGGCCTGCAGTAAAATTGATATCCAATGACTGTCTAATATACCTCCAGCCACATAATCACTTGATCTTTTCTGAAGGGTGAATGCATAACTTTTGGGGCCTGTAATCTAACTGGCCAACAGTAAAATTGTTATACGGTGACCGCCTAATGTACCTCCAGCCACATTATCAATTGTACTTTTTTGTACGGTGAACGAATAATTTTTGGGGCCTGTAGTCCACTGGCCTGCAGTAAAATGGATATCCAATGACTGCCTAATATACCTCCAGCCACATAATCACTTGATGTTTTCTGTCCGGTGAATGCCTAATGTTTGGGGCCTGTACTCCACTGGCCTACAGTAAAATTGATATCCAATGACTGTCTAATATACGGATGTAGCAGGGTTAACGCCCATGCTTTATGTTATCTAAAGTAAATGCAACTAAATACGTTAAGCATTTGCTTTTCAATGGCTTTCGTTTCAAGATAAAGTGATGAGTTAAGAAATTTGTGTTAAGAGTGTGTGTGCTACCCCTGCTACATCTGTATCTCCAGCCACATAATCACTTGATGTTTTCTATACGGTGAATTCATAATGTTTGGGGCCTGTACTTTACTGGCTTGCATTAAACACCAATAATAAATGACTCACAATAGTGAGTACCCATGACAAGCCCACACGTAAGGTAAAACACCAAAAAGGAGAAAAGGGCCAGCCAGAGGCGTACATAGGAATCACTGGGCCCCATAGCAAAAATCTGAATTGGGCCCCTTAACCCCGCCTACTACCCACCATGGCCCCTCCCACTTCCTGACCTTGCTCCTCCCATGCCACACCCCCATTAAATAAATTTATACATGACCTACAGAAACTGTTAGGGGTTTCCTGGGGGTGACCTGTCACATGGGATATCTGCTGCAGCCTGCAGGTCTCCTTATTTGGGGTGCCATGTTAGGCTACTTTCACACTTGCGTTCGGGTCTCCGCTTGTGAGTTCCGTTTGAAGGCTCTCACAAGCGGCACCGAACGGATCCGTCCAGCCCTAATGCATTCTGAGTGGATGCGGATCCGCTCAGAATGCATCAGTATGGCTCCGTCTGTCCTGGCCGTGCGGAGGCAAACGGATCCGTCCAGACTTACAATGTAAGTCAATGGGGACGGATCCGTTTGAAGTTGACACAGTATGGCTCAATTTTCAAACGGATCCGTCCCCCATTGACTTTCAATGTAAAGTCAAAACGGATCCGTTTGCACTATCATGAACAAAAAAAAAAAAATGTTTTTTTTTTTATTCATGTTAATGCAAACGGATCCGTTCTGAACGGATCTAAGCGTTTGCATTATAGGTGCGGATCCGTCTGTGCAGACACCAGACGGATCCGCTCTGAACGCAAGTGTGAAAGTAGCCTTAAAGGGAATCTGTCACTAGCAATTTACCCCCAATTTTTTTTTCATGAATCCATGTTTAACAGAGTACCTGTTTTCCATCTGTTTTGTTCTTTTGATTGTGAGTCTTGTCATTTCTTCAAAAAATCGATTCTTATGATATGCAAATGACGCTGTAAGGAGCCCAGAGGGGCGTTATTCTTTCTCCACGGTGCCCAGGAACGCCCCTCTGAAATGCCGTGCCCGGCTAAATTTGAAAACTAATAACGCCTCCAAGTTCATCTAAATCGCCTCCCAGAGGCGCGGCTAAGTGCTCAACACCCCCCCTCCTCAGTGCCGCGCTCTGCGGCAAACACCCCGATCCTCCTCTCGCCGGCATCCCAAATCCCGCGCAGGCGCAGTGCCGTCAGTCATCTTATCATAGCGCAGGCAATCGCCGGCACTGCGCCTGCGCGGGATTTGGGATGCCGGCGAGAGGAGGATCGGATTTGGGAGGCGATTTAGATGAACTTGGAGGCGTTATTAGTTTTCAAATTTAGCCGGGCACGGCACTTCAGAGGGGCGTTCCTGGGCACAGTGGAGAAAGAATAACGCCCCTCTGGGCTCCTTACAGCGTCATTTACATATCATAAGAATCGATTTTTTGAAGAAATGACAAGACTCACAATCAAAAGAACAAGACAGATGGAAAAAAGGTACTCATGGATCCATGATTCTTAGGATATGCAAATGACGCTGTAAGGACTGGAGCCCAGCCGTATTATCAGAGCGCAGGCAATCGCCGGCACTGCGCCTGCGCGGGATTTGGGACGCCGACGAGAGGAGGATCGGGTGTTTGCAGAGCGCGGCGCTGAGGAGGGGGGCGGGTGTTGAGGGCGATTCAGCTAAACATGGAGGCGGGGGGGGGGGCGGCGCGGAGATGAGTTGATGTTGGGGCTGGGGCCGGGCCCTGGGGAGAAAAGCAGCCGCATAGCCGGCTGCAGGTCATGAGTGGGCGGGGCCAAATAGTGTGGGCGGGGCCTTATCTGCGCTACGGGCCCCCCAGTGCCGCGGGCCCCATAGCAGTGGCGTGGTCTGCCTCTATGGGCGGAACGCCACTGGGGCCAGCACACAATAATATTATATATAAACTTTATTAAGCGTCTCCAGACGAAACAAAGGACAATAAGATATACATAAAACACAATATGATGGTGGATGGAGAGCACACCAGATGACATGGAACACCACTAAAGGCTCGTCCTATTATGGCGAATTAATTCAAGCATGTATTATGCATATAAGCCAAACAGGCTATAAAGTGCATATAATTAGGCAGGACTATCAGAACAGAGTGGGAATATCATACAATATACAGAGAGAGAATATAAAGTGTATAGTGCAAAAATCACAAAGTATATGAATCGTTCAGACTGAATTGTCCACAAGAAAGCCATACAATAGATACCTGAGTGGTGCACCAGCAACCACAACGTACGTTTCACGCAAGCTTCTTCAGGGGGAAGTGTGCCTGTACAAGCGCGGTCCAGGCGACTGAGCCGGGTGTCAATTAGACTGCATAGAGGCGGGGTTAGGGCAGGGGAGTTACAGCCTGGAGTGAGGGAAGGGCTACCCCCTTGACTTCTATTGTGACTTGTGGAGCTGGAGAAGAGTACTTTATAAGGCGATTTTTTCATGCATATACATGGCAGAAAATCGGGACAAGACTGTATGATAACACAATGAGGATGATCTATAAGGTACTTTTGATAGTTTATTAAGTGAAATGCAGGTGAAAGGTTCGCTTTAAGAAATTTGAGTTAAGAGTTTGAGTGCTAACCCTGCTACATCTGTACCTCCAGCCTCATAATCACTTGATGTTTTCTGTCTGGTGAATGCCTAATGTTTGGGGCCTGTACTCTCGTGGTCTAAAATAAAAAAATTCTAGGCTCTAGCAGGGCACATTTTTGACAGTTTCCCTTTAAGGTGCATAAAAATGGCCCCTGATTAAAATACATACTTTTTGGGGGAATTTTTGCCATTGGTATGTCACTGTCCATGTTGTGGGCCACTTTGTGCCCTTCTAGTAAGTATTTGGTGGCTGCAAATATGACCTGAAGGTTTTTCAGGTTCGCCTGCCATTAAAGTGAATGGGGCCTGCTGACAACTTGCAGTTCGCGAGCATTTGTTTGTAAATCGTCCTAGCCGATGTTCATCCATCACTAAGGCCTGGACCCCAGGCAGAACGGATGCATGGTGGTCAAAGATAGAACAGCCCACACAGGCAGACAACCATATGCCTGGTCCCCATGCGAAATGACACATGGTGGTCACAGACAGAGCTGATCAAACAGGCAGATGTATGGACCCCATGTGAACGACACATGGCGGTCACAGACTGGGAACACACACGCAGCAAACAGGCTCTGGATGGCCCAAACAAACCACCAGTATAGAAGATCGTTGAGCAGCTTCCATAGTTTTCATGCGTGCCATCTGTGTCTGGATGTTGGACATCAAAAGTGGAGCTGCTTAATGATCTTCTCTACTGATGGTCTGTCTGGGCCATTACATTACACATTTATGTCTCTGCCTGGACCATTTGCACATGCTTAGTACAAAGAAATTTGGTATCATGGTGACAATTACGTGTCCTGCCATTGACAGCCAACCACTGTCAGCTTTGCAGTGGCATTGTGAATGAGAAACCTGGACTGCTACAGACTGGAACAGAATTGTTTTTCTGGTCCAACAATGGTCAGGTTCAAGTATGGAGGCCTTGTTGTGAGAGCTTCAATCCTGGCTTTGCTGTGAAATGACATAATGCCACAGCTACCTGTGTGATGATGTTGGAAGCCATCACATACGACAGTTGTTTAACCCTAGTAGTGATACTGCTAATCAATATTTGCAGAACCTCCTGAAGCCAAATGTGTTGCCTTTCATGGCAGGGATTCCAACTGGCGTTTTTCAGCAGGTGTAGCATGGTGGCTGGTAAAGTACTGGAGGGGGTGTATATTTCACTCAGAATGCTCAGATGGCTGGCTGAGGCAAAAGAATCCAGGAAATCTGGGTGGTTTCAGCAAGGTATAGTTTGCTGAGGAACTTTTCTTTAAAGTATTTTTTGGGCTGGGATTTTTATGGAATGGCATTTAGGTGTTAGAAGTAGAACACTTTTCTTCTAACCTGAAGCAAACCTAGGTGTAGCTGCTGGGCTCACCGTGGAGAGAAATGCAGAGCTGAAATGCTCATTCAGAGTTAGTGCCTGGAAGTTGCGTGACCTACTAGCTGTATAAAGCCTGATCCCCCTGTTTGTATTGATGCTGAGAGATAGGTGAGGAAACCTTGTATATAGTTAGCACCCAGGTAGGCAGGTGTTTTGTTTTTCATTACTGGTCTGGTTTATGTTGCTGTGCGCTCAACTAAGTGAATGTTTAGCTTGGATACCACTGTGCTGCTTGTAAAATAATATTTGGACTTTTAACCTGTTGGAGCCTGTGGATCTGTCATCGCCAACCCCACACCCAGATCGCCAGATAATGCTTGCCTATACACAGCAAGGTTTTCCCAGGAATGTTTCCACCAGACTGCAAAATTGTCTGCCCGGTCACCATATTTATTGGCAATCAAGCATTTATGGGACCACCCGGGATGCCAGCTTTGACAGCCTATGAGTGTGCATAATCTGTGGGTATATGTGCCAAAGGATACCATAAGGAACCCATATGCCTCCATGCCCAATTGTATGTCATCTTATATCATTCAATTCCAACAATTCTCTCTTGGTGCTTTATTTTTTGATGAATTGAGCATTAAACCTGTTGATATAGACAGGGAATGCTATGCCATTCTGTGTACTTATTTTCGCAAAATTGGATTTATAAAGCATCATCTGCTGTTATAAATAGGTAATCCGTGTTATGTTTTGCTCAAGAGCTAAATTCCCTGTTTAATTCCATGGGAAGCAGTAATTGCTGTTTGTATACCACTCCAGGACTCTTCCCTTCATAAATCAGCTTTAAACTTTCCACTCTTTAGAAGATATGATCTGTATGATTCCTTTGTTCATGTAGGAGGGCATTTCTGGGAATGTGACTTCAATGTGGCTGTGAAAGATAACAGATGTGCCACTCTTTCCCTATGACACCACCGAAGAGCCTGAGAAAGACTGTGAAGCTGATTATGGAAATTGATCTCAATAGAAATGCTAAAATGAAAACAAGTCCTTCATCATATCCTATAGTACAGTGTATCGCCAAGAGGTCTGTACGCTGCAATAAGAAAGCCTCAAGATAATTTATTAGCTCAATCCATTTATGCCCCTTAAAGAAAATACAAGCAACAGCTTCTTTTGCTTTGCTATATAGTAAGAATCATTCACCTGCAATCCTTCCAATGTTCAGTACACAGTAAACACGAGCTGCATGACACAAATGATAAGCCAACCTCACTAGATACATACTGTGATGGTCATTCTGGTACCATTCTGTCAAAGGTAGATCTTTCAGCAGCAGCCCCCTCCTTATTCAAACCTAGAGTTATATTCAAAGATCTGCACTACATGTCTAAGATAGATAGCTGTACTCACATTTGCATATGTAGTTATGGAGATCACAATTGTGAACAGAAATATTTTAATTTCTCCTGATTGTCATGTGTGCCAGTCTCCTTTAGGGAACATAATCCTTTCAATAGAAACTGTCATGCAAAAGTTTAGGATAGGGTATCAATGGATATCAATGAACACTGTAATTTTTTTATTTTATTGCTAAGCTTTGTCAAAATCTGTTAACATCTTGTTTTAAATAACTGCCATACATTACAATACAGGGGATATTGCCCCCTACTCTGGGGTCTTACAGACACTTTGTGGGGTCAAATATGTTTCAATGACACTCTACTGCTTGGATGGAGATGACCACCAATATGCAATCTGGTCAAGTAGAACACCTTTGAAACAATTAAGTTTGGGAGTCTATTTCCCCTCACCTATTGCACATAGTCAATGGTATAACAGACTTTGATCCAAATTTCAGGAAAAATTGGATTTCAAATCTATTTTTCCTGAAATGGTGGTAAAGAAAACCAACTTACTCACCTCATCCATTTGCTCGTCTAGAGGCCATTGCAGCCATCTTGATTAAAGAAACCTCGCAAAATCTCAAACCCGGCCAGGATTTCTTCGAGGCGCCGGCCTCTCTGAGAGCAAATATATAAGGGGAGTATGTATATATATTTTTAACCCTGATTAACCCCTGAAAGGCCTCAATTTTAATGTCAGATGCCATGATCAGTGTGAAACATGGCATCTGAGAGGTTCAATGATGGAAGGCATGGGGAATAATAGCGCAATCACCGTTAACGGTCATTGCGCCCACTACATAAAATGGAATGCAATTCATGACGAAGTAATTCACAATTAATCAAATTTATTTGTGAAATTCACAAAACAGCCAAATCGAATGTTTGATAACTTCAGTTTGAAAAATAACTCTCTGAGTGGAGTTATGAGAGAAGAGATAAGGTCAATCAATCTGTGTGAAGGGGAAGAGGAAGGCAAAGGCCATGTTGCAACTTTTCTTACCATTTGGTTCCTACTGTGCAGTGCAAACTTTGTCCGAGGCTACTTTCACACCTGCGTTCAGGTGTCCGCTCGTGAGCTCCGTTTGAAGGGGCTCACAAGCGGCCCTGAACGCAGCCGTCTGGCCCTAATGCATTCTCAGTGGAGGTGGATCCACTGAGAATGCATCCGTCTGCCAGCGCTCAGCCTCCGCTCCGCTCAGTGAGCGGACACCTGAACGCTGCAAGCAGCGTTCGGGTGTCCGCCTGGCCGTGCGGAGGCGAGCGGATCCGTTCCGACTTATAATGAAAGTCAATGGGGACGGATCCGCTTGAAGATGACACCATATGGCTCAATCTTCAAGCGGATCCATCCCCCATTGACTTTCAATGTAAAGTCTGAACGGATCCGCTCAGGCTACTTTCACACTTAGAAATTTTTCTAAGTTATAATGCAGACGGATCCGTTCTGAACGGAGCCACTGTCTGCATTAATATGAGCGGATCCGTTCAGAACGGATCCGCTCGAACGCTAGTGTGAAAGTAGCCTTAGATGTCATTTTAGATGAAATCCTGCCTGCGTATATTTTTCATTTTCATAAAAACCATTCAGGAAGGACTGCTCCAGAAATGCTAATCATACTCATGTTTTCAGATGAGAAATAGCAGGAGCTTACGTATGGCGAGCACATGTTTGAGAACCAAATATAAACATTAAAATACGCTTGAACTTTCAATAAATACATTATTTTTAACAGTCAGTTAAATGAACATATGGATAGAAAAAAACGTGTTTATAAAAAGCCTAACAGGTAAAAAGAATAAATAAAGTAAATGTCATGGCTAAAAATAATTAAAATAATTAACTGGTGATTCCTATAGTATTATACAGTACATTTGCATTAGTCAGAAACTACATATTAATATTATTTCAATAAAAAAACTTTCATGTATATTGAATCTACATAGTCCTTTACAATGGCCATGTAGCAACAGTTTTTATTGAAAAAAGTGGCAACTCGGTAATGTACCATAAGTTCTAAATTTTAGGTACTTAACCCACTGAGAACATGGCTATTTTTGGTTTTGAGGACACAGCAATGTTCATGCTATTACATTACTATGTTGTTACTCTTTATTTTTATATTATTTTTTTGTGGGGGGGGGGTCAAAAAACATTCTTCAGTCTGGTTCCTATTAGCTTCAGCTACTGTTTCCTATAAGAGTGAGGTATCCAGTGACCCGTTTTGCTGAGTAGGGTGTCTTTAGCTCCTTTTTTTCCTCTCAGAGGTACAAAGTACTTTTATATATCAGATTTGGGCTGCTCCCTGAGCTAATTTGAGCTGATGCTGCCCGTCGAGTACACGGGCCGAAGGGTGGGGGTGGTATGTATTCATGGAGACTTGAAAGAATATCCCACCACCCAGATGACCTTGTTCACGGTGGCCGGCAAGTGGACTCACGAGGTGGCCGTAGCCACCACACTCCCACACAAACTAGTAATAGGGAGAGACTTCCCCGGTTTCCCGTCCCTGTTGCCAGAGGTTAGTCAGGGGTAGCCTCACCAGAGTGGCCCTGCTCAGGGGTAAACCCAGAGCCCTGGGTACCTAAGGCCAAAGGGCCCGAAGTGGGGGTATCCACCACTGAGGAGGAGGAGACAGCAATACTAAATGTGATGGTAGGAGACGTGGAGGAGTTGCCACCAGGACCGGAGTTGGCAGACCTCAACGTCTCTGGTGAAAACTTTGGTATTGCACAGCAGATCTCACCCTAACTCAGGCCTGGGAAAATGTGGTGATAGTAGAGGGTGATCAGCAACAACCGGGGGCGGAATCTATGTTTCCCCGGTTTGTCACCAAGAATTGCTATACCAGGAAAATAAGTTACGGGGGGAGCAAATTGAACAGTTGTTGGTGCCTAAGCCTTACAGTAAGCTCCTATTAGAATTAGCCCACCAACATGTTCTTGGGGGTCACCTGGGCCAGCAGAAATCACAGGACCGAGTTCTACAGTGGTTTTACTGGCCCAGTGTGTTTAAAGAGGTGGCACGGTATTGTGAGTCTTGCCCAACTTGCCAGATTACTAGCCCCCAGCCCCATTTCCGTAGTCCCTTGGTACCCCTCCCGATCATCGAGGTACCATTTGAGCGTATCGCGATGGACCTCGTAGGCACCGTCCCGAAGTCCGCTAGGGGTCACCAACACATCTTGGCAATCAATGAAGTCTCCAAATGTTACGCATACCCTATGCCCCGTGTGGATGAGATGATTGAGAGATTAGGACAAGCCCGGTATTTTTCTGTGCTAGACCTCACCAAAGGGTACTGGCAGTCTGCCAAAGAAAAAACTGCTTGTGTTACACCGCAAGGCCTATATCAGTATAAGGTGTTACCCTTTGGTCTGAATGGAGCCCCCGCGACTTTCCAAAGGTTAATGGATATTGTGCTGCGGGTCGCAGCATCATCAGTACGCCTCGGCCTACTTAAACGATATCCTCGTCCACAGTACCGACTGGGAGAGTAATTTACCTAAGGTGCAGGCTGTAGTGGACTCCCTTAGGAAGGCAGGCTTAACTGCGAATCCGAAAAAATGCGCAGTAGGGGTAGAGGAGGCCAAGTACCTGGGATATGTAATTGGTCGCTGAGTTATAAAACCTCAGGTACACAAAATTGAGGCAATCAGAACTTGGCCCGGCCCGTCACCACTCGGCAGGTAAAATCGTTCCTGGGAATTGTGGGATATTACATGAGGTTTGTGCCCCACTTTGCCACAATAGCTGCGCCACTCACAGGGTTATTAAAGGGGCGTAAGTCAGGGACGGTCCTCTGGAATGAACAGGTGGAAAAGGCTTTCTCCTCCTTGAAGTTGGCCCTGTGTGGGTCCCGGGTTTTGGTAACCCCCGGTTTCAAGAAGGAGTTCGTAGTTCAGACCGACGCCTCTGAGGTTGGCCTTGGGGCTGTACTGTCTCAGGGAGTCAACGGGGAGGAGCAGCAACTCACACCAGCCGAGACCAGGTATAGTATAGTGGAGAGGGAGTGCCTCGCCATCAAATGGGCACTCGAGGCTCTCCGTTACTATCTGTTGGGCAGAAGTTTCCGCCTGGTGACTGACCACTCCCCTCTCAAGTGGATGAGCCAGGCAAAAGCCAGGCAAAAGAGGGGAATGCCCGAGTCACCAGGTGGTTTCTGTATCTACAGAATTACAAATTTGTGGTAGAGCACAAAGCTGGCCGATTACTGCGGAATGCGGACGCCCTCTCCCGGGTGCACTGTTTTTCGTGTGTCGACCCCCTCAGGGTTGAACAAAGGGGGGGTATGTGGTAAGGTGCAGGGTATCGTAATGGATGGCAGATACGTGTCACCGAGGTTCCTGGCTTCGGTGAAGTAAGAGCCGGATTTTATGTGTTAACAGCAGAAGCTGTTGACACCTTTAATACTTAGTGTGGCTGCAAAGCCAAATCCGGGCCGGCTTTTATTGGGAGTAGATAAAGAGTTGGGCAGGTGCCTACTCCCCACCTTCCACAACCAGGTTTTGGAGCTGGGATTCAAATTCCCAGGCAGCAACCTCAGCTGGGAGGAGAAGGAAGGAAGTCACTGTGAGCCTGGGTGGTTGTTTGCAGTCTGTGGAGCTGAGGCCTGACACAGGCGTACAGAGCGCCCAGCATCCTGGGGGAAATCTTTATGTGGCTGTGCGATCGGCCAGGACAGGACTCATTCCAATAAAGGAGCCAGGTGAAGCTCGCTGTTATTTTGTTTGTGAATTAACACCAAGAGACTGTTCTGTTTTTTCTGTTTGAGCAACTGAGAAATAAATGCTCTTTTTTCTTTATTACCTGGACTCCATTTGCCGCTATACTGCACCCGCACCCCTGTCTACCAGAGTAATTTCCCACAACCCCTAAAAATGGAATAAAAAGTGATCAAAAAGTCATAACAAAAATTGTACCATTAAAGTTACAGTTTGCCATAGAAACGAGCCCTTATAGAGCTTTGTAGACAGAAAAACATAAGTAGTAAAACTATATAAATGAAAACTATATAAATTTGGTATTGCCATAATCATAAGTTCAACACGTCATTTTTTGTGCATAGTGAACGGCATAAAAACAAAACCCAAAAAACCTTGACAGAATAGAATTTTTTTTTTAAATTTCCAGTACAAGCTTTGGTAACAGTGGCAGTGGTATTAAAAATTTAAAAATTGTTCTTCAAAAAAAAAGGCTAATTGGCTATGTGAACAGAAAACGGAAAACAAAATGGTGGCTTTCGATAGGCGGGGAAGGAGAAATAAAAATGAAAAAAAAAATTAAGAAAATGAAAAAATTAATTTAGGTCAAGTCTTGAAAAGTTTAATACACATTAGTATATTGTCGGCCAAACGTTCTGAGGATGGTGAGTATGGCAAACAATCTAAGGCCTCTTGCACACAAACGTTTTTTGTTTACGTTTACTTTCCGTTTTTTGCGTACCATATATGGAACCATTCATTTCAATGGATCATCAAAAAAAAAAAAACGGAAGGTACTCCGTATGCCTTCCATTTCTGTATTTCCGTTTTTCCGTTCCGTTCAAAGATAGAACATGTCCTATTATTGTCCGCATAATGGTAAAGGATAGTACTGTTCTATCAGGGGCCAGCTTTTCCGTTCCGCAAAACGGAATGCACACGGACATCATCCATATTTTTTGCGGATCCATTTTGGTGGACCGAAAAATTCCAAAAAAGCCATACGGTCGTGTGCAAGAGGCCTAAGGCTGAGTTCACATGACTGATTTTTCACTTCCTCTGATCTGTCAGAAGAACAGAAAAAAAAAAAAAAAACGTATGCCATCAAAATACATGTTAGGCATCTATTAATAACAATGAAAATTATACTGCACTATATAGAACAGCTTCATCAAGACATGCAGCTATAGGAAATGTTTTAAAGGTGAACAATCTCTAAATATATCTACTTTAATGTATATAATGAAAATGGTATAATGGTTATGTAAATGCAATATAACATTTTGCATAAAATAAGCTGTAGACAGATCTTTTACATAAATATATATATATATTTGTCCCATATCGAGGGACCACCGCGGGCACCTGCACTATTATATTTGCACTGAAGGGAGTGCTGCCTGAATCTTTCTATGGATATATATATATATATATATATATATATATATATGTATATTGTGGGGATTCGCTCTGGTAGTTAAGACTAGCGGATGCAGTATAGAGGCAAAGTACACAGTTCTTGAATCAAACATTCACACATTGTTGCACACTATAACAAAAAGCAGATAAGGTGTATCACAAAACACAGGTGGCTTGGTGTTTGTTCACACACAAGGAAAGTCCATAAACACTAAAAGTCACCATATCTTCTGGGGGTTAATTCACACCCTGTTAGCAGTTCAGCCTCATCAAGTCCATAGGCGGCCTGTTCGCCTTTAGAGGGGCCTGAGTCCTCCAGCTCGGCTCAAACCTCAAATCCCAGCACAGCCCTCAGTTCACAGCACACAGACTCCTGAGCTCTACTGTCAAAGGGAGGAAAATCCACCACACCTGGCAGTGCTGGCTGATTTTTATGCCTGGCAAAACCCGAAAAAGTTCGGGTTCGGCGATTTTTATGGCGCTTTTTGAAAGGCTGCAAAGCAGCCAATCAACAAGCGTCATACTATTTGCCCCAAAAGGCCATCACATCCATGCCTACTATTGGCATGGCTGTGATTGGCCAACTGCAGCATGTGACCCAGCCTCTATTTAAGCTGGAGTCACTTAGCGCCGCCCGTCACTCTGCTCGGATTAGTGTAAGGAGAGGCTGCAGCTGCTGTGAGGGAGAGATCAGGGAGCGATCTTATCAAGAACTGGTTTATGTACTCAGCAATCTACAGGAAAAGTGTTTTGTGGGTGCAGTGCACAATTTTTTTAAGCCTGCCCTGAGCCAACTACTGCTGAAAACTAACATTTTTTTCTTCATTTCATCAATATCAATATTTTATGCAACGATAGTGCACCAGCATAGGCTATCTGCAAGTCCAGAAATACAGCTTTGGCATACTGGGGTGAAAAAACCCTCTAATATACTGCACATCTGGGATTAGACAAGCATAAGTGACTGTCACATTTAGGACAGAAATACAGCTTTTTGGTTAGGGTGAAAAAAGTATCTAATATACTGCACATCTGTGATTACACATGCATAAGTCACTGTCACATTTAGGACAGAAATACAGCTTTTTGGTTACATACTGCACATCTGTGATTACACATGCATAAGTCACGGTCACATTTAGGACAGAAATACTGATTTTTGGTTAGGGTGAAAAAACACTCTGATATACTGTACATCCGTGATTACAAGTGCATAAGTCACTGTCACATTTAGGACAGAAATACAGCTTTTTGGTTAGGGTGAAAAAACCTTCTGATATACTGTACATCTGTGATTCCACGTGCATAGGTGATTGTCACTTTAAGACCAGAAATACAGCTTTTTTCTTACTGGGGTGAAAAAACCCTCTGATATATTGCATATCTCTGATTACACATGCATAAGTGATTGTCACATTAAGGCCAGAAATATAGCTTTTTTCTTACTGGGGTGAAAAAAAACTCTGATATACTGCACATCTGTGATTACACGTGCATAAGTGATTGTCACATTAAGGCCAGAAATACAGCTTTTTTCTTACTGGGATGAAAAAACCCTCTGATATACTGCACATCTGTGATTACACATGCATAGGTGATTGTCACTTTAAGGCCAGAAATACAGCTTTTTTCTTACTGGGGTGAAAAAACCCTCTGATATATTGCATATCTCTGATTACACATGCATAAGTGATTGTCACATTTAGGACAGAAATACAGCTTTTTTTCTTACTGGGGTGAAAAAACCCTCTGATATACTGCACATCTTTGATTACATATGTATAAGTGATTGTCACATTAAGACCAGAAATACAGCTTTTTTTCTTACTGGGGTGAAAAAACCCTCTGATATACTGCACATCTTTGATTACACATGCATAAGTGATTGTCACATTAAGGCCAGAAATCCTGCTTTGTCATACTGGGGTGAAAAAACCCTCTGATATACTGCTCATCTCTGATTACACATGCATAAGTGATTGACACATTTAGGCCAGAAATACGCCATTTTGGTTACTGGGGTGAAAAAAGCCTCTAATATATTGCACATCTGGGATTACACGTGCATAAGTGAGTGTCACATTTAGGCCAGAAATACGCCTTTTTGGTTACTAGGGTGAAAAAAGCCTCTGATATACTGCACATCTGGGATAAGACAAGCATAAGTGAGTGTCACATTTAGGCCACAAATACCGCTGTCATATAGAGTTAAAAAAAAAAATTGTGTGCAATACCCTACATCAGGGTTTTTATTGGCAGTTGTTTTTTTTTAACAGACTTAACCACTTTTTACTTTGCTTTGTAAACTCTAACTATGAGGCAAACATCTAATAAGGGACGCGGTCATGGTCGTGGTGGTGGTGGTGTTGGTGGAGCCTCTGGTGCAGGCAGAGGACGTGGCCGTTCTGCCACAGCTACACGTCCTACTGAACCTACTACCTCAAGTCCCAGTAGCCACCAGAATCTACAGCGATATTTGGTCAGGCCTAATGCCGTTCTAAGGATGGTAAGGCCTGAGCAAGTACAGGTGCTAGTCAATTGGGTGGCCGACAGTAGATACAGCACGTTCACATTATCTTCCACCCAGTCTTCTGCAGAAAGTGCACAGGTGGCACCTGAAACCCATGCCCATCAGTCTGTCACATCACCCCTGTGCATATCGGGGAACCTGTCTGAGCCTCAAGTCCTGCAGCAGTCTCTTATGCTGTTTGAAGACTCTGCTGGCAGGGTTTCCTAAGGGCATACACCTAGACCTTCCCCAGGGGTGGAAGACATAGAATGCACTGATGCACAACCACTTATGTTTCCTGATGAAGACATGGGAATACCACCTTAGCATGACTTCAGAGAAAGAGGCAGTGGTGAGACCGAGCCAACAGCGTAGCAAAAGCGGGAGCAGGGTGCAAAAGCAGAGCAGCCGTCTCCAAAACAGTTTGCCTGCTACTGGCCACCGTCACCAGGGACTGAGCACACCAAAGGCAGCTTCAAGGAGTTCCCTGGCATGGCACTTCTTCACACAATATGCTGACGACAAGACCCGAGTGGTTTGCATGCTGTGCCATCAGAGCCTGAAGCGAGGCATTCAAGTTCTGAACCTTAGCACAACCTGCATGACCAGGCATCTACATGTGAGACACGGGCTGCAGTGGAGTAAGCACATTCAAAACCAAGAAAGGGCTCAGGCCCCTCCTGCTCCCTCTTCTGCTGCTGCCTCGGCCTCTTCCTCCGCCTCTGGAGGAACATTGGCACCTGCCGCCCAGCAAACAGAGGATGCGCCACCAACAACACCACCTCCGTCACCAAGCATCTCCACCATGTCACACGGAATCATTCAGCTCTCCATCTCACAAACCTTTGAGAGAAAGCGTAAATTCCCACCTAGCCACCCTCGATCCCTGGCCCTGAATGCCAGCATTTCTAAACTGCTGGCCTTTGAAATGCTGTCATTCAGGCTGGTGGAGACGGACAGCTTCAAACAGCTCATGCCGCTTTCTGTCCCACAGTACGTCGTTCCCAGCCAACACTACTTCTCCAGGAGAGCCGTGCCCTCCCTGCACAACCAAGTATCGGATAAAATCAAGTGTGCACTGCGCAACGCCATCTGTGGCAAGGTCCACCCAGCCACAGATATGTGGACCAGTAAGCACGGCCAGGGACGCTATATCTCCCTAACTGCACACTGGGTAAATGTAGTGGCGGCTGGGCCCCAGGCGGAGACCTGTTTGGCGCACGTCCTTCCGCCGCCAAGGATTGCAGGGCATCATTCTTTGCCTCCTGTTGCCTCCTCTTCCTACTCGGCTTCCTCCTCCTCTTCTTCTTCCACCTCCTCATCCGGTCAACGACAGACCTTCACCACCAACTTCAGCACAGCCAGAGGTAAACATCAGCAGGCCGTTCTGAAACTGATGTGTTTGGGGGACAGGCCCCACACTGCGCAGGAGTTGTGGCGGGGTATAGAACATCAGACCGAAGAGTGGTTGCTGCCAGTGGGCCTCAAGCCCGGCCTGGTGGTGTGCGATAATGGGCGAAATCTCGTTGCAGCTCTGTGACTAGCCAGTTTGACGCACATCCCTTGCCTGGCGCATGTGCTGAAATTTGAGGTGCAGAAATTCATACACAACTACCCAGACATGTCTGAGCTGCTGCATAAAGTGCGGGCCGTCTGTGCGCGCTTTCGGCGTTATCACCCTGCTGCTGCTCGCCTGCAGGCATAGATCTGTTCAAAGTTTAAGTACAATACAGAACCATACACTATATAGTGTACTGTACTGTATTATACAGACATCAGACCCACTGGATCTTCAAGAACCAAATGGGTCTGGGTCAAAAAAAATTAAAATAAAGTGAAAAAAGTAAAGATAAAAAAAACATTTATCACTGAATAAAAAAAATTACAAAATACACTACACATATTAGGTATTGCCGCGTCTGTAACGACCTTATCTATAAAACATCATTTTACTTTCCCAGCACAGTGAACGCCATGATAGTACCAATCAAACCGCCATCTCATTCCGCAAAAATCATACCCTACCTAAGATAATCGCCCAAAAACTGAAAAAACTATGGCTCTCAGACTATAGAGACACTAAAACATTATTTTTTTTGTTTAAAAAATTAAATAATTGTGTAAAACTTACATAAATAAAAAAAGTATACATATTAGGTATCACCGCGTCCGTGACAACCTGCTCTATAAAAATACCACATGATCTCACCTCGACCGGCTCTATAAAAATATCACATGACCTAACCCCTCAGGTGAACACCGTAGAAAAATAAAAATAAAAACGGTGTAAAAAAAGCCAATTTTGGTAATCTTACGTCACAAAAAGTGTAATAGCAAGCGATCAAAAAGTCGCATGTACGCCAAAATAGTACCAATAAAACTGTCATCTCATCCCGCAAAAATCATACCCTACCCAAGATAATCGCCCAAAAACTGAAGAAACTATGGCTCTCAGACTATGGAGACACTAAAACATGATTTTTTTTGTTTCAAAAATGAAATCATTGTGTAAAACTTACATAAATAAAAAAGTTGTATACATATTAGGTATCACCGCATCCGTGACAACCTGCTCTATAAAAATACCACATGATCTCACCTGTCAGATGAATGTTGTAAATAACAAAAAAACGGTGCCAAAAAGACTATTTCTTGTTACCTTGCCTCACAAAAAGTGTAATAAAGAGCAACCAAAAATCATATGTACCCTAAACTAGTACCAACGAAACTTCCACCCTATCCCGTAGTTTCTAAAATGGGGTCACTTTTTTGGAGTTTCTACTCTAGGAGTGCATCAGGGGGGCTTCAAATGGGACATGGTGTCCAAAAAAACAGTCTAGAAAAATCTGCCTTCCAAAAACCGTATGGCATTCCTTTCCTTCTGCGCCCTGCCATGTACCAGTACAGCAATTTACGACCACATATGGGGTGTTTCTGTAAACTACAGAATCAGGGCCATAAATAATGAGTTTTGTTTGGCTGTTAACCCTTGCTTTGTAACTGGAAAAAAAAAAAATTTAATTGAAAATCTGCCAAAAAAGCGAAATTTTGAAATTGTATCTCTATTTTCCATTAAATCTTGTGCAACACCTAAAAGGTTAACAAGGTTTATAAAATCAGTTTTGAATACCTTGAGGGGTGTAGTTTCTTAGATGGGGTCACTTTTATGGAGTTTCTACTCTAAGGGGTGCATCAGGGGGGCTTCAATTGGGACATGGTGTAAATAAACCAGTCCAGCAAAATCTGCCTTCCAAAAACCATACGGCGCAACTTTCCCTCTACACCCTACTGTGTGCCCGTACAGTAGTTTACGGCCATATATGGGGTGTTTCTGAAAACTACAGAATCGAGGCAATAAATATAGCATTTTTTTTGGCTGTTAATCCTTGCTTTGTTACTGGAAAAAATTGATTAAAATGGAAAATTTGCCCAAAAATCCAAATTTTGACATTTTAGCACCATTTGCCATTAACTCTTGTGGAACACCTAAAGGTTAACAACGTTTTTAAAATCAGTTTTGAATACCTTGAGGGGTGTAGTTTTTAGAATGGGGTCATTTTTGGGTGGTTTCTATTATGTAAGCCTCAAAAAATTACTTCAGACCTGAACTGGTCCCTAAAAAGTGGATTTTCTTTTAAACTTCTAAGCCTTGTAACATCCCCCAAAAATAAAATATCAATTCCAAACATGAAGTAGACATGTGGGGAATGTAAAGTAATAACTATTTTTGTAGGTATTACTATGTATTATAGAAGTAGAGAAATTGAAACTTGGAAATTTGCAATTTTTACAAATTTTTGGTAAATGTGGTATTTTTTTATAAATAAAAATGATGTTTTTTTAACTTCATTTTACCAGTGTCATGAAGTACAATATGTGACAAAAAAACAATCTCAGAATGGCCTGGATAAGTCAAAGTGTTTTAAAGTTATCACCACTTAAAGTGACACTGGTCAGATTTACAAAAAATGGCCTGGTCCTTAAGGTGAAATAAGGCTGTGTCTTTAAGGGGTTAATTCCCTCACTGGAGCGTGATCGGAAGATGCGCGACTATAGGCACACACTGGTAGACGCGCTCCTGAGAGCATTCTCGACTGACGTCGGGGGACAAGTGGAAGCACAAGGCGAAGGCAGGGGAGGAGGAAGAGGTCGCCAATGTAGGAGTGTCAGCGCCAGCACCTCAGAAGGCAGGGTTAGCATGGCCGACATGTGGAAAAGCTTTGTCACCTCGCCGCAACAACCATCCTCAACTGCTGATATGGAGCGTGTTAGCAGGAGGCAGTATTTGAACAACATGGTGGAACAGTACCTGTGCACACGACTACACGTACTGACTGATGGTTCTGCTCCATTCAACTTCTGGGTCTCCAAATTTTACACAAGGCCAGAGCTTGCCCTGTATGCATTGGAGGTGCTGGCCTGCCCTGCAGCCAGTGTACTCTCTGAACGTGTATTTAGCATGGCAGGAGGCGTCATCACAGACAGAGGCAGCCGCCTGTCCACAGCCAACGTGGACAAGCTCACGTTCATTAAAATGAACCAGGCTTGGATCCCAAAAGACTTGTCTGTACCTTGTGCAGAATAGACATTTATACTACCATCAAACATACATTCTTGTACTCAAGTCAAGTGCAATGATTCTTTGTTTTATTTATTTTTTATTTGTCCCAATATTTTGTGGGACAAATTTGGTGTATACAAACCCCTGCTGTGCCTGGGTGACAGGGGCTTAAATCTCTCAAAATCCTCTGTTGTATTGCTGGGTGACATGAACCCCCTTTTGCCGTGAATGAACCCCTGCTGGGTCTGGGTGACAGGGGCCTAAATCTCAAAAAATCCTCTGTTGTATTGCTGGGTGACATGAACCCCCTTTTTCCGTGAATGAACCCCTGCTGTGCCTGGGTGAAAGGGGCCTAAATCTCTCAAAATCATCTGTTGTATTGCTGGGTGACATGAACCCCTGCTGTGCCTGGGTGAAAGGGGCCTAAATCTCAAAATCCTCTGTTCTATTGCTGGGTGAGATGTACTCCCTTTTGCTGTGAATGAACCCCTGCTCTGCATTGCTGACAGGGAACTAAATTTTGTGAAAACATCTGTTACTGATCGGAAGATGCGTGACTACAAGCGCAAGCTGATGATAGCATTCCCACTTGACAGCGGGGGCACAGTGGAAGCACAAGGCGAAGGCAGAGGAGGAGGAAGAGGTCGCCAACGCAGCTGGGGCACTGCCAGCACCTGAGAAGGCAGGGTTAGCCCTGCAGCCAGTGTATAGAGTGAACGTGTGTTTAGCATGGCAGAGAGCATTATCACAGGCCACAGCTAATGTGGACAAGCTTACGTTTATTAAAATGAACCAGGCATGGATCCCACAGGACTTGTCCGTACCTTGTGCAGAATAGACATTTATACCAGCCTCAACCATCCATTCTTGTACTCAAGTGCACTTATTCTTAGTTTTATTTTGTTATATGTCCCAATATTTTGGGGGATACCCCAATTTAAAAATAAAAAATAATACAAATCAGTCTTGGCTACCTATTCCTCCTTCAACGCCGCTTCCACCTACACCGCCACGTCGACCTACACTGCCACATCCACCCATCCACCGCCTCCTCAACCTCCTACTCCTAGATCCAGATTGTTATTTTAAATTTTTCTGTCTTTTATGTTATTTTAAGTCATTTCTCTATCCACATTTGTTTGCAGAACAGTTGCTGTGCTCTTAAGCACATTTTGATGCCTTTTGCAGCCCTCTAGCCCTTTCTAGGACTATTTTAGAGCCATTTTAGTGCCCAAAAGTTCGGATCCCTTATTGACTTCAGTGGGGTTCGGGTCCCGAACCCAAACTTTTCTTTTCAAGTTTGGCCGAACCTTCCAAACCCGAACATCCAGGTGTCCGCTCAACTCTACTGCTGACACATAAAATACCGGCTCTTACTTCACCGGGGCCAGAAAACTTGGTGATACATACCTTCCATCCATGATGATTCCAGGTACCTGCTTACATCCCCCCCTTTGTTCAACCCTGAGGGGGTAAACACCTGCCATACAGTATACCCAAGACAGTGCATCCGCTTTCCCTGCAACCGGCCTGCCCTGTGTTCCACGGAGAACTTAAAGTTCTGTATGACAGGAACCACCTGGTGACTCGGGTATTTCTCTCTTTAGCCTGGCTCATCCACTTGAGAGGGGAGAGGTTAGTCACCAGGCGGAACTTTCTCCCAAACAAATAGTAGCAAAGAGAGGCACTCTCTCTCCACTATACTATACCTGGGCCCAGATGTGATGAGCCAAGGTCTGATCTATACGATGGGTTGTGGAGTTGCCAAAAATTGAAAGCATTTTGGGATGACATCCACTCTTTAGTCAAGAGGCTAAGTAAGTAAAAACAACGAGATGCTCCTCCCTGTTGACTTCCTGAGAGAGTACAGCACCGAGGCCTACTTTGGAGGCATCTGTCTGTACCACGAACTCCCTACTGAAGTCGGGCGTCACCAAAACCGGTGACCCGCACAGGGCCGACTTCAAAGTGGAAAAAGCCTCTTCCGCCCACTCATCCCAGCGACCCATCACTGATTTTCGTCCCTTCAAGAGCTCTGTGAAGGGCAAAGCTATAGTGTCAAAGTGGGGAACAAATATCATGTAACAGTCTATCATTCCTAGGAATGACTTTACTTGTTCAGTGGTGACAGGTCGGGGCCAATTTCTTATCGCCTCTATTTTGTTTGCTTGGGGTTTGATCACTCCGCACCCAATGATATACCTCAGGTATTTTGTCTCCTCTAACCCTATTGTGCATTTTTTGGGGGTTAGCGGTTAGTCCAGCTTTTCGAAGGGAGTCTTCTACAGCCTGCACTTTGGGCAGGTGACTTTCCCATTCGGTACTGTGGATGACAATATCGTCCAGGTAAGCCGAAGCCTACCAACGATGTGGTCGCAGCACAATGTCCATTAGCCTTTGGAAAGTGGCGGGGGCGCCATGCAGACCAAAGGGTAACACCTTATACTGGTACATCCCCTCCTATGTGATGAAGGCCGTTTTCTCTTTGGCTGCCTCCGTTAAGGGTGCCTGCCAGTACCCTTTGGTGAGGTCCAAAACAGAAAAATATCCGGCTTGTCCTAACCTCTCAATCAGCTTGTCTACCCGGGGCATGGGATACACGTCAAACTTAGATACCTTGTTTAATTTTCGAAAATCGTTACAAAACCGCAATGTCCCGTCCGGTTTGGGTATCAGTACTATAGGACTGGCCCACTCACTTCTAGACTCCTCGATGACGTCTAGTTGCAGCATTAGTTGTACTTCCTCAGAAATGGCCTGTCGCCAAGCCTCGGGTACCCGGTATGGTTTCAACCAGATTTTGGCCTGAGGCTCAGTGACAATGTCATGCTGGATTATGGAAGTGCATCCAGGGAGGTCTGAAAACACATCCATGTTCCTGCTGACAAACTCCCTGGCCTGTTTAGAGGAGAGGCTTTCAGCAATCTTCACTGTGGCAACTGCTTCCCTTATATCAGACTTAGGGGCCGGAACCTCTTCCCATAGAAAACTCGCCGTACTGGTCTCCCTATCCTTTCACGGTTTGAGGAAATTCACATGGTACACCTGCTCGGCTTCCGCCGCCCTGGCTGGTGTACCTTGTAGTTTACTTCTCCATACTTTTGGAGTACCTCACAGGGTCCCTGCCACCTAGCCAGTAGCTTACTGTCCACTGTCGGTACCAGAACCAAAACCCAATCTCCCGGGTTAAAGATCCAGACCCGAGCCTGCCGATTATACACTCGACTTTGAGCTCACTGAGCTGCCTCCATATGGTCCTTTACCAGTGGCAACAAGGTTTGCATACGTTCCTGCATCTGGGTAATGTACTCAAGGACACTTTTATGTGGAGTGGGTTGCTGTTCCCACGTCTCTTTGGCTACGTTGAGGATGTCTGCCATATAGCAATTCGAAAGGGCACCTCTCGCACAGAGAACATGAGATAGGGCAGAAGAAGGTCCCAGTCCTTCCCATCTTTAGACACCACCCTTTTTAACATGGTTTTTATTGTTTAGTTAAACCTCTCAGCGAGACCATCTGTTTGCAGATGGTACACGGAAGTCCGTAACTGTTTGATATGCCACAACTTACAGAGTTCCCTCATGACCTTGGACATAAAAGGTGTCCCCTGATCAGTGAGAACCTCTTTAGGTAGCCCCACTCGAGAGAACATTTCCATTAGCTCCTTATCTATAAGTTTAGCCGATGAATGTCGCAGTGCCACCGCCTCCGGGTACAAAATGGCATAGTATAGGACGACCAAGATTTATTGGTGTCCTCTAGCGGACTTCGGTACTGGGCCTATGAGGGCCATAGCGATTCACTCAAACGGTACCTCTATGATCGGGAGAGGTACCAAGAGACTGCGGAAAAGGTTGCTGGGGGCTAGTTGCCTTGGCAGGTCAGGCAAGACTTACAAAAGTCACCTTTCCAAAGAGGGTCAGTAAAACCGTTGTATCCGGTCCTGTGTCTTCTGCAGTCCCAGATGACCCCCAGAACATGATGGTGGGCTAACTCAAACACGAGTTTTCGATAGGCCCCGGGCTCCACCAACTGTTCAACAGGGTCACCTCGAAGCTGGTTTACCCAATATAGCATATTCTGGTGGACCACAAAACGGGGAAACATTGACTGGGCCCCAGGTTGTTGGGGTACACCATCAAGTATTACTACATTCTCCCAGGCCCGGGATAGGGTTGGGTCTCGGCGTTGGGCAGAAATTATCCCTGGAGACAACCCAGGACCTGGTGACAAATCCTCCAGGTCTCCCACCATTACCCTACGCGAGGTTGTCTCCCCCTCTTACCACCGAAGTGGCAGTCACCCCTACTGCTGGCCCTTCGGCCTCAGGTTCCCAGGGTTCTGGTTGTCCCCCTGAACAAGGCCAATCTCCTGGGCTTATTCCTGTCTCAGGGGTATCCCTAACTCTCACAACCTGCAATAGGGCAGGTAAACCTGGAAAGTCTCTCCCTATTATGAGTTCATAGTGGAGATTTGTGGTGACTGCCACTTCTTGGGTCCACCTGCCAGCCACCGTGGTTAGAAGCACCCCAAGGTGGGGTAGTCTTTTAGGTCTCCATGAATTCACATCACCCCAACTTTCCGGCCAGTATACTCAGCGGACCGCAGCAGGGTAGCCCTTACCAGGGTCACCAAGCTCCCTGAGTCCAGCAATGCCTCCGCTTGAGTGTCTCCCACTTAATTAATGATTGGTATTTTTTCATCATGATTGGTATTTATACATTAATTTCCTTTAAATCATGTTTAACAATCACTTGAATTATTTTGTTTTTATATATTTTTTATTTATTAATATATACAGATTTCTGTCTAGTTCTTAATATTTTTTATGTTTAACAAGCGTGCAAGGATCAGCACCTCACAGTCCTAGGCTAGTAGTAGCACTGTGGGAATAACAAGGCTTATACACTAAAGAAATAAACGGTAAAAAGAATGCGACACGCTGAGAGTTTTAACAATATTTAATTGGTCTATTGTTTATTTTATATAGTGATAATTAAAAGTTATGTTTTAACAATAAGTAACAAGGACATATGTGAAAATAAGGCAGATGTTAGTCTGAATGACTATTTGTAAATAAGTTGTTAAAGTGCCTTTACGTATGTCCAGGGTCTGTTGT
Source organism: Bufo gargarizans (assembly GCF_014858855.1). Taxonomy (NCBI): domain Eukaryota; kingdom Metazoa; phylum Chordata; class Amphibia; order Anura; family Bufonidae; genus Bufo; species Bufo gargarizans. Next base: position 277,707,819 of record NC_058082.1, on the reverse strand, counting down.
CTTAATAAAGTGCAGCGACAATGTTAGGAACATTGTGGCCATGCTGTATTTGGGGGATGTTTCTGCATGGCAGATGTGATCAATTTAATTGTGCCAATCTTATTTTAAAAATTATACTGGCTTGCAGAGCGTGCTGGCCATGTTCAGGAGACTCTCTTCACATTTCAGCCATTCTTATGTGGGAAGGAACGTCCTCCAGGACTTGCAGTGACAGTCTGCCATTGCACCACGTGATCTGCAATGTTCTAACTCGCTGGAATTCCACCTTACATATGCTTGAGCATCTGTTCAAGCAGCATAAAATGGAGAATGATTTCAATATGTACCAGACCACCTCATCAGGGAGTGTGTGTTGTTGTGTTGCGTGCTGTTGAGGTCAGACAGTGGCAGCTCAACAGAGATGCTTGTTGCATACTCAGGACCTTCAAATTTGTCCCAACAGGTCTAATAAAGTGGGTGTGGCGTGGGGACAGGCCGGCAGGCCTGTCTCATTCATCATTTTCTACACCTGTTTTAGGCGTAAAAAATGGTCTTAGCAAGGCTAAAACTCTGGTCTTAATAAATGACCCCCTAAGTTCTTCAAAGGGGTTGTCTCACTTTAGAAAATAGCATTTATAATGTAAAGAAAGTTAATACAAGCCACTTGCTTTCTTTGCTGGCTGGATTAATTTTTCCATCACATTATACACTGCTTCTTTCCATGGTTACAACCACCCTGCAATCCATCAGCGGTGGCCGTGTTTGCACACTATAAAAAAAAAGCACCAGACTATTTGAGCTCCCACGATTCCAGTCACCAGAGAGGCCGGCATTTTTACCTATAGTGTTCAAGTACAACCACCACTATTGGATTACATGGTGCTCGTAACCAAGGAAACGAGTAGTGTATAACTTAATAGAAAAATAGATCCAGCCAGCAAAGAAATCAATATGGGCAATGACTATACATTAGTAAGTGGCTTGATTTAACTTTCTCTACATGATAAATGCCATTTGCTGAAGTGAGAAACCCCTTTAGGTCTCTCCTGGTATGTTTTATGCTTAAGACCACCATTTTTGTAGCCCATCTCTGCACATGTTCTATATTATATATGTCTTTTTGTAGCTGGGGTCTGAGATTGTTTTTTCGTCACATATTGTACTTCATGACACTGGTAAAATGGAGCAAAAATAAATAAATTTTTATTTATGAAAAATTCCAAATTTATCAAAAAGGTTGAAAAATTAGCTAATTTCCAAATTTCAATTTCCCTACTTCTATAATACATAGTAATACCTCCAAAAATAGTTATTCATTTACATTCCCCATATGTCTACTTCATGTTTGGATCATTTTGTGAATGCCATTTAATTTTTGGGGGACGTTAGAAGGCTCAGCATTTTAGAAGCAAGTCTAAAACCCACTTTTTCAGGACCAGTTCAGGTCTGAAGTCACTTTGTGAGGCTTATATAATGGAAACTACCCAAAAATGACCCAATTTTACAAACTACGCCCCTCAAGGTATTCAAAACAAATTTTAATACATTTTTTAACCCTTTAGGTGTTCCACAAGAATTAATGAAAAATAGAGATAACATTTCAAAATTTCACTTTTTGGGCAGATTTGAATCCATTTTTCCAGCTACACAGCAAGGGTTAACAGCCAAACAAAACTCAGTATTTATGGCTCTGATTCTGTAGTTTACAGAAACACCCCATATGTGGTTGCAAACTGCTGTATGGCCAAACAGCAGGGCACAGAAGGAAAGGAATGCCATACTGTTTTTGGAAGGCAGATTTTGCTGGACTGGTTTTTTGACACCATATGCCATTTGAAGCCCCCCTGATGCACCCCCTGACTTTTTGATCACTTGCTATTACACATTTTGTGATGTGACAGGTGACTTTTTTTACAGTATTCACCTGAGGGGTTATGTCATGTGATATTTTTATAGAGCAGATTATTACGGAAGCAGCGATGTGTAATACATTTTATTTTTAATTTGTAATCAAATAGTGATAAAAAATTTTTTTTTTTTACCCAGACCCACTTGGTTCTTCAATATATAGTGGGTCTGATGTCTGTATAATACAGTACAGTACACTATATAGTGTACTGTACTGTATTTTCACTTTACAGACTTAGCCCTACCATGGCAAGCTGAAAACATGTGAAGGCATCCGGTTGCCATGGTAACCACCACCTGCTGCCACAATAGAGCAGCGGATGATGGAGAGGGAGGGGGCCCCCTCCCTCTGTGATCCCGTCAAGAATCAGGGGCTAAAACAGCACAGCAGACCCCGATGGGAGAGGGAGGGAGCTACCTCCCTGTTAACTTCTTCCATACAGTGGTCCCTACGGACTGCGGCATGGAAAGGGTTAAACGGCTGACATTTGTGAGCACGGATGTCAGCCGTTTCAAGTAGAGTGTCAGCAATGTGCTGACACTCTGCTAACCGCTCTGCCATCCTTAGAGAATGGGGCGGGCGGATGATCGCGCACCTGCCCGCCCCCCCAGCAGATAACAATGAGGGCTGCAGGGGGGGGGGTTAAAAATGATTTTTGCATGTGTATTTCCGATGTCCGGTCACGGACCGCGGGGATCATAAACTTCTGAAAGCGCTGCAAACCGCAGGTCTGAAATGAACTGCGGTTTGCAGCGATCGCCGATACGGGGGGATAACAGGACCCCCCTCGGCATTGTCCCAGGGTGCCTGTTGATTAATTTCAGCAGGCACCCAGTTCCGATCACCGCCTGTCGCACGGCAGTGATCGGAAATACACATGACGTAACGGTATGTCATGTGTCCTTAAGTAAGTACCCGGACATCATTAGATGTCGCGAACATAAAATTTTCCATTCGCGAACAGCGAACGCGAATTTACACAACCGTTTGCGAACCGCCATAGACTTCAATAGGCAGGCGAATTTTAAAACCCACAGGGACTCTTTCTGGCCACAATAGTGATGGAAAAGTTGTTTCAAGGGGACTAACACCTGGACTGTGGCATGCCAGAGGGGGATCAATGGCAAAACTCCCATGGAAAATTACATAGTTGACGCAGAGTCGGGTTTTAATCCATAAAGGGCATAAATCACCTAACATTCCTAAATTGTTTGGAATAACGTGCTTTAAAACATCCAGTGTGTGTATACTATAAGGTATGATGTTGTATCGATCAGGTAGTGTAAGGGTTACGCCCGCTTCACAGTGACAAACCAAACTCTGACAGACCAAACTCCCCGTTTAACGCACCGCAAAGAGTTGTCGTCAATAGTTGACACACTCATGACATACATTTTATTCCTCTATGTGTCTATCTTGGTGTAGTGATGACTGTGCTTGTGCGCACGTTCGGGAGATTGCAGGCGATGGTGGTTTTTCAAAGCCTATGGTCGTGCTGAGGTAGTTCAGTGACAGTTAAGTGACCTAGAAAACAATGATTCTACAATTTGGGCCCATTGTTCGTCTAGTAGGCTTTAATGATCACCTTAGATGATCACAAAGAAAATTAATGTTTTTTCTATGAAAAATTATCCAGCCGATCGCTTTTGGTCTGTTCACAATGAAGCAACGATCTTATCATCTGGGGTGTGCCAACATTGCCAACACACTCATAGAGGTGATTGCTTCATTGTGACACACAAGCCCCTTCACCACAACAAGGTAATGATTCACGAAGGGGAATTGACACGTGTGTGCCTTTTTTATTTCTTTAGTTTTTGCAGCCACAGTGCAGCACCAGAGGGCAGAAAAATTAGGCATGTACACATGCTTGAAAAATTAGGTATTGTTGCAGCCGCTGCTAAATTGATGTTTTCCAGGCAGAAAGTGTACTAAAACATTGCGACTTGAACTCTAGTTGGTGGCGGAGAAGTCACGCAAGTCATCCTGCATGCAGAGATTAAATACAGCAGCGTGGGGACCATTTTTAGCCCAAGGCATCTCATCAGGCCTTTTTAAGTCAAATGCATCCCCCACTGTCAGTCCCTTCGGGATCCATGCCTCATTCATCTTAATAAAGGTGAGGTAATCTAGACTTTTTTGACCTAGGCGACTTCTCTTCTCAGTGACAATACCTCCTGCTGCACTGAAAGGCCCTTCTGACAGGACACTTGAAGCGGGGCAGGCCAAATGGGATAGCTCAGGCCACAGGTCAAGCCTGCACACCCAGTAGTCAAGGGGTTCATCACTCGTCAGAGTGTTGATATCTGCAGTTAAGGCAAGGTAGTCTGCTACCTGTCGGTCGAGTCGTTCTCTGAAGGTGGACCCCGAAGGGCTGTGGCGATGCGTAGGACTTAAAAAGCTCTGCATGTCCTCCATCAACAACACATCTGTAAAGCGTCCTGTCCTTGCCGGCGTGGTCGTGGTAGGAGGAGGATTACTTTCACCTCTTCCCCTGTTAGATTAACTTGTTTTGGAACTGCTGCATCCTTTCCGAATTCCGGTAATTCTGCAACATTTCAGGCACTTTCTGCTTATACCGGGGGTCTAGTAGCGTGGCCACCCAGTACAGGTCGTTCTCCTTCAGCCTTTTTTATACGAGGGTCCCTCAACAGGCATGACAGCATGAAAGACCCCATTTGCACAAGGTTGGATGCCGAGCTACTCATGTCCCGTTCCTCGTCCTCACTGATCTCATTGAAGGTCTGTTCTTCCCCCCAGCCATGTACAACACCACAGGTCCCAGATAGGTGACAACGAGCACCCTGGGATGCCTGCTGTGGTTAGTCTTCCTCCTCCTCAAATCCACATTCCTACTCTGACTCCTCTTCCTCAGACTCCTCTTCCAGCTTTGCTGCAGGTCCAGCAAGCAATGATGATAAGGCTCTACCTCTTCACGCTCATCTATGGCCTGATCCAGCAATCTTCGCAGGGCATGCTCCAAGAAGAAAACAAATGGGATGAGGTCGCTGATGGTGCCTTTGGTGCGACTAACTAGGTTTGTCACCTCCTCAAAGGGACGCATGAGCCTACAGGCATTGCGTATGAGCGTCCAGTAACATGGGAAAAAAATACCCAGCTCCGCAGAGGCTGTCCTAGCACTCCTTCATACAAATACTCGTTGATGGCTTTTTCTTGTTGGAGAAGGCGGTCGAACATTAGTAGTGTTGAATTCCAACGTGTCGGGCTGTCGCAAATCAAGCGCCTCACTGGCATGTTGTTTCGACATTGAATATCGGAAAAGTGCGCAATGGCCGTGTAGGAATGCCTGAAATGGCCACACACCTTCCTGGCCTGCTTTAGGAGGTCCTGTAAGCCTGGGTCCTTATACACAAAGCGTTGTATGATCAGATTCAACACATGTGCCATGTACGGCACATGTGTCAACTTGCCCAAATTCAATGCAGCCAACAGATTGCTTACATTGTCACACTCCACTTTGCCGATATCCAATTGGTGCGGGGTCAGCCACTGATCCACCTGTGCGTTCAGGGCGGACAGGAGTGCTGGTCCGGTGTGACTCTCTGCTTTCAGGCAAGTCAACCCCAAGACGGCGTGACACTGTCATATCCGGGATGTGGAATAGCCCCTGGGGAGCTGAGGGGGTGCAGTTGATGTGGAGCAAGACGCAGCAGCAGAAGAGGACTCAGCCGAGGAGGTTAGCGAAGAAGATGGAGTACGAGGAGTAGAGGAGGTAGCAGCGGGCCTGCCTGCAAGTCGTGGCGGTGTCACCAACTCCACTGCAGAGCCACGCATTCCATGCTTGGCAGCCGTCAGCAGGTTTACCCAATGCGCAGTGTACGTGATATACCTGCCCTGACCGTGCTTTGCAGACCAGGTATCAGTGGTCAGATGGACCCTTGCCCCAACACTGTGTGCCAGACATGCCATGACTTCCTTTTCCACAATAGAGTACAGGTTGGGGATTGCCTTTTGTGAAAAGAAAAAAAAATTGTCCGGGTACCTTCCATTGCGGTGTCCCAATAGCTACAAATTTTTTGAAGGCCTCAGACTCCACCAGCTTGTATGGTAAAAGCTGGCGGGCTAAGAGTTCCGACAAGCCAGCTGTCAGACGCCGGGCAAGGGGGTGACTCTGTGACATTGGCTTCTTACGCTCAAACATTTCCTTGACAGACACCTGACTGTGGTCAGATGAGCAGGAACTGCTGAAGGTGAGAGGCGGAGTGGCTGGTGGTTGAGAGGGGGCAAGGACAGCAGCGGTTGACGTGGCTGAAGATGCTGGACCAGGAGGAGGATGGGGGCTTTGAGTTTGTGTGCTGCTTGTACTCATGTGTTGATACCATAGGCGTTTCTGATGTGAGATCATGTGCCTTCGCAAAGCAGTTGTACCTAGGTTGGTGTTGGACTTCCCACGACTCAGTTTCTTTTGGCACAGGTTGCAAATGGCATCGCTGTTATCAGAGGCAGACACACACAAAAAAATGCCACACTGCTTTGCAATGACGGCATTCTGGTGGTGGCAACAGCATGCTTTGATTGGCGTGCTGTCTGGCTGACCCCGGGTGCCGATACATGCTGTCTGACTGTGCCACTAGCTCCTTGCGACAACCTCCCCCTGCAACTTGTCTCCTCCTCTCTGTCTCCCCATCTGAACTTTCCCCCTGTTCTTCTCTTCAAGCAGGCACCCACGTGACATCCACGGACACATCGTCATCATCAACCGCTTCACTTGTATCTGACAACTCAGCAAAGGAAGCAGCAGCGGGTACAACATCATCATCATCATCATCATCACGACATACGTCCATGTGTGTAATGCTGCCTGACTGAGACATATCCCTGTTATCTACATCCTCTGGCAATAATGGTTGCGCATCACTCACTTCTTCCACCTGATGTGTAAATAACTCCTCTGACAGATCAAGTGAAGCGGCTGTGGTGCGAGTGTTCGTGGAGGCGGCGGACGGGCGAGTGGTAACTTGAGAGGTGCCCGAAGCTGAGCTGGAGGAGGATGGTGCGTCAAGGTTCCGAGCGGAAGCTGCAGAAGATTGGGTGTCCTGTGTAAGCCAGTCAACTATGTCCTCAGAATTTTTTGAGTTCAGGGTTTGTGGCCTCTAAACACTGGGCTTTATTCTAGGGCCAAAGGAAATCACAGCACCATGACAATTTCTCTGCCTGTCATTTTTTTTTTGAATAGTGGTAGTATGCATGCAAGGTACTGTGCCACCCTATATGAGTGGTGGGCAGTGGGCACAGTACAGTCAGTGGGCCTGACACTCACTGGCAGGCAACTGCAATTTTATTACTGAGGAAAAATTTAATAACTTTTTTTATCTGCAGGGTACTGTCACAGCTGAGGATGGGGAAAACTCTCAGCCGTGCAATGCCATGAGATGTTAGTCACTGCTCGGCCAGGACAACAGAATAAGGGAGCAGGTCACCTCCTAACGCATCCCTAATCCGACCCTGACTCCTAGCTGCATGAGCCGACCTTGAAGGTAGGAGGGCTCATGCTCAGGAACCTCGGATCCCTACTCACCCTCCGCCGATCCCTGAACTAGGAGCTGGGTAGACCACCTGTTCCTCCTGGATGCGGAGAAACAGGAGTCTAAACTGGCCGAACTGCAAGGGGATACAAACATAAACAGACTATGGATATGGCAGTAGAGTGAAAGACTTCCACCCCTACCTGCCACAGACACACTGACTGGATCCCTGGACACAAGTGCTGAAGTCCACACACAGACATAAAAGGACACAGCACACATAAACACACAGGAAGCCAGAACCATAGCTGCAATAATAACAGACACCACATAAACATAAACTTAACATCACATAACAACATTTTTTGACCACAAGGGTGGCCCTCACTGGCAGATTGTATTAGAGACCAGGAGGGTGCCTCCAGCTTACTACAAGGCTGGAGTACCCCCCCCCCCCCCAGCTACTGATCTTAACTGAGGCTTTATAGCCCAAAGTGGCCACACCCACACAGACACACACAGGAAAGGGAATTAACCCTTCCAACACCAGGGAAGGGAAGACAGCCACTTAAAGGGGAAATTGCACACATAACTAAAACCCTGTGCACACCAGACATACAAAAGACACACATAACAAATATAGGTTACCAGGTGCAACCGCATGCACATTGCAGCAAGCTGCCTAGCACCAGCTCAGGCTGCTATACTGCCACATACATCATAAGAACATGTTGCCAGCGGCAACCACAAGTGAGGCAACATATAAGCGGCCCTCACCTGTGGTTCAAACAACCAAACGAGACCGCAGGCAACAGCATGCGGTTCAGGAGTCACGACCATGACCATGGTCGTGACAGGTACTCACCCTATATGAGTGGTGGGCAATGGGAACAGTACAGTCTGTGAGCCTGACACACACTGGCAGGCAACTGCAATTTTATTACAGAGGAAAAATGTAATGACTTTTATCTGCAAGGTACTATGCCACCCTATATTAGTGGTGGGCACTGGCAGTGGGCACAGTACAGTCAGTGGGCCCTACACTCACTGGCAGGCAACTGCAATTATATTTCAGATAAATAATTAAATGACTTTTCATATCTGCAAGGTACTGTGCCACCCTATATGAGTGGTGGGCAGTGGGCACAGTACAGTCTGTGGGCCTGACACACACTGGCAGGCAACTGCAATTATATTACAGAGGAAAATTTAAACTACTTTTTTATCTGAAAGGTACTGTGCCACCCTATATGAGTGGTGGGCAGTGGGCACAGTACAGTCTGTGGGCCTGACACTCACTGGCAGGCAACTGCAATTATATTACAGAGGAAAAATTAAAGACTTTTTTATCTGCAAGGTACTGTGCCACCCATATGAGTGGTGGGCACTGGCAGTGGGCACAGTACAGTCAGTGGGCCTGACACTCACTGACAGGCAACTGCAATTATATTACAGAGGAAAAATTAAATGACTTTTTTTTATCTGCAAGGTACTTTGCCACCCTATATGAGTGGTGTGCACATATTACAGTCTGTGGGCCTGTGGCCTCTCACACACAGGCAGGCAACTGCAATATATATATATATATATATATATATATATATAAATAAAAGCAGACTGATGTACCAGCCCTAAAAAGGGCTTTTTGGGGTGCTGTCAGGACGCCGTCCTTACAGCAGATGAGTCTTTGAGGACTGAAGTGGACACAGAACACTGGCCTAGCTAACGCTTTCCCTATTAATTCAGCAGCAGCACTCTCCCTGCCCTAACTAACACTGCAGCTTCAGAATGAATCTAAGAGGGCTGCCGTCCTTGCTTTTTTATAGGAGGTGGGAGGGTATGCTGATTGTCTGAAATGTGTCTGCCGACTGAGGTAAAGGGTCAAAGTTTGCTCAATGATGACTTATAGGGGGCGGACCAAACATCGCATATGTTCGCCCGCACGGCGAACGCGAACAAGCGATGTTAGCCGGGAACTGTTCGCCGGCGAATAGTTCGGGACATCTCTAGACATCATGACGTACCGGTATGTCATGTGTCCCGAAGAGGTTAACAGGAAACACTGTGTACACAGTTTGCCACAGCTTTTGGCGAGCAGACACCTGCCCTCTGCATGTCTTAGGCTTTCTCCAGCCCCTGCAGTCACCCACCTCCAGCCATCTCTACTATCACAAGCAGCAGAAGTCACAGCCGCCAGTTCAGTATCAACATGATGGAAAAAAAAATTAATGTGCTGCTTCAGACTGGCGCAAATCAGCAAATGGAAAAGTACTGCTTCAATATCCAGGTTCAGTTTTACTTGGACTCTGTTTTTTCCCCGGTGCATACCATTTTCCCTGATCCCATCAACTTTCTGGCAGGCAGACTGGAACAGTTGACTAGTTCTGTCATGTCAAGCCTGCAGTGTCATCTCAGAGATGGTTTTAAACATGACAGGGGGCATTGTGATACCCAAATGGACAAAGTTGTCTTCCAACAGTGTACAAAAAATCACTTTCATCAAAATGAATGAGCCATGGAGGATTTTCACACTCCTCCAGCTGAGGCCAATGACTAGATGTACCTTTGCTGATGTTGCCTTATCATGCCACTGCCGCTGTCTGCCTGCCTACCAGAAGTGGCTGCTTTGGGGCCCTGACCCAGAAGGGGCCCATCCAGGAGGAGGACTAAAAGATTTTGTCATGGCCCCCTCAACAGTATTACACAATGAAATGATATACAGTGACAGTATAGACAGTGTATAAAACTGATGGAACAGCTGCCGAGCCTGGTCTAAGAGAGTGATCTTTACTAGCCACAGGAATGGGGGTGGCATGCGGAAGTGGGCCCCCCATTCCAAAATTTGCTGTTGGGCCCAGTCATTTCTAGCTACGCCACTGCTGCCTACCATCATGTTCCATGCCATATGGCTGCTGCCATTACAACACTGACACTGTCTGCCTACTATCACGTTCCGTACCATATGGCTGCTGCAACTGCTATCATGTCACTTCTGCTGTCTGCCTGCTTACTATCATGTTCCGTACCTTATAGCTGCTGTTGCCATTACGCCACTGCCTCTGTCTGCCTGACTATCATCATGTTCCGTGCAGCTGCCACTGCTATTCCCTTCTGCCACTTCCATTACCCTTACTGCAGCTAACATTACCGCTACACTGCTGCCACTAATACTGATACCCCCCTAAACAGCTGCACACACAGCTACAGCCTTGTTTGCTCCATTCTGTGCAGCTACTGCTGCCGCTACTATTGGAGCCACAAGCCACTTATTCTTCTGATAACAAATACTTTTATGTTTATAAGGAAGCAAAGAGCAGCTCTCACCTTCCCCTCCACCAACCGAGCACGGATGACGCACCTGGATGCATTAAAGTGTATAGCAGGAAAAGTAGAAAAATTCAGCTCCAAGATAATTATAAAATCGTAGCTTTATTTACAGTATTAAAATTTTCAACATACAGGACAAGTTCAGTTACGCGTTTCAGACTATGAACAAATAGCGGTCCTTCCTCATGACACATTGAACTGCATTTGCATTGATTGTGCACCTGTTTAGGGTGCTTATCAAAATATGCGTTTTTTTTAAGTTATATCTTTTTGTTGTTACATTTAAGTTGGTCAAATGTATTTGATTGCGCCATGTGTGCTGTTTTCTAAGCTGTGTGAACAGCTTATATGGTGCAGATTTTCAGAAGTTCAATGTGTCACGAGGAACTGAGCTGAAAGATCCAGTAAGCCTCCCGATTTAAAAGTTTTCTCCTGTGGTCCCCCCCTCTAGCTGGAAGATAGACCCTTTCAATTCCCTGTGCCGTTAGACTAGAAGTATCACCACCATACAAAACCGCAAAATGTGTACTAACAGCAGACACATTGCGATTTTTGAAATGTGGAACATCAGAAATGTGTTTTCGTATTCTAGTTTTAATTTTGTTTATGGTACAGCCCACATATTGTAATTTACAAAGTTCGCAAGTTATCAGATATACCGCAAACTTCGTATTGCAATTCAAGTATGATTGTATGGTATATTCTTTATTGTTTGCAGTAGATTTTAAATTCCTTGCTATTCTAGTATGTTCGCAACAGATGCACTTAGCATGGCCACATTTATAACTTCCTTTATTCGTAAGCCAGGACGGTCTCTGAATTTTCTGTTCCTGAAATAAACTGAGGCTCAAAAAGTTTCCCAGAGTTGGAGCCCTTCTAGCCACACATTTTACCCCTTCTGTAACAATATCCATCCATTGATCGTCACACGACAACAATGGAAGATAGATATTTCTTGATAATCTTACAAATGCGATCAAATTCCAAGCTGTATTGTGTCACAAAAGGGCTAAAACTGCGCCCATGTTTAGGTACATCGCCCCCTGGGGCTGGGGCCTTTTTTTCGGAAAAACCAAGGAGTCTTTGTTTATTGCTGACACTTCATTAATAAAAGATGAAATACGTCTATGTGAATAAGCCCTACCAACCAATCTCTCTGTGATGTTCTTTGCCTCTTGTGCGAACAATTGTATGTCAGAGCAATTGCGACTGGCCCGAATTAGTTTCCCATGACGGATCTCAATAGGGGAATTAAAAAAGCTAGTGTGAAAGTAGCCTAAGGGGTTAAATGGCCTGGAAGCCCCAAAGTCGGGGGAAAATGTCAGTGCTTCTTATGGAGCGAATACTAAGAGGCGCTACCATTATAGAAGCGCTCATTAGTACAGGAGGATCGGGAAGCAGTGTATGAAGCACTCCCCAGTCTGCTTCCTGGTTCTCAGCCACTCGCTGTGCTTTCACTGCACACAGCGTGAGGATGTTGGCGCCCTGTGACCTCATGCTGTGCGCGTCATGTCACAGCACAGTACACAGCAGGAAGAAAAAGAAGAGTGCTGGATGTGAGGAGTGGCAGCAGCATCCAGAGCAGGAGAGTTAAGCTGATTTTTTTTTCCATCTGATCTGAGCATGGGGACTATTCACATGGAGGTCTGATTGGGGGACTTATGGAGGTTAATTGGGGCTCATTCACATGGAGGTCTAATCTGAGGCCTGATTAGGCGTTATTCCCATGGAGTTCGGATCTAAGATCTAATTGGGCACATATTGAGGTCTAATATGAGGTCTGATTGGGCGTCACTCACATGAAAGTCTAATCTGAGATCTAATTGCTGTACATATTGATGTCTTATTTGAGGTCTGATTGGAGGTCATTCAGATGGAGGTCTGATTGGGGGACTTATTAAGGTCCGAATAGGGGTTATTCACATGAAGGTCTGATTGGGGGGCATATTGAGGTCTAATCTGTGGTCTGATTGGGTGTCATTCAGATGGAGGTCTAATCTCAGATCTAATTGGGGGACATATTGAGGTCTACTCTGAGATCCAATTGGGGGTCATTCACATGGAGCTCTGATCTGAGGTCTGATTGGGGGACTTATTAACACTTGGGGTCTGTTCTGAGGTCTGAGGAAAAATATATACTTTTTTCTTATTTCCCTCCTCTAAAACCTGCATCTTATAGGATAAAAAATACATTAATCACAACAACACAATTTGCCCCCAATAAGGGACATTTTTGAAAGCTAACCAATATGAAAATGCAAAACACATGCAACAGCATGTGTGTTTTTAAACATAATGTTTCTTAATACAGTCAACCGTGCATTCACCCATAGCTATATATGTCATTGCCACTCTGACATTATTTGCTATTGCTGTCATTGCATTCAAGGGCTTAAAAAAGGGTAGAGAGCAAAAGTTTATTGAAAAATTAACAAAAAGATAACTTTTTGTTAAAAATGTGAGTCTAAGGAGACTAGAGCTTGTTATATAGCAATTTTCACGGCAATTGGAGCAACTTCAATTTGTGACAAATAGATTTGAATATAAATTTCACTTTTTGAAAAATAATTCTGAACCAGACACAAAGCGAATTTCAAGAAGTTTGATCATCTCTACTTCTTTATTTTCAATAGAGATAAAAGTAAATCTTAGAGGTTTTAACTGTGTGTGCTACTCTAGAAAATCTCCTTCAGGAAACAGGCTTTCTGCATATACTGTACAAGTAATTACCTATGAGGTGCTGGCTGGAAAATATGCAATTAATATAATAAGTTAGATGTTTAAAAGCAAAATGCAGAGTCTGGCTCAAAAGCAGCAAATTCTGAGAATGAAGAACATACAATCTAACTAAACAATACACAAGAAAGTGACATTAAGATTTTCAATAGTAGTGTGACGTAAATTAGAAAAAACTTTTGAGATGGCCTGTCAATCTTACTGAAATGTCCTCCAGCCTAACAGGAGGACTAGTAAAGTGGAAAAGCCACATGCCGTAGTAGCAATGCAAGGAAATGTAAAGCTTGTGTAAACTGTGCTAATTGTTTTTTTATGAATAACAAAGGGTAAGAAATGTAAGAATTGTGGATATTAAGGCTAGGTTCACATCTGCATTGGCAGTTCCAGGATACAAAAATGCAGAAGGGTATTCACGTCTGCTTGGGTATGAATTACACTGCCAAGTCCACTTGGTCTCAGGTATTCTACTAAGTTGGATGGTGTTGACATGGCCTCTATTTCTGAGTTTGTCCAGAAGTAGCATATAAGCACAGAATACAAAGTATTAATTCAGAGAACATTCTACTCATGCACAAGACCCTGGTTTGGGTCCACATCCAAGCCACATTTTTTGTAGGTCGGATGCGGACCCATTCTTTTCAATGGGGCCTTAAAAGATGCGGACAGCACTCCATGTTGTGCCCACTTTCGCACGTCCACTCCGCGGCATCTGCAAAAAAATCGAATGAGTCCTATTCTTGTCCGTACCATGGACACGGACAAGACTGCTCTATATTGAGGGCCGGACGTTTTGTAAAATGTGGAATGCACACAGCCAGAATCCGAGTTTTGTGGATGCTCAGTTTGCGGACTACAAAACGGACATGGTCATGTGCATGAGGCCTAAATCTGTTTTTTAGACAATGACAGTTTTCTTCTGAGTTTAGTGCAGCAATCTTCCGTTGATAAAAGTTTTGTAAAGCATTGGTCATTTCTATCAGCTAACAACAATATTATGGGATATTCAGGGCTCACTTTGTGGAGAACAAGATCACATTAGGCTACTCTCATATCTGCGTTTTTGCGGCTGCATTCGTTCAGACTAAATCCAGTTGTATTATATTGAAAATAAAGAAACTGTGCATCTGACACCATTGACTTACATGGTTTCTGGTGCAGGATCTGGCTTCTTCAGCTTCCCATGCTGCACACAAAAAGGTTGCTTGCAGCGATTTTGTGTCTGGCAAAGGAATGCAACAAACCAGAATGGAATGCATCCTCATACAACACTGTTGTGAAAATAGCCTTAGATCAGGGATGCTCAACCTGCGGCGCTCCAGCTGTTGTAAAACAAAACTACAACTTCCACCATACCCTGCTGTAGGTTGATAGCTGTAGGCTGTCCAGGCATGCTGGGAGTAGAAGTTTTGCAACAGCTGGAGGGCCACAGCTTGAGCATCCCTGCCTTAGATGAATGTCTTGGCAGCAGTCTGTGCAGTGTTTATGCCATTTGGAGTTATTAGCTTCTTAATAGCTTCATATTTTTAGATATAAGGAAATACCATCCAATTTGTGTATGTGACATGTCCTTGGAGACCCCTTTTCTAGGACAGGGGAATTGCCACTGGAGCATAGCTGACTCAGAATAAAAAGGTTGTCCCAGAATGACAGCATATTAACTTCCTACTTGATAGGTGATAAATGATTGTTAGGTGGAGGTCCGACCTATGGTAACCCCACTGATCATGAGAATGTGGGTCCTATGTCTCCCGTTTAACAGATTGGTGGTTGAGCAGGCACACTTCCACAAACAGCAGCACCACAGTGGCAGTGAGCAGCTAAGGGCATGCTCAACCACTTCTCCATTCATGAGGGGGACACAGGCCCCCTATTCCCATAAGCGGTGAGGTTTCCAACGGTTGTACCTTTTATTGGAGGGCCACCAATCAGAGGCTTACCACCTGTTCTTTTATCATTCTAGGACAACTCCTTTAACATCCACCCTTTTTTTATTTTAATTTTCTTAAACTTACACTCTAATACAGGATATGTAATAGTAATGTTATGTTTTATATAGCTGAACTTCATTTTTCTGGCACTGAAAATACTAGTTGAAAAGATAGTATTTCGAAATAACTTGAAACAGTGGGAAAAAAAATCTCCAAGAAGATAATGAGGCTTTAATATAGTATACAGTAGTACAGTACATAGACGTTTTTCTAGCAAAATTATCACAAATAACAATAACTTAAGACAATGAATGGTACTTGTAACCCCCTGATAAACAGGTATATCAACATTTTATACAGTGACTAATACAAAGTGTTATTAACAACAGTTCCTGAAATGGTTTTGGTTATCTATTTATCCATCTTAGAAATACTTCAGAGTAAGAACATATTAAAAGAAAAATCTTTTGGAATAGTGCATAACAGAAAGATTAATTGAAGTACACTTAAAATGTGGTAGTATAATACAAACAAGTAACTATAAGTTAAGCAATCAAAATATATTCCAAATATATTAGCTGTATGCCTGGTAAATCCAAGGAAATCCACTCAAAATACCAAAGCGCTTCTTCCACTTTCCATATTCAGTCCTGTGAAGTTATATTTACTTTAGCGTAGGGTGTGAAGGACTGAAGTGAAGGGACTAGCTGATGTTTGCTCTTACTGCCTCTATGCCTTCACAATGAACCTCACTTTGAAATAAGTATTGTAGCGATAAAGGGGTTTTCTGTGCTCAGAGGTGGTGCTGTGCTTTGTTTTTTGGCAGAAGACAAGTGTTTTTTCAATCCTGGACAACCCTTTTTTAGCAGATCTGCAGAAACTTCTAGAGCACATTTATCAACATACCGCAGCTGTAAACCTGAAGTAAGATTACCTGTTTTCTTCCTCCGGTAATCTCCTACACTATAAAGACCAAAGAAATATCATCTAGATGGCTGAATATAAGCGTCACAGTATGCACAAAAAAGTTTTTTGATAGTTTGGTAGTTGTTTTAATTACTGAAGTTATTGATGTCAATAAACAATTATACAATGTCAATACAATTATCCAAACAATTTAGCTGTGGAAACAAACTTTTATACGTACAACACTCTAAAACACACAATTCCATATACTAATTACATACAGTTGCAGTAGTTAACAAGCATGTACCATATTAAAATAGGTGGATACAAATACTCAACCAATGACTGAAAGAATTTACACATTACACAATATCTATAGACCCGCACTTGATGATCGATTGTCTGATGACATATTGAAAGTGGCAGCTGGTATAAAATTACTGTTTGAGGTCAAGTGTATACTTTTTTCCTGTGCAGTCAGCGGCGTAGATTTGCATTTCCATGGTGTTTTCCTTGATATAGAGAAACATAAAAAAGCAAGATATTATATCAGAACTTTCCACTTAACCATAAAGCCTAGTTCACACATCAGTGTGTTCCGTTTATTGATCTGTATCAAAACCAGCCGTAGAGCCTACACACAGTGGAAGCGCCATTGCTGGTTTTGGCTCGCAATCACTGATGAAAGTACTTAAGTGTGAATGATGCCTAAGGCCCCTTTCACACGGGCGAGTATTCCGCGCGGGTGCGATGCGTGAGTTGACCGCATTGCACCAGCACTAAATCCTGACCCATTCATTTCTATGGGGCTGTTCACATGAGCGGTGATTTTCACGCATCACTTATGCGTTGCGTGAAAATCGCAGCATGCTCCTCTTTGTGCGTTGCGGTGCGATAATCCACGCAATGCAGGCCCCATAGAAGTGAATGGGGTTGCGTGAAAATCGCAAGCATCCGCAAGCAAGTGCGGATGCGGTGCGATTTTCACGCATGGGTTCCAGGTGACAGTCTATTCACTGTATTATTTTCCCTTATAACATGGTTATAAGGGAAAATAATAGCATTCTGACTACAGAATGCATAGTATAATAGTGCTGGAAGGGTTAAAAAAATAAAAAAGTTAACTCACCTTATCCTCTTGATCGCGTAGTTCCCGGTCTGTTCTTTACTAGCTGTGGGCTAAAGGACCTGTGGTGATGTCAGATCACATGCTCCATCACCATGGTGATGGAGCATGTGATCTGACATCACCATAGGTCCTTTAGCCCACAGCTAGTAAAGAACAGACCTGGAACTACGCGATCAAGAGGATAAGGTGAGTTAACTTTTTTTATTTTTTTAACCCTTCCAGTACTATTATACTATGCATTCTGTAGTCAGAATGCTATTATTTTCCCTTATAACCATGTTATAAGGGAAAATAATACAATCTTCAGAACATCAATCCCAAGCCCGAACTTCTGTGAAGAAGTTCGGATTTGGGTACCAAACCTGCTCAATTTTTCTCACGCGAGTGCAAAACGCATTACAATGTTTTGCACTCGCGCGGAAAAATCGTGCATTTTCCCGCAACGCACCCGCCTCTTATCCGGGCAAAAAACATGACGCCCGTGTGAAAGAGGCCTAAAGCAGAAAAATAATAGGACAGCTTTAAAGGACGTTTCTGCACATGTTGGACACAAGCAAAGGACTTCTGCATCTCATATTTTAACAGGTAGTGAGAGCCTGTGCCTGCTCCGCTAAGCTAAGAGAGCCGACATGCTCCACTCAGCTAATCCTGGCATAGTACATGGGTATAGGGTACCCATGTGCTATGCCAAGAGCTAGTAATTGTCCAGGGAGTACGGACAGGAGCAGCAATATGAGCTCCTGCCCATACTCACAGCGCTGCTGCTGCCCATTCATAAAATGTACTCCGTACACCGCTGAGCTGTCAGCGGTGTACGGAGAACTGGGTTTTAAGCGCACAGTGAACTGTGTGCTTTAGGTAGGAAAAAGTGTTGTAAAAATAGAAAATTAATAAATAAAGTATATTAGAGATCATTTTATAAGGGCATTAGGGACAACATATTAAAAGTTTGTGTAAAGGTTTATTTACTCTTTAAATGATCAAGTCTGTAAGGAAACAATCAAAGTCCCTGGGTAGTATAGTGGATCAGTGGTTTGGACTGGTGCCTTGCAGTGCTGGGGTCCTTGATTTGAATCCAACTAGGGGCAATATCTGCATGGAGTGTGCATTCCCTCCCTGTGTTTGCATGGGTTTCCTTAGGTACGGCGATTTTCTCCCACACTTCCAAATATACAAATTGGCTTCCTATGAAATTGACCCCGTGTCAGAATTATAATAATTCTGGTGGATCGTATGCCAGTGGAGTTAGCTACTAAAACTGGCTTTAGAAACCCCAGTCTTAAAACATTCCCCATATTGTGTTATGGTCCCTACAAAGATACCTATCATTCCTCCCTTACAACAGCCACACGCTGCCCTGCGATAAAATGCATTTAGTGATGCAGTAACGTGTACGCATTTCTGTACACTCATACTTGGCGCATCCTCAGGTGTGCATGGAAGCAAAGTATAGTGGCTCACGTCACCACTACATGTGCACCCAGTCAATGTGTTCTACCTCTAGAGGGGCAGGTATAACATTTCACAAATCTCACTGTCCCTATGATTTGTTTGTTTTTTTACCAGTAAATATCATTAATATATTTACTATGTTGCTCCAGAAAGTGTCAGCCTGGTTCTTAACTACATTTACACCCCAAGTTATATTGTATTTGGTACTTTGATACAGTTCAGACTTCATGCAGTGTCCTGGAAGACCACCGCAAAGTGTTAACATACAATACTTTATGCACTCTGTACGTCTGTATACACAAGCTGTATATGGAGTGAGAGGTCCTTGGCTACTGTTGTTGGACAGAGCTGGCACCACCTCTTCCTCTCTGTGAGAAAGTAAGTTAGCCTAGTGTTAACCGCAGTCAATGGAACAGCAAAAAAATATGTGGTGCACGGCAAAGGGAGTCTTCAGGCCCTGTGCAATACACACCATAAATGTGCCAGCCCTTGGGGGAAGAGAATTACTGAATGCATCAAAAAGTTCAGTGACCTTACAAGGATCGCAAAGCGTTTGTAAGAGAAAGGTACCATGCCTACATTGAAGCTAGAGGCATGTCTGCATGCTGGTGGGAGTAAATAAGCTTCAGGCCTTCTACTATATCAAAAAGGACAGAGACTGTATTCCACTCAGAGTGAGAGAGATCAGTTGCACCCCTTGGTCGATTTGGGAAAATTGTGCAGAACATGAGACACTCATACACCTGGGACTGTAAAGACTGCATCCAGTGTGTACAGTGCTTTTGTGAGCCACCTACCAACTGCTGCAGTAAAGACTATACCTTAGTTCCTCAAAGTCTACCTCATTATTGTCTTTTTCCACAGAAAACCGTGCCTTGCATCGCTAACACCAAGAGCACCCCTAAACACCATCAGGCAGGGGTGTACCAATGTCATGGAGTGCCCTGAATGGCATAAAAGGTGCACTCTTCCCATCACTGCACGGCCCAGGCAGTGTCAGAACTGTGAGTACTACTACTCCTACCATCTGCACCGCCCTGAGACTCACTGAATTCAGACGAAATGAAAACAATTCATTCATTTTATTACGTATTTTCTATTGCGCATATAGAGAGAGACATTTTGACACAAAATTGAAGTTAACCCAACATTATCTTACTGTACTAATATTTTACATTTAGGATACATTCACACGACTGCTCCATGTTTTGTGGTCCGCAAATTGCGGATCTGCAAAACACAGATACCGGCCGTGTACATTCTGCTTTTTATTGAAAGCACAGGACCAGCCCTATATAGAACTGCCTATTCTTGTCCGCAATTGCAGACAAGAATAGGACATGCTCGATATTTTTTGCAGGGCCGCAGGACGGAACTACAGACGCTGTCCGCATCTTTTGCAAGCGCATTGAAATGAATGGGTCCGCACCCATTCCGCAAATTTGCGGAACAGCTGCGAACCCAGAAATACGGTCGCATGATTATACCCTTATACAGTGCAAAATGTCACATTTTCTCCTGGTTCATTTCTGCGTTTTACGACAATATATACTATTAACATGAAACCACAAACAGCCAGCTGCATGTTTTAAAGATTACATCTATTAATCAGTCTGCAACGTTCAGATAATCATTGGGCAGTGAACACTGATAATTTGCACAGTTGCTCACAAAGCACATAAAGAGAGATAAAAAAACAATGACAGAAAATCAAACCCCATGCACTTGTGAGAAGAGCACAGACATGATGAGGGTAACTGTGGGGGTTGGGAAGAGACACAGCGTGGAGCTTATTTACAGCAGCCAATTTATTTTTCAGCTGCATTTAGTTTTTACTCCTAAGAACAGATAGAACCAACTATTAAATGCAAGGATCCTTGAATGACTTTAAGCCATTTGCAAAGTGTGACAGGCACCCTGAGAACAAAGATTTACAACAGTTTTTATTCTTATATCCAATTTTCTATCTCTCACTTGATGAAATTACTAGGGGGAAATTTCATATGCATTCTAAAATTAATCAATTTATTCTTTGTTAGATCTCTTTCCTTCATCTTCTTCATATATAGAAGTTTAAATCCCGGTAGAGAGGACTCAATGAATACTTTTAAATAATGTGCTATGCTGCTGCAATGCGGGTTATGATATTAGAAATAGCTTTATTACACTAAATTTTTTCCCTTAAATGTCTGTTAATCCCATTATTAGATAACAGATAAAACACTTAACATTAACTTAACTTGAGCTGTTGCTGAATGGAGAGAAATCCGTTCAGGATGCATCAGGATGTCTTCAGTTCAGGACCGGAACATTTTTTGGCCGGAGAAAATACCGCAGCATGCTGCGCTTTTTGCTCCGGCCAAAAATCCTGAACACTTGCCGCAAGGCCGGATCCGGAATTAATGCCCATTGAAAGGCATTAATCCGGACCCGGCCTTAAGCTAAACGTCGTTTTGGCGCATTACCGGATCCGACGTTTAGCTTTTTCTGAATGGTTACCATGGCTGCCAGGACGCTAAAGTCCTGTTTGCCATGGTAAAGTGTAGTTGGGAGCGGGGGAGCAGTATACTTACCGTCCATGCGGCTCCCGGGGCGCTTCAGAGTGACGTCAGGGCGCCCCACGCGCATGGATGACGTGATCGCATGGATCACGTCATCCATGCGCATGGGGCGCTCTGACGTCATTCTGGAGCGCCCCGGGAGCCGCACGGACGGTAAGTATACTGCTCCCCCGCTCCCCACTACTACTATGGCAACCAGGGCTTTAATAGGCTGCCATAGTAACACTGAACGCATTTTGAAGACTGATCAGTTCACTTGCGTTTTTCCGGATCCGGCGTGTAATTCCGGCAAATGGAGTACACAACGGATCCGGACAACGCAAGTGTGAAAGAGCCCTTAGCTGTCACTCATTCATACAGTATCTCACAAAAGTGAGCACACCCCTCACATTTTTGTATATGCTGAAGATGTGACACTTAGATACAATGTAAAGTAGTCAGTGTGCAGCTTGGTGTCAGTGTAAGTCTGTGTAAATTTGGTGTACCCTCAAAATAACTCAACACACAGCCATTACCAAACAAACAAAAGTGAGTACACCCGTAAGTGTACACTGACTACTTTGCATTGTATCAAAGTGTTATATCTTCAGTGTTCAGCAAAAGAAATCCCAGCAAGCGTTCTTGTCTTCAATGTGTTATACTCTTTACTCCAACTACAAAATGAACAGGAAGCGTTTCGGCCCGTCCAGCCTTTCTAGAGATACAATTTCAAAATTTCACTTTTTTAACAGATTCCCCATTTAAATATTTTTTTGCCGGTTAAACAGCAATGGTTAACAGCCAAACCAAACTCAATATTTATGGCCCTGATTATGTAGATTACAGAAACACCCCATATGTGGTCGTAAACCGCTATACGGGCACACGGCAGGGCGCAGAAGGAAAGGAATGCCATACGGTTTTTGGAAGGCAGGTTTTACTGGACTTTTTTTTTTTTTTTTACACCATGTCCCATTTGAAGCCCCCCTGATGCACCCCTAGAGTAGAAACTGCATAAAAGTGACCCATCTAAGAAACTACACCCCTCAAGGTATTCAAAACTGATTTTACAAACGTTGTTAACCCTTTAGCTGTTCCACAAGAATTAATGGAAAATAGAGATACAATTTCAAAATTTCACTTTTTTGGCAGATTTTTCAATTTTTTTAATTTATTTTTTCGGTTACAAAGCAAGAGTTAACAGCCAAACCAAACTCAATAGTTATGGCCCTAATTCTGTAGTTTACAGAAACACCCCATATGTGGTCATAAACCGCTGTACCGGCACACGGCAGGGTGCAGAAGGAAAGGAATGCCATGCGGTTTTTGGAAGGCAGATTTTGCTGGACTGTTTTTTTTGACACCATGTCCCATTTGAAGCCCCCCTGATGCACCCCTAGAGTAGAAACTCCAAAAAAGTGGCCCCATTTTAGAGACTACAGGATAGGGTGGCAGTATTGTTGGTACTAGTTTAGGGTACATATCATTTTTGGTTGCTCTATATTACACTTTTTGTGAGGCAAGATAACAAGAAATAGCTGTTTTGGTACCGTTTTTATTTTTTGTTATTTACAATATTCATGTAGATTCAGGTTAGATTATGTGGCATTTTTAGGTTGTTACGGATGAGACAATACCAAATATGACTATTTTTTGGGTTGTTTGTTTCAGTTTTACATAATAAAGCATTTAAAAAAAATAATAATCTGAAAGCCGTATTATTATTATTATTTTTTGGGCGACTGTCTTTTCTATAGGCTAATTTTTTTCAGGATGAGATGACGGTTTGATTAGTACTATTTTACCATGTATATGACTTTTTGATCACTTGCTATTACACTTTTTGTGATGTAAGGTGAAAAAAACATGGCTTTTTGACACCATTTTTTATTTTTTTTCACGATGTTTACTTGAGGGGTTAGGTCATGTGATATTTTTATAGAGAAGGTTCTTAAGGACACGGCAATACCCAATATGTCAACTTTTTTATTTATGTAAGTTTTACACAATGATATCATTTTAGCAAAAAAATAAAGATGTTTTAGTGTCTCCATAGTCTGAGCGCCATAGTTTTTTCTGTTTTTTGGTGATTGTCTTAGGTAGGGTATCATTTTTGAAGGATGAGATGATGGTTTGATTGGCACTATTTTGGGGTGCATATAATTTTTTGATCGCTTACTATTTCACTTTTTGTGATGTAAGGTGACATAAAATAGCTTTTTTTTTTACACCGTTTTTATTTTTAAAAAATTACGGTGATCAGGTCATGTGTTATTTTTATAGAGCAGGTTGTTACGGATCTGGCGATACCTAATATGTATACTTTTTGGGCGATTGTTTTAGTGTATAATTTTTTGCAGGATGAGGTGACGGTTAGATTGATACTATTTTGGGGGCATAAGCCTTATTGATTGCTTGGTGTTGCACTTTATGTGATGTAAGGTGACAAAAAAATGTTTTTTTAACAGTTTTTATAAAAAAAATTTGACGGTGTTCATTTGAGGGGTTAGGTCATGTGATATTTTTGTAGGGCTGGTCTATACAGACGCGGCGATACCTAATTTGTCAACTTTTCTTTTTTTCCCTTTTTTTTTATTTGCTTTATTTTGGGAAAAGGAAGCTTTATTTTTTTACTTGAAACTTTTCAATTTTTTAAACTTTTTTTTACACTTTATTTTTTGTCCCACTGTGGGGGTCGGATCCATTGGCTGTAAGTGTATTACAGACTGTATTACACTTACAGCCTGTTTGCCTGTGAGATCCAGGGGGCTGGATCTCACAGGTTCTCGTAAGGAAAGCATCGGGCTGTCTTCCCTGCCATCGGGTCCCCGTTACAGCAGCACGGAGACCCGATGGAAGCTCCGATCCCCGCACGGACATCGCATGTGCAGCGGTCAGCATTGACAGCGGCACATCTAGGGTTAATGCGCCAGCATTGTTGATTTCACCGATGCCGGCGCATGTCACAGGGGTCTGGCTATCAGTGACTGCCGGACCCCGGCCGTGGATTGGGTGGGTGCAGGAGATGTACAGCGCCGGTCCTTACGTCAAGGACATCTGCGCCGTACATGTATGGCGCCGGTCCTCTACGGGTAAAACTACACAGATAACTTTGGCAAACAGTATACAACACCAATAAACAAAGACAGTTTAGAACTTTAGGACAAGATGCTTGTAAAGATAAAAAATCCAAGAGAGAACGGAGTTAGTGTAAAATTTTTTAAGTCTAAGCATTCATTTATTAGCTGGAGACACTGGCGTAACTATAGGGGTCGCAGCAGTCGCGGTTGCAACCGGGCCCCCCTTGCCAGTGGTGCTGTACTTTTACCTTTATAAGATGCAGTTCATCTTATAAAGGGAATACTAGTGCTCACTAGTCTGCAGGAGGAGGGGGAGAGAAGCACTTTGAGCGCTGTCCAGTACTTACCCCTCCTCCTGATCGCTCTTCTCAGGGCCCACTCTGCTGTGTCCCGGCTGCCTGCAGCATCAGGACGTACAGAGCACACTCTGACCTGACGGTGCAGGAGGTCAGCTGACTGCAGCGCGGGCCCTGAGAAGACAGCCAAGACAAGGAGAGTGGCGGCAGGAGAGGTAAGTTACTTTATGACTTTACAGTCTGATCTGAGGTCTGATATAGAGGTCTAATGGAAGGTCTGGAGAGGTTCTAATCGGGGGTCTAGAGAGGTTTAATGGGGGTCTGGAGGTCTGACTGGGGGGTCTGGAGAGGTCTGACTGGGGAGTCTGGAGAGGTCTGACTGGGGAGTCTGGAGAGGTCTGACTGGGGAGTCTGGAGAGGTCTGACTGGGGAGTCTGGAGAGGTCTGACTGGGGAGTCTGGAGAGGTCTGACTGGGGAGTCTGGAGAGGTCTGACTGGGGAGTCTGGAGAGGTCTGACTGGGGAGTCTGGAGAGGTCTGACTGGGGAGTCTGGAGAGGTCTGACTGGGGAGTCTGGAGAGGTCTGACTGGGGAGTCTGGAGAGGTCTGACTGGGGAGTCTGGAGAGGTCTGACTGGGGAGTCTGGAGAGGTCTGACTGGGGAGTCTGGAGAGGTCTGACTGGGGAGTCTGGAGAGGTCTGACTGGGGAGTCTGGAGAGGTCTGACTGGGGAGTCTGGAGAGGTCTGACTGGGGAGTCTGGAGAGGTCTGACTGGGGAGTCTGGAGAGGTCTGGCTGGGGAGTCTGGAGAGGTCTGACTGGGGAGTCTGGAGAGGTCTGACTGGGGAGTCTGGAGAGGTCTGACTGGGGAGTCTGGAGAGGTCTAATGGGGGTCTGATATAGGGGTCTGGAGG
The DNA here is from genome assembly GCF_014858855.1 of Bufo gargarizans. NCBI lineage: Eukaryota > Metazoa > Chordata > Amphibia > Anura > Bufonidae > Bufo > Bufo gargarizans. The sequence goes on along the minus strand of NC_058082.1, from coordinate 277,682,139 downwards.
TCTAATGGGGGTCAGATATGGGGGTCTGGAGGTCTAGTGGGAGTCTGGAGGTCTAATTGGGGTCTGATATAGGGGTCTGGAGGTCTAATTGGGGTCTGATATAGGGGTCTGGAGGTCTAATGGGGGTCTGATATGGGGGTCTGGAGGTCTAGTGGGAGTCTGGAGGTCTAATTGGGGTCTGATATAGGGGTCTGGTGGTCTAATGGGGGTCCTACATGGGGGTCCGGAGGTCTAATGGGGCTCTTATCTGAGGTCTGATATTGGGTTGGGGTCTTACATGGAGGTCTAATAGGCGTCTGATTTGAGGTCTAAAACTGGGCTCTTATATGGGGTCTGACAGAGGTCTAAAGGGGGTTTGGTCTGAGATGGGTTCTGTGTGGTACCAGTATTTTTAGGGGGACTATTTCTGCAGGTTAGTATTGGGGAGCACAGTGGACACAGTATTGGGGGTGGCATGATGGGGTGGTGAGAAGGTGAGGAGGAGGATGGAAAAGTAGGAAAGTAAGATGTCTGTTTGTTAAACTCTGCAGAGACCAGGCGCGGCTGAAAGAAGTCAACATGGCGGTCTGGTCTGACAGGAGAAGAAGAGAAGAGAAGTCAATGGATGTAAGAGGTACATATGTGGCGCTGTGTGACCCTGTATGTTCTGTAGTGCTGTATGTAATGTTTTCCAAGTACAAACCGGATTCAAAAAAAGTTGGGACACTATACAAATCGTGAATAAAAACTGAATGCAATGATGTGGAGGTGCCAACTTCTAATATTTTATTCAGAATAGAACATAAATCACAGAACAAAAGTTTAAACTGAGAAAATGTACCATTTTAAGGGAAAAATATGTTGAATCAGAATTTCATGGTGTCAACAAATCCCCAAAAAGTTGGGACAAGGCCATTTTCACCACTGTGTGGCATCTCCCCTTCTTCTTACAACACTCAACAGACGTCTGGGGACCGAGGAGACCAGTTTCTCAAGTTTAGAAATAGGAATGCTCTCCCATTCTTGTCTAATACAGGCCTCTAACTGTTCAATTGTCTTAGGCCTTCTTTGTTGCACCTTCCTCTTTATGATGCACCAAATGTTCTCTATAGGTGAAAGATCTGGACTGCAGACTGGCCATTTCAGTACCCGGATCCTTCTCCTACGCAGCCATGATGTTGTGATTGATGCAGAATGTGATCTGGCATTATCTTGTTGAAAAATGCAGGGTCTTCCCTGAAAGAGATGATGTCTGGATGGGAGCATATGTTGTTCTAGAACCTGAATATATTTTTCTGCATTGATGGTGCCTTTCTAGACATGCAAGCTGCCCATGCCAGATGCACTCATGCAACCCCATACCATCAGAGATGCAGGCTTCTGAACTGAGCATTGATAACAACTTGGGTTGTCCTTGTCCTCTTTGGTCCGGATGACATGGCGTCCCAGATTTCCAAAAATAACTTTGAATCGTGACTCGTCTGACCACAGAACAGTTATCCATTTTGCCACACTCCATTTTAAATGATCCCTGGCCCAGTGAAAATGCCTGAGCTTGTGGATCTTGCTTAGAAATGGCTTCTTCTTTGCACTGTAGAGTTTCAGCTGGCAACGGCGGATGGCACGGTGGATTGTGTTCACTGACAATGGTTTCTGGAAGTAATCCTGAGCCCATTCTGTGATTTCCTTTACAGTAGCATTCCTGTTTGTGGTGCAGTGTCGTTTAAGGGCCCGGAGATCACGGGCATCCAGTATGGTTTTACGGCCTTGACCCTTACGCACAGAGTTTGTTCCAGATTCTCTGAATCTTCGGATGATATTATGCACAGTTGATGATGATAGATGCAAAGTCTTTGAAATTTTTCGCTGGGTAACACCTTTCTGATATTGTTCCACTATCTTTCTGCGCAACATTGTGGGAATTGGTGATCCTCTACCCATCTTGGCTTCTGAGAGACACTGCCACTCTGAGAAGCTCTTTTTATACCCAATCATGTTGCCAATTGACCTAATTAGTGTTAATTGGTCTTCCAGCCCTTCGTTATGCTCAAATTTACTTTTTCCAGCCTCTTATTGCTACTTGTCCCAACTTTTTGGGGATTTGTTGACACTGTGAAAATTTGAATCAACGTATTTTTCCTTTAAAATGATACATTTACTCGGATTAAACGTTTGATCTGTCATCTACGTTCTATTACAAATAAAATATTGACATTTGCCATCTCCACATCATTGCATTCAGTTTTTATTCACAATTTGTTTAGTGTCCCAACTTTTTGGGAATCCGGTTTGTATATCTTTAAAGGGGTATGTCTTCATCTGATATATATTGATGACCTTTCCTGAGGATAGGTCATCAGTAGTAAAAAGAGGACAACCCCTTTAACAGTAGGATTGGAGGGAAGGGGCATTTCAATATTTGCCTTGGGCAGTAGAAAAGCTAGGTGCACCAGCACTGAATGAAGCTGAACTCTTGCAGCAGGGCCCATGAGCCTTTAGCTATGCCCCTGGCTGGAGAGATGCAATAAATACATTGTTTAGTAAATATTTCAACTTGACATGAAGAAAATGTTAGCAAAATACTGGCTTGCAACTTGGGTTAGTGCACCAAAATTAGGTACATATAAATGTAATATCAGGTATTTTGCCATCTTCTCTTCTAACAGAAACGTTATTAAATAATTGGTTTAAACTGGCAATGTAAAAAAAAATTATCTGCCAATATGTAAAAAAAAAAAGCCTGTACAGGTAATATTTTAAAGAATCTTGTGTACACGGAGCAGCACTATACTTCCTTAGTGCAATGAGAAGACTATGAAGGACATTTCTCAAGACCGCCTAATTTATGAGGAGGCGCCCCCTTTTGGAAATATGTTGAGGGTGGTGTTAAAACATCTCGTGTAACAAAATTTGTCACAATGGTGTCTGGGCATAGCCAAGCCCTGTAATGGAACTCCCATTGAAATTAACAGAACAGCTGCAGGGGGTATGGTCTCCTCGTTCTTCCGATCAGTGGGCTCCCAGCAGTAAGATAGGGGATAACTTATTGTAACTGGAATACCCCTTTTAAGGGTATGGCCACACGGTCAGCTTTCATGATGCAGTTTTGAAAACAAAATCAAAAGTAGATTATAAAAGGAGAGAAAGTATTAGGCCTCTTTCACACGAATTAGGTCCGGATGCGTTAAGTGAAACTCGCACTATTTTGCAAGCAAGTTCAGTCAGTGTTGTCTGCGATTGCGTTCAGTTTTTCAGTTTTTTCCACACGGGTGCAATGCGTTTTGATGTGTTTTTCACGCGCGTGATAAAAAACTGAAGGTTTACAAACAACATCTCCTAGCAACCATCAGTGAAAAACGCATCACACCCGCACTTGTTTGCGGATGCAATGCGTTTTTCATGCAGCACCATTCACTTTTATGGGGCCAGGGCTGCGTGAAAAACGCAGAATATAGAACATGCTGCGATTTTCACACAACGCAGAACTGATGCATGAAAAACAACGCTCATGTACACAGACCCATTGAAAGGAATGGGTCAGGATTCAGTGCGTTCACGTCACGCATTGCACCCGCGCGGAAAACTCGCTCGTGTGAAAGGGGCCTTAAGGATGGATATAACAACCTCCTTTTTTTTAATCCATTCCAGGGTTTGGCTTCAAACACTGCATAAAAAAAACCTGAACGAGTGGCCATACCATAAGAATGGAGGAAATGGAGGAAAGCTATTAATAAAAGTACTACTTCTTTCTTTGTCATTAGTGATTTCAGAAACCCTTACCTGGACCACGTCTGCTGATGTCACTATCATAGCCTTCAATAAATTCTCCAGGACAACTTTCAGTGGCACTTCCGGCACCTCCTCGATCACTGCCAAGACTGGTCAGACTACCTGACAAGCCACTAGAGAGAATTCCACCAACATGTTTCTTGTGATTACCGCCTGAAGTCAGAGTGGGCTCAGTACTGGAAACTACCAGGAATAAGATATGAATGTTTTACATATACAGCCTATATACATACACAGTAGATACATGGGGCATAAAAAGAAATGACTGGGCCCCATAGAAAACATTTGAACGGGCCCCCAGCCAGCTACACTCCTGAGAGATCACCCACTCATGCCATACACTCAGCACTGAAGTTGTAACACCAAGAATGACATGCTGTAAGGTTATGCAAATCAAGGAGGTAGCAGGTGTTACTAATATCTGCAGATGATCACACATGTGTGGAATGTGGGAAGGGCATAAAAGCCAGATTGAAAGCAAAGGTTTTTTTAGCCACCAATTATCAAAGCTCCACCTTCCTGTAAGTCATGCACCTAGTTTTTGTTTTGTTTACACAGACACAATGGCTTATCCATATGATGGCTGTGCTGAGCACTGGATCTTGTCCAGTGTAAGGAAAAAAGCACAGATACAGCTACATGTGCATAGATTAAGGGGATACAGAACTCACAGGAGCACCATGACCCTTTCAGTGTGATGACCAGCAAGGGCACTGGACCCCCACTAACAATACATTTACAACCTAAATTCCAGTGGAAATCGATATACTGCACAGGCAGCAATATGGTAAGATGAGGGTCACAGCTATGTAGAGGAAGCAGGGAAAGCGGGAGATGTTACTTGCAGTCCTATGTACCATATATAAAACAGAGATGCATCTAACTACAGATGGTAGATGTCACCTGCACTCTGAGTAAAGATAATGTAGTAGATGCTACATGCAGTCCTATGTAAGACCAAACAGTGATAGCTCTGAGTATGGATGGTAGATATCACCTGAAGACCTATGTAACACCACATATAATATAGCTGTAACTCCCTGAGTACAGAATGTAGTAGATGTTACCTGCAGTCCTGTGTAACACCACACATAACACAGTGATAACTCTCCGAGTAGAAATAATGTAGCACTGGACAGAGGAGTCATACTGTGGTATGCTGGGCCTGGACCCTGTATCCCTTGGGGAACTTTCACACTAGCGGTTTTCTTTTCCGGCATAGAGTCCCGTCCTAGGGGCTCTATACCGGAAAAGAACTGATCAGGATTATCCCCATGCATTCTGAATGGAGAGTAATCTGTTCAGGATGCATCAGGTTGTCTTCAGTTCAGTCTTTTTGACTGATCAGGACAGAGATAAAAGCGCAGCATGCTACGTTTTTATCTCCGGCCCAAAAAACTGAACACTTGCCTGAATGCTGGATCCGGCATTTTTTTTCCATAGGAATGTATTAGTACCGGAATGCCGGATCAGTCCTTCCGGTCTGCGAAAAAAATTGAAACGGATTAGTTTGTTCGTATGACAAACGGACAGACTGATACGTTCTTGCAAAGTATTTGTGAGATGGATCCGCATCCGGATCAGTCTACAAATGCTGTCCGGCTGCATGCAGATTGCCTGATCCGGCAGGCAGTTCCGGCGACAGATCACTCTGCTGCAAGTGTGAAAGTGCCCTAAATAATTAATAGTTAGTCATCCTCCTCCATTTCCTGGCTGATCTCCCGGCCCATGCCCTCTGCTGGTGAGAGACCCTGCTTAGGCTGTAGCTACGCCACTGAGGCTAACCACATTTTATACAGTTTTTATCCTTATCCTTCCGTAGACCACTGATTTTAACACTTTCTCTTGGTGCACCAGGAGATGGCTGATGAGTCCCCATGTCAGTAGGAGCTACTGAGGAGCACAGAGAAAAAATAAGTAGGTAAAACTCCCCTCTTTGTGCCCTAGACATAACCACAAGCAATTTACCAATAAATCTTATGAAGTTCTACAAAAATGGAGCTTACATTTAAAAGACTGTGAAATATTCATGATGAAGGCAGGGGACAAAGTTTCTAATTAATTACTTACCGGAGTCAATTCTATTTTTTCGGCACTTTTCATTTCTGGAATCAAATGATACTTTATCATCCAAACTTGAAGAACTTAATTCAGAGTCACTTTCACTGTCACTGGAAGCCACTGCAAAACAAGACAGCACTACATTGCTCCACCTGCAAATCTGACTGCAAATACAATAACCTAAGTCTCACGTAGCAGCCAATGTAGCAGCCAAAACACAGGCTCAACATACCCGTGATGCGATCAAACATGTGACTTGACTTTTTCATATTAAATGTTTAAAAATCCATTGCTATGTTACTGTTCATTGACAATGATCATGGTTACAAAGTACTCCCAAAACTGTGCAGCCATTATCATACTGTCGCAGCTGCTAAGAAATGACAATCAATGTAGTGGTGGAATACCTTCTTTTAAAAATAACAGGAATAATGAGACATACAAATTTAAATATCTCTGTAAATAAAAATCCTAATTAAAAACGTAATCTATGACATGCAATACATGATCCCTTTAAAGTTTTCATGGACATTTTAAAGTAGTAATATAAATTATTTTTGTGCCCATGACAAAAATTGGACAAATGCATCTGATGGCATGCAAGTTTCTCTGGGGATTTTCCTACGGGTACTATGAGGTGGACAGATATTTTTTCATTGACAAGCAGCAAGCAATGATTTAGTGAGTAATTTGCATTTGCAAATATTTTTTCACTTTTTGTTTGTTATGTTCGTTTCGCTTTTTGTACGATTGTTGCTCATTTGCCGCTAGAGCATTTACACTGTCAACGACTGACAGACAAGGGGCTATGACAGTGATTAACAATAATATTTCAGTCAGGTAGATTTGCCCAATTGAAGGGAAAAAAAAATCACTCATTGTTCAATTGCTGCATGCAATTACATGCTGTGATAAAATTTTCATATCATTAAAATTTGAGAAATTAACGATAATCAGCCCATCGGATAAATTGTGAAGGCACTTAAATGTAGTTAGCATATGAACTTCAGTCTGCGTTGGCAGACCTTGCACATCTTTTACTTCATCCCTCTACTTTGAGACTTTTTTAAAAAAGTGATAAATCTGGAGTGAAACTCATTGACAAAGCTAACTATGCCCACTTTCCCACCCACTTTTCAAAACTAGAGATATTTTAAAACTGCAAAAAGTCACAAACTTTTTGTGCACGTAACCAGTAACCCCAAAAAGTCACACAAGTCCTATTTTGCAACTTTTTTTTGCCAGAATTCAGGAGTACAGAGAGTCCTCTATATAATTATATACAGTGGCAAGCAAAAGTTTGGGCACCCCTGGTCAAAATTACCATTACTGTTAAGCAAGTTGAAGATGAAATGATCTCCAAAAGGCATAAAGTTAAATATGAAACACACTGAGCTGATTGCTCAGCTGCTCTATTACTCTGTGCTAGTGTTTCTAATGGAGTGCCGCTCTATTTAAATCACTTCCTGGCCATACACCAGTGATAGTCTTTGACTCACTAGCTGTGTTCCTAGTTCTTGCTCCTGTGCTTATTTGGATTGCTTGTGCTTCTGACCATTCTCTGTCTCTTGTTTGGTACTGCGTAGTCCATCTGGTTCTGATCTTGGCCTGTCTTATAACCACTGATACAGGTGATGCAAATTTCAAAGCTTTATTAATACCCAGACTCCTCTAACCTTGTCCCAAACAACAGCAGCCATGGGTTCTTCTAAGCAGCTGCTTGAAACTCAGAAAATTTAAATAGTTGGAGAAGGCTAGTTAGTTAACAAGAACAATGGAGTTCAAGAGAAGGTCTGGAAGACAAAGAAAAAAAAGAAGAAAAAGGGACCGCTGCTTGTAGGATTGCTAGAAAGGCAAATCAGAACCCCCCCAGAGCCCCCTCTTGACAGCAAAAGAATCAGGAAGATTTAACAGACTCTGGAGTTGTGGTACCCTGTCCTACTGTTCAGCGCCGCCTGCACAAATACCGTATTTTTCGCCCTATAAGACGCATCTAGGTTTTGGGGGAGGGAAATAAGAAAAAAAATATTTGTAACTGTTAGAGGGGGGATCTGTGGGTGGCACTGTTATATATGTTCCATCCACAGACCCGCCCCAGCCCATAACTGTGCCATCCACAGATGTCCCCCATAAAAATGTCATCCACAGTCCCCCCCCCCCGCCGCTCCAGTGTACAATTAATAGTTATTAAATATGCCCCCTAACTCCTAATAGTACCTTACATCCTAACCGCTTCAGTACAATGGAGGCAGGCAAGCCGGGCGGCCAGCGCGTCACTCACTGACGTCACTTGCCTGCGCCGCCTGCTTCATTCATAAAGTAGGCGGCGCAGGCACGTGACATCAGGGAGTTACGCTGCCGCCCGGCCTGCCTGCATTCTACTGAAGCAGTTAGGATGTAAGGTAATAATAGGAGTGAGGGGGCATGTGTAATAACTATTAATTGAATAAGACATTTTATATTAGTATACCGGAGCGGCGGGGCTATAGTACAGTGACTGCACCGCCCTGCCACTATTGCCGTCCCCCAGCTCCTCCTCCCAGTCCCTCCCCGAGTCCCCGCTCGCTCGTACATCGCAGCTTGCGATGTAAAACTGGCAGCATTTGCCCCATAAGACGCAGGGGCATTTTTCCCCCATTTTGGGGGGTGAAAAGGTGCGTCTTATGGGGCGAAAAATACGGTATGTGCTTCATGGAAGAGTCATCAGAAGAAAACCTCTCCTGTGTCCTCACCACAAAATTCAGCATCAGAAGTTCACAAAAAACATCTAAACAAGCTTGATGCATTTTGGAAACCAGTCCAGTGGACCAATGAGGTTAAAACACTTTGGCCACAATGAGAAAAGGTGTTTGGGGACAAAAGGGCACAGAATTTCATGAAAAGAACACCTCTCCATCCTTTAAGCATGGGGTGGATCAATCATGCTTTGGGGTTGTGTTGCAGCCTATGGCACGGGGAACATTTCACAGGTAGAGGGAAGAATGAAATCAACGAAATTCCAGCAAATTCTGGAAGTAAACATAACACAAACTCTAAAAATAGCTGAACTTGAAAAGAGGATGGCTTCTACAAATAGATAATGATCTTAAACACACCTCAAAAGTGGCCATGAACCAGAGTTGCAAAAAGGGATGATTACTGGTTTTTGGGCGAAGAGCTATAGTACTTTTGAAAGTCGTGCAGTTTGTCAACTGTTCAACTGCTGTTGTGGTGAATGTATATTGTGAGTGGACAAATGGCACCATTGTGAATAAGCAACATGAAAACTGTGGAGCACCACATGCCATTGATGTGAGAGGTGTACGCCACCTACGACGTTGTGGGAGGGCAGACTGGCAAACTACAATGTAGCAGATTACCGTCAAAATGAACCAGGGGGGCAAATTTTCCTAATGTTCTTTACACAACATGTTAGATTTGTTCACCATTATGTCGAATGTACATGGTTAAACAGTTAATTCGCTCTTTGTGAACATGCTGATGAACTGTAGGTTTCACCATTTCAGGTGAGCCATTTCAGATGAGCCAATTCACCTCATGTTTCGGGATTTTGACCTTTTTTGGTACTATAAAATGCTCAATCTACTGATAGGTACAAGAGTGTTCCGTCAATGAATACAATTGTATATATTGTTTGCACTCAGTGGACAATTTAGCAGCTGACTGTTCCATACTTCTAGATGGGGTTGCAGAAATCCATGTGCTTGCTGCAGAAACAATCCAATTTAGTTGAATGGAACTAATTTAGAATCACAGAAATTTCTGTCACAAAGGGTTTATACAGATTGGTTGTAAAAAGCAGCAGAATAATCTGCAACAAATCTGATGAAAAATTCTTAGGAGACATATTTAGAGATTGTCGCAACATTTGCTGCACGTTTCACCCTATGCATGGCAAAATATAATATCCACATTGGGAATCTGCAGTATGAATTAACATGCTGCAGATTTAGGGCACCTCCAATCTTAAAGAAAAAAAGCACATAAATGTGTATTATTTATTGCTTTTATTGTTTTTGGTACGGTTTTTATGTGGTTTTGCCGCAGATCTCACCCTTTATCAAAAACTATGAAATCTGCCAAAAAGAAATGCAACAACAATTGACATGCTGCAGATTTAAAAAATCCACACTGTATGTCAATTTCCACACCTAACCTAAGTGGACGTGACATTTGTTTAATCTCATACACTTTTCTGGTACTGTATTAGGCCGAATAGACACGGCCGTGTTCCGTGGCCGAGAGTGGTCCGTGGTATGCCGGGCTGGATTCCTGTTCAGAGCAGGAGCGCACGGCGTCATTGGTTGCTATGACGCCGCGCGCTTCCTGCTGCGGCCGTAGTACAGTAATACACTGGTATAGATCATACCAGTGTATTACTCTACTGCGGCGGCATCAGGAAGCGCACGGCGTCATAGCAACCAATGACGCCGTGCGCTCCTGCTCTGAACAGGAATCCAGCCCGGCATACCACGGACCGCTCTCGGCCGCGGAACACGGCCGTGTGCATTCGGCCTTATGCTGTGGATTTTCTATATGAAATCCACGCATAATCTGCACCGTGTACAGGAACCCTTAAAATTTGCACCACCAATCATCTCCCACATCAGTTAAAATCTGCAGCATATAATCACAGTGTGGACGTACCATTAGTGTTCATTGGACACCATCTGCATATTCGGAGTCTCATTTCCCTCCAATACTGCTTCATATTCAACAAAAAATGTTTTTGTCCTTATTAAATACTCTTCATAAATTTTGTTATAAAAGTCTGTTTCCTTATTGAATATGTTTACTAGGTAATTTACTTTAAATAAGATTAACAGCATTAGACTATGTTATTCTTACTTTTAGAATGTCACTGCACAGTATATAGCCACCGTAATGCTGCTAAATAGATACTATTACGAGATTCTGATCGCCCACATCGATGTCAATCATCCTGGGCATATGCCAGATTGTACAGTAAATGCAGGGAACTGAATGATCTAAGAGTGGCTCCCAATGCAGTCACTGATTAGCAGAATGACCTTTTCGTACAGTTAAATTTTATGAGCAAGGTTAGTGAATTTACATACGCAGTGCAACTGCTGAAAATAATTTGCCACCCTTTGCTTATAACTGTGGGGACCTGCATTCAGATTTCTAAGTGATAAAACTTACCCAATTGACCTGTGGCTGGCAGAGAGCAATTCTAAATGAATAAGATGTGTAATTTTCAACCTCACTTCATTACTTAATGCAGTGTGTAGACTGCATTAACCTTTAGCACGGCTCAGACGATGAGTTGATATCATGCTCTTTGATTCCTAGACACCCGCTCATTTCACCTACAATTGGCTACATCAGGACCTGTTCATCATTCACTCATTATTTTATTTATTGTTGAGTTAGCATTAACCCTTCAACACCATTCTTATTCAAATGGACATGCTAAATATATGCACCATCTATCACAGTGTCTTCAATGATTTTCTGCTATATTTTCTGCACAAATTAGAGTTAAAGGGGTATTCTCGATAGAGAATGCATAAGGATCAATGGGGTTCCAACCACTGAGACCCCCACAGATCACGAGAAGTGGGGGCCTCATACCCTGTGGAGCTCCCCTGAAATGAATGGAGAGGCTGGTCATAAAATGTGCACCATTGCTACATTAATTTCTTTGGAAGCTCCAGAAATAGCCAAGTGCTCTAGGGTGCTATCTCCATATAAATTAATCAAGCGGTGGCACACATTTTGGACCAGTCACTCAATTCATTTCAGGGGACTGGGGTACAGGAGCCTGTTCTTCTTCTCAGCGTTAAGACCCCACTAATCTAATGGTTATCCCTTATCCTGTGGATAGTGGTTAACTTTCTTTAACCAGAATACCCATTTAAACAAGACCTAAAGTATCAGAATACAATTAAAAAGTCCCTTTTGTGCAAAATAAAAGGAGAAAAACATTTATGAATATCTCATCCCAAGCATTTTGGCCCACAGCCTTTATCCAGCCTTTATACAGTTACATAGGTTAAAAAAACAGAGGTCTTTCAATTATAAATTAATTGCTAAATTATAACCCTCAGTGACATAGTATCTGCCATAGCCACCTCCTGGGATAGAGCATTCCATAGTTGGACTAACTGTAAAGAACCCTTTCTTGTATGAATGCTTAGGCATGGTGGCTCAGTGGTTGGCATTGGTGCCTTGCAGTGCTGCCGATTTCCTCCCACACTCCAAAGAAAGTTGGATGAAAATGTCTGTAAAGCACTGCGGAATATAGTAGTGCTATATAAGTGCATAAAATAAATTAATGAAATTGCTTTTCTAACATAAGTAATTAGTGTCCCCTGCTCCAATGTAAAGTCCTCAGAGAGAATAGATAATGTGTCTGTTCTTTGTACTGACACCTCTAAGGCGTCTTTTTTCTAGGCTGGACAAGCCCAGTTTTTAAAGCCACTCATTATAACTAAGAACTTTAACAAGTTCAGCAAGAACTTTTTCAGCTCAAAGCCATATAAAGGCTTTGGGCCTAAATGGACAAACTGGTGAATCCCAGCCATCTGGTCCATTATCTTTGTTAGGCTACTTTCACACCAGTGTTTTCCCTATCCGCTATTGAGATCAGTCATAGGATCTCAATAGCGGGGGAAAACACTTCTGTTTTGTCCCTATTTAATGTCAATGGGGACAAAACTGAACTGAACGAACCAGAATGCACCAGAATGCATTCCGTTCTGTTTGGTTGCGTCCCCATCGCGGACAGAATAACGCTGCAAGCAGATACACAATGTAAGTAAATGTTGGCGGATCAGTTTTCTCTGACGCAACAGAAAACTGATCTGTCCCCTATTGACTTACAATGGTTTTAGAGACGGATCTGTCTTGGCTATTTTAAAGATAATACAACCGAATCCGTTCATAGCGGATGCAGACTGTTCTAACAGAAGCTTTTTTACTGAACCATGACGGTTCCAGCAAAAACGCTGGTATGAAAGTAGCCTTAGTTCGACATGCATATTTTGAAACTAAAAACTTGTATTGCCCTTTGCACTTATATATGCTTTATATTTTAGTAGTATGAGGTTATCATGTCATGTATATAACAATGTTTGGGTATCATTTTCATCATTGGACTCTGTTTTAATCTTTGTTGTAATTTCATCTGTACATTAATTAACATGAATTTTTATGTTTGTTAATTTGTATGTTGTCAATTCTAGATTACTCAGTGTGTTAGGTGTAAACTCTGCAATATAGGTAACAATATAGGTAACATTAGTAATGAATGAATTATCATCATTTTTAATTATTACATCAACTCCAAAAATCTTCTCACCTTGTTTTCAATAGAACAGGTACATCTTATTAATTATATGAAGCACAGATAATTATAGAAACACGTTGCAGTTACACCAGTCCAGGACTTTCATGGTCCCACAAGAGAAGAAATGTACTGCCGATGCGTGATGACTGCTTTGTACATCTTGTTACTACAAGGAATATGTCTGCTCACTAGTGTTGATCGAGCACCAAAGTGATCAGGTGCTCGAGTAGAACACCTCGGGATGCTCAGGTGTTCGGTAGAAGTCAATGGAAGTCAATGGGAGAACCCGAGCATTAAACCAGACACCCCCTGCTCTGAAGAGAGGAGGGTGTCTGGTTCATAGGAAAAGGTCATACATTGATGAAAACACCACTGAAATGGTTCGGGAACAGCATGGGGAGGATGTCTGGATGCATCTTGGACTCCCAGGTCACTGCTGGGAACGATGTTGTCCGAGTAGTACACCACTTTTACAGACTGACAATAATACACACAAAACTGAAGATTAGATCGATTTTAGAGGAAAAATTGCTAGGAAACATTCTTTCCTGTATATAAAGTGCAAGTGCTGCCAAAAATTACAAGGAAGAGGCACTCCGATACAACCTGCATATCAGATAAAGGAGGGCCTCATTCACATTGTAGTACAATTGTTCAGTTAGTGGAACTCCTACACTCATAAAGCCTATGCACTAAGTGAAAGGGCTGCCAAAAATTACAAGGAACTGGCACTTCAATACACCCTTTATTACACATAAAGGAAGGCATCATAAACACCCTTGAAAAATTATGATTGATAGCCTGCTGGTGACCCTCAAAACATTAGAAGCAAGGGCATGCTGGTGACCCTCTAAAACATTAGGGGCGAAGGCCTGCTGCTGATCTGACAATCTAAAACATTAGGGGTGAGGGTCTGCTGCTGAATTGACCATCTAAAATGTTATGGGTGAGGGCCTGCTGGTGACCCTCTAAGGCCCCTTTTACATGGATGAGAATTCAGCACGGTTTTAATGCGTGACATGAACGCATTGCACCTGCAGTGAATCAGGACCCATTCACTTCAATGGGGCTGTGCAGATGAGCGGTGATTTTCACACATCATTTGTGCTTTGCGTGAAAATCGCAGCATGTTTTATATTCTGTGGTTTTCACGCAGCGCAGGCACAATAGAAATGAATGGGGATGCATGAAAATCGCAAGCATCCGCAAGCATGTGAAGATGCAATGCGATTTTCACGCATGGTTGCTAGGAGATGATGTTAGTAAATTGATTAAAAGTCAATTTACTATATTATTTTCCCTTATAACATGGTTCTAAGGGAAAATAATAGTATTCTTAATACAGAATGCTTACTAAAATGAGGCATGAGGGGTTCTCAAGAGCTTGGGAATCAGTGCACAAGATCTCCTCATGTCCCTCTTCAAACGGGCTTGGTGAGAGGTCCAAATCAAGGAATGGCGATGAAAAGTGCTCCTCGGAATATCTGAGCGTGGGATCACTTGTTTGGCAAGACTCTCCATGGTGGGAGGAAGGAAGATCAGGGTAAGGATTCTGTTGACCAGAGACTGTGCAGGGACACACCTCCAACAGAGGGAGCATGGGAGCGTCTGACGTGTGATGCTAGGCTCCGCCCCTCCGCTCCCCCGGCACACCGGCTGTCCGGTCCGCTCGCTCCTGCCAAGCTGATGCATGCAATGGGGACGCCGACACTGATACTAGAGAACTGATGCCTGTTACCTGGGTCTGCCGCTGCTAAGGAGGCTTCGATGGGGATGTCATTGTCCGCAGGCGGTGAGGAAAGATATCCGACGCTGATACTGGAGCACTGATACCTGGGTCTGCCGCTGTTAGGAGGTGTCGCTGCCCGCAGGTGCTGAGGAATGAGCCGCAGGTGCTGTGGAACGGCGGACTCGAACCAGAGGAGGTTGTGAGTTACTCGTGTGAGCTAGAGGCTGTAACACTTGTCTAAGGCTTTTTGGGGCTGTTTGTCCTCCCCCCTCTTGAGCAGTCTGAAGTGGGACTTGGATGATTATTACGCGAGCTGTTGGTTCCGAGTCTTGTGCAGAGTGTAGAGGGGAGTTCACAGTTTTTTTTTCCTCTTCCTTCCCCTATGCCTGTTCCGATGCGCCTCACCCCATAGAAGAGAGAGCCAAAGATATCTTCAGGGGTCGGAAGTTGGAGCGTGATGAGTGGAAAAACGGAGGTGGTTTTGTAAAACTGCACAGTACTGGTATGAGGGGGTGAGTGTCTTTTTGGAGGAAAGAAAGTTAAAAGTGAGAGAAGTGGGAGTAAGGGAAAAAAAGAAGAAGAAAGAAAGGGGTGAAGATACCTTGTTGGCCGTGGACTCCAGGGTATAGCTGCCGGTTTATTTGTATTTTTGGAGGAAAGAAAGTAAAAACTGAGAGAAGTGGGTAAAATAAAAAGGGGTGAAGATACCTTGCCGGCCGTGGATTACAGTGCACAGCAGTTGGCTTATTTGTATTCAAGCCCCTATTGCTACCTCCATTTTGACTTCGACTCTAATCCTCTGATGAAGTTCTTCTAAAAGGACTAACCCCCTTTTAACACCTCCAAAACTCTTCCTATTACAGGTTTAAAAGTTAGACTAACTCCACTAAACTTCTCTGGACTAACCACGCTTTCCCATACGCCTGGATTATAGGCCTTTGGTCCTTGGCTCTTTCGAGAGGCTCAGGCTCAAGGTCTAACTAACATCGTGGATTTTTTTATTTATTTTTCCTTCTCTTTTTTTTCCCTCTTTTTGATTAATTAGTGTCTAAATATGGACTAATTTACTGTTTTTTGCTTGTGTCTTGATCTTTATGACTAATTTGAAAAGGGGTTTATATTTTGTTTTATCACTGTGTTAACGGGGTTTATATTCTGTCTTATTACTACGTTAGCGGAGGTTAGTAAGTATCTGTAGTTCTTTTTTTTTTTTCTCCCTTTTCTCTTCTCTCTCCCTGACTCCTATTAACAATCTTGTAACTAATTGTCTGATAAAATAGGTAGGGGGAAGGGAGAGAGGAGGAAGAGAAGGGAATAGAGGAGACTTTTTCCCAAGGGCTTATATAGTAAGGGGGGAAGGAAGGTTAAGAAACTGAAAATGCCATCAAAAAGAAGGGAGGAAAGGCGTGGCCCTACAGGGAGTACCGCCAGGCGATCAGTAACAGGGCTAGAAAGTGGATCCAAACAACAGGGTTTAAATAAATATTCTCTCCCAAATTCACCTGGGCCTAGATCCCCACAAAAAGAAAAAACTGCAGATGCTAGACTTCAGGGCCCAACACATGAGATAACACCTGAGGGGGGAGAGGGGAACCCCAGTGACATATACAGAAACAGATGTAAAGATGGTGCAGGATATACTTTGCACTGTTTCGCGGATGGAAAATCTAATGGGCAATCTGGTAACGCAGCTCGGGGCAGTGCAAACTGATGTTATGGTTATACGAGGTGAGATGGAGAAAGTAAGGCAGCGTTTGTATGAGATGGAGAAAAGGATCCCCACCCTAGAGCAATCTGTGCAGAAGTTAGAGAAGGAGGTGGTATCTTTAAAACAGATAAATGGTAAGATGGAACAAAAACTGGTTGATCAGGAGGATAGATCAAGAAGATCTAACATAAGATGTGTGGGGGTCCCAGAACGAGCGGAGGGAGATAACTGTACTGAATTTATGGAGAAATGGATAAGGGAAAATAGTAAAGAGGGTACTCTCTCCCCTTTATTCTCTATTGAAAGAGCACATAGGGTCCCCACAAAAAATAGGGTCCCAGGGGACTATCCTAGGCCTATATTGGTGAAATGTTTATTGACTAAGGACCGGGATGGAATACTATTTGATGCCAGAACTTCAGAAAAATACCATATACAGGGTGTAAAGATTAAACTTTTTCCAGATTATTCATCCAGTACTAATGCACAAAGAAGAGAATTTATAACCGTAAAAAAAAAGATTAAGGGAGGTAGGTCTAAAGTATAGCTTGCTCTTTCCGGCAAAATTAAGGGTGGAATATAAAGGCAGGAGCGTTTTTTTCCAGACTCCGGAAGAAGTTAGTGAATGGGCGGACGGGGAGGGCCTTTGAGGCCGGGGGTGGTGGAGGTGAAAGGAGTCTCTATGCTAAGCTATGGAGTCGCCCAGACTGCTGGTTAGCAGAAGGGGTGATTATTTGGATAGGGGGAGTATATATGGGATGTGGGAGGGGGGGACGTGTGTGTTTTTTTTTTTTTTTTTTCTCCTTTTCCTCCCCCTCTGCTAGAAGATGGTTAGGATCCTTTCATTGAATGTGAGAGGGCTTCGCGAGAGGGTTAAAAGATACGCTATCCTTGAGTGGATGAAGAGGTTTCTGCCAGCCATCATCTGTCTCCAGGAGACACATTTGGATAAGGAATCAGTAAGGTGGTTGGAGAGGAAATGGATGGTGGAGGGATATCACTCTGTGTATACTACCTATTCTAGAGGGGTCTCAATTTTGATACACAAGAAGATTAAATTCGAAGTTGTGGCATGTGAGGCCGATGACTATGGCAGATACCTCTTCTTACATTGTTACGTAGAAGGGATTAAAACTGTAATTGCCAATATATATATCCCGCCACCTTACAAGCCAGATGTATTGTATCAATTGTATAGATTTATGTTGAACAAACAGGAATGTATATTGATTGCGGTGGGCGATTATAATGCAGTTATGGATCCACTCAGGGATAGAACGTCTGGCAGAGGGGGAGGAGCACAAAATGTAGATTTATGTAAGCTAGCCCAGGAATTTAATTGGGTAGATGTTTGGCGCGTTCAAAATCCGGATGAAACTATGTACTCCTGTTATTCAAAAACACATCAAACCTGGTCAAGAATAGATATGCTTTTTGGAAGTAAAAATGTAATCTCCCAAAACAGGACCAGGATAAAGTATATACCTATGGCTTTGTCAGACCATAATGCAATGGTAATTGAGCTAGACTTGAATAAAAATAATATTGTGCCGTTGTTCAAGTTTAACCCTCATTGGTTATCACTGATCACAGATAAAGAGAGTATAATTGAGGAGCTAAAAAATTTTTTTAAGGTGAATACCGGTTCTGCCAATAGATTCATGGTTTGGGATACGGCCAAGGCATTTTTGAGAGGAGTGTTGTTAAAAAAAAAGGTAAATTATTGGAAAAAAAAGTGTTAGAGAGAAAGGGAATCTATTGGAAAAAAAATTACAAGAAGCAGGAATGGTATGTATAAGGTACCCCACTGATTTTAATAAGAGAGTTTGGGAGGAAGAACAAGAAAAATCAAAAATATACCAGCTAGAAAAAACTAGGAAAGAATTGGAACTCCCTTTTGAAATATATAAAACCTTCTCCCAGGTTTTAGTACCCGAGTTAAAAACAACATTGGATGAAGCCCGAAAATTGGGTGATCTACCCAACTCCATGAAGGAAGCAATTATTACATTAATCCCAAAAAAGGGAAAAGAACAATTAGATCCCGGGTCATATAGGCCAATATCTCTTCTGAATACGGATGTAAAAATTTTGGCAAAGGTCTTGGCGGATAGGCTGTCAAAGGTCATTAAAGTAATAATAAATAAAGATCAGACAGGCTTCATTCCAAGTAGAACAATATACTCAAATGTAAGAAGGTTGTTCCTTAACATCGAAGCTAATAATTTAGACGCAGGGAAGAAAGCGATACTTTCATTGGATGCCCAAAAGGCATTTGACTGCATTGAATGGGAGTACCTATGGACAGTATTAAAAAGGGTTGGTATAGGGAAGGGATTTATAAGGTGGATTCAGTTAATATATCTTAACCCAAGGGCCAGAGTGGTGGTGGACGGGAGCTTGTCCCTGCCGTTTGCCCTATATCGTGGCACTAGGCAGGGATGCCCTCTCTCCCCACTGTTATTTGCTATTGCAATTGAGCCTCTGGCAAGCATAATAAGAAATGATAGGGAGATCAAAGGGTTTCAATATGTGGGTGGAGAGGAAAAATTTTTAATGTATGCGGACGATATTTTACTTTTTTTGCATAATACTGGGGATCAGTTCAATAGAGTGATAGAAATAATAGATAAGTTTGGTTTGTTTTCCGGTTTAAATATTAATTGGGGGAAATCACACATGCTACTATTAGGAGATTGACAATCACAGGGAGATTCACGGGTTCATGTCCTTGAAAAAAATGAGAATTTTAAATATCTTGGTATACAAATCTCTGGAAATATAGAAGAATATGAAAAACTAAATGTCCTCCTCTTAATAAAAGAATTAAGAACTAAAATACACATATGGAAAAGACTACCAATGTCAATACAAGGTCGGGTAAATCTAATAAAAATGGTCTTTCTCCCAAAAATACTTTATGTCTTGCAAAATGCTCCAGTGAGAATATGGCAGAATATTTTTAAGCTACTTGATAGCCTAATGGGGGAATTTATTTGGAAGGGAGCTATCCCTCGGATAAAGAAAGAAGTCCTTCAGCTTCCAGTGCGGGACGGAGGATTAGCGGTTCCTAATTTGTTTTTCTACTATCTAATAACACAATATGGGAATATAAAGGGTAGTTTAGAAAGTTTGGTGGGTAGTCAAGAAATAAATAGATGGGGATGGAAAGAGGAGTGGAATCACTTAGAGGTGTTGGAATCAGTTTTTTTGGGAAAAAAAAATACTGGTAACAGAATACTAAACTTAATAGAATACGTATGGGGGGAAATTAAAAAAATATTAGAGATTAAAGGGTTTTTGCATTATACACCGATTTGGAAAAATCTTAATTTAAAGGAACTAGAAACGATCAGGGTTAATATAGACTGGGAAAAAAAAGGAATGAAATATATAGATCAGATATTCGAGGAAGACAATCTGAAGGACTTTAATACAATGGTAACGGTATTTGGGATTCCCCATAGAGATATGTGTAAATATTTTCAGCTTAGGAATGCGCTGCGGACAGTGGAGCAAGATGATAGGTATAGAAGGGAAAAATCGGATATGCTGGATAAATTTATTAGAGGAGGGGAAGGAGGAGGAATAACCGCAAGGAGATATGGGATTTTGATGGAGGGAAAGAAAAAAAGGATTATAATGCCGGCCGTAAGAAAATGGGAGAAAGAACTAGAATCCTTTACGGAAGAGAAATGGAGAGATGCCATTAGAAATTATGCGAGGGTCTCTGACAGGGGTTCACACAAGATCTCACAATTCTTCATACTGCATAGATTACATCGATCTCCATGGATGTTGAAAAGAATGGGTGTGAGGGAGTCAGATAAGTGTTTAAAATGTTGGGAGGAGAAAGCCGATTTAATACATTGCTTTTGGAGATGCCCCAAACTTTTTAGATATTGGACAGAAATAGTAGAAATCATATTTTTGCGTTTGAAAGTTCAGCTGCCCAATGACCCAGTCATCTGTATTTTAGGGGCAACTGAACATTTGAAGTTAGATAAAAAAATACGATTGGTTTTGAATAAAGTATTATTCCAAGCCAGACTTCTTATACTTAGGAAATGGATAATGGCAGATCCACCGACAGTGGGACAGTGGAAAAAAGCAATAGATAACTTAATTATAGAAGAACGTGCGATGGAGAGTTATACTAAAAAAAATCACAAAATCTTGATGAAGTATGGAAAAATTGGCTATTCTAGGGCTGGATGTGTTTTTTTTTTGTTTTTTTTTTATTTCTCACGTCCCCCCCCTTCCTATGGGTAGTGGGAGGGTATAAATAAAGATAAATTACAATTATGAATTGTTAATATCTATGTTCTTTTATTATTAGATTAATGTGTTTTCTGGATGTTTTTTCTATGAAATAAAAACTAATTTAATTTAAAAAAAAAAGGATTCTGTTGACCAGACTCTTGGCTACTGAGACTGGACTTTGTGGAAGACAGGGTGGTGCTTAACCGACTGGAAGCATTATCTGCTGCAATCAAACCGACCACCTGGTTGCACTGGTATTGTGAATGAGTGTGTTTCTTGTGGTGTGGCAGCAGGCACAGTTTCACCGCGCACAGGGCCACAGCCATCAGCAGCACAGCCACTTTCCCATCCCTTACTTCTCGCCTTCAGCATATTAAATGGTATATATGCTTGGAAGTATGTCACACGTACAGTACAGCAGGTTTTGTAAGTATATGTGCAAATAAATTAGAGTGAATGTCACTGATATTTAGGATGGGCAAACATTATACAGGAGATGTAGCACAGGTAATGTCGCTGCCACTGGCAGTGAAAAAATTACACTGAATGTCACTGATATTTAGGACGTGCTAACATTTTACAGGAGATGCAACGCAGGTAATGTCGCTGTCACCAGCGGCTAAACAATTGCGCTGAATTTCACAGCGCAAATGTAACAACAGATGTAGCAGAGGTTGTGTCACTGTCAGCAGCGGCCAAACTATTGCACACAATTTAGCGCAGGTTGCGGTAATAATATATATGTCAGCCAGATTAAACAATAGTCCTAACACCTTTTACCAGTAAAACCTGCCTAACAAACAAACCAATTCCTGTCCCTACACTATCTGTCCCTTCTGCTGAAGCTCTCCCTGACTAAGACTGAGCCGGACCACGTGTTATCGAGTGCTATATAGACCCGGTGACGCGTTCCGGCCAGCCAATCACTGTAATGCCAGTAGCCAACATAGTTACGACATTACAGTGAGTGCTAGTACCTCCGCGCACGTTTATTGGCTGGGTAGCAGCAAACAAACATCGTGCTCGAGCAGACGCGGTGTAAAAAAAAATTCGCCCAACACTATGCTGTTAGAATAGTGATGATATTAGTGAATGAAATACAACTATTTCAGGGATTTGTTGTCTCTATGACCTCTAGATTTTAACACTGCCTGGCAGAAAATACTATTTATTATACAGCTACCACAAGTGGATGATACAGGAAAGGTAAGGCTATGTATGTGTTGCTGTATTCTATGCAATAACCAGATATTTTTTAGAATAATAATTGGATTGAAGGATTAAATGCAAAAACTTTACATACACTGTCTTGATGTACTATCTAAACAACAAAACAATGACAGGATTGCATAAAGGTAAACCCACTGGGAACAGTATAAGCCTGAGGCAATCCAAAGCAGGAATGAATCCCATATCTCTTGGAACCCAGACACGCATAATGCAGCATGAAAATGCCAAGTAAGACCCTTAGCTAATGCAATACTTGCTGGATGTCAGAATCATGAACTAATCTCTGATAAAACCTTACAGAACATCTGAAACCTAAAAATCCTTTAGGGTATGGAGTTTGTTTCTTTTTTTGGGGTAAATCATTGAGTAATGACCAATATGGCTGCCATTGTAGCTGGTTCCTGGTGTCTGAGGGGGCTGATCCACCATATAAGACTGTGTTCACACGTGGCAGATTTTGTTGCAGAAAATTACTGAAAATCAGTCCCATTCATATGTGAGGCTTGCAGAAATCCGCATGTTTTCATCTTCTGATGAATGGTACTATGCTGTAGTTGAATATCACTTATATGGTGATTAAAGGGGTATTCCAGTAAATTAACTTAATTTTGGAAAAACTGCATTAAGGCTGCAAGCTATGACCCAACCAGAACCCATATCTATACATATAACCAGAGCTTCAATTTACCTTGCAATCCATTTGTCTAGCACCTGTGTGAGCCTGCAACACACTATCATGGCGCCTGGTCTTCCCTCACAAAACTACAATCCCCACAATCCCTAGCTTTCCTGCTGCTGTTTACTGATTGGCTGCCTGATGTACAGTCCGGTCACGCCCCCTCTACTCAGTAATCACCAGCACACTAACACGCCCTTTGTTTCACAGGACATAGAAGAGAATTGATAGCAACACACTGAGCATGCTCGACCACACAGAGGCTCAGAACTACAGGTCGATGCCATGGTAATTTATGACGAAACACAGTGGGTAGCAGAGGAAGAAAACTACTTTTATAACTACTGAATGGTGAAATTTATATTATATTAGGTGATTATTGATGATGAATTAGTCTAAAACATGTTATATTTATGGTAATTGGAATACCCCTTTAACCACTTCACGGGCATCTTCCAACAAGGACGGAATGCAATCTAAATGCTAGTGTCATTTTTATGAAACATACAGATCCAGCACAGTTTAAAGGGAACCTGTCACTGGGATTTTGTGTATAGAGCTAAGGATGTGGGTTGCTTGATGGCCGCTAGCACATCCGCAATACCCAGTCCCCATAGCTCAGTGCTTCTATTGTGTAAAAAAAACTATTTGATGCATATGCAAATATACCTTAGAGGAGTCCTGTCCCTGAGATGAGTCTAGCGTGAAGGAGCCCAGCACCGCCCCGCATCCTCAGAATCGCCTCCTTGTTCCCGGACGTCGGAAAGCTAGAGCGCAGTAATCTTGCGATGCGCGAACTAGCGCATGCGCAGTGTCGTCATAGTGTTCCTTCCCTGTTCTGGCATCAGCCTCAGGGAACGAACTGCGCATGCATCGAATAGCTCCTTTAAATGTCAAAGCTGAGAACCTGTTATTGTGACAAGATACAAACTTATTCATGTGCTTGAATGATTTGCCACTAATTAAAAGGTGTGTTCCTTCCTATAGAACAAGAAATTGTGATTGTTTTTGTTAAAAAGAAATTTCCACAGCAATATTAAATAATACAGAAAGTCTCCAGCAGAGAGCGAGACCACGTCAAACTAATTCTATTAAGGTTTCAATTTCGGAGGCACTCCCAAAACAAAAATCTTCATGAAATATTAATTTTGTGCTTGCAGTACATTGAGATTTAATTAACTTGTGTGAAATAAGGCAGCAAACAAACAACTGACTAAATATAAGGGGACTGCAGGTGTGAATAGCAAATTTAAATTACTTTAATGTGTTTTCACCATAGGAAAATTAACACTAAAGCCAGTGTTAATGTACTGTATGCGGGAGCCATGTTCACTTTCTATTTAAAGTAACAAGAAACACATATAACACCTTCAAGACTGCTTAATTAATCCTTTGTATTACAACTTACTTGTGCTGAATTTATGATATATGTAAAATACTGTACACACATCCACTGGGTATGCCATTTTCGGTGGCAGGACATTTTCTATACACATTTAAGTCAGTGGGGTTTTTCAGTCTTGTAAGGTTCAAAGTTAAACACTTGTTTTCTGTAGCCTGCATGTTTTCTCATACACTGAAGGCTGCGTAGTCCTGTTCTGTGTGAAATACTTCAGTGGAGTTCCCTGAAGACTCGAGGCTGTATAACACAGCCCGATATAGCAGACGATTGTTTGGAGGGAAGCTTTCCCTCCCAGCAATTGCCTGCTTGCTAGCGGAGACCGCATCCATTACATGCAGCGATCTCCTCCGCAGCATGGGGAGAGGTGATCACTATGCCATCGATCGTCCCCATGCTGTATAGGGGTTTGCCAGCAGCAGATTAGACAGCACGAACTGCTGCCTGCAAACAATATTTTAACATGTTAAAAGATTTGGATTAGGCCTCATGCACACGACAGTATTTTTTCACGGTCTGCAAAAACGGGGTCCGTAGGTCCGTGATCCGTGACCGTTTTTTCGTCCGTGGGCCTTCCTTGATTTTTGGAGGATCCACGGACATGAAAAAAAAGCCTGGCCGTGCGGAGCCAAACGGATCCGTCCTGAATTACAATGCAAGTCAATGGGGACGGATCCGTTTGACGTTGACACAATATGGTGCAATTGCAAACGGATCCGTCCCCATTGACTTTTAATGTAAAGTCAGGAGTCCCTTTATACCATCGGATCGGAGTTTTCTCCAATCCGATGGTATATTTTAACTTGAAGAGTCCCCATCACCATGGGAACGCCTCTATGTTAGAATATACTGTCGGATATGAGTTACATCGTGAAACTCAGATCCGACAGCCAGCCCCCCCCCCCTCCCCTGTAGTTAACTCGTTGGTAGCCAGTGGGCCCCCCCTCCCTCCCCTGTAGTTAACTCGTTGGTAGCCAGTGGGCCCCCCCTCCCTCCCCTGTAGTTAACTCGTTGGTAGCCAGTGGGCCCCCCCTCCCTCCCCTGTAGTTAACTCGTTGGTGGCCAGTGGGCCCTCTCCCCTCCCTCCCCCTCCTAATTAAAATCTCCCCCCTATCATTGGTGGTAGTGGAGAGTACCGATCGGAGTCCCAGTTTAATCGCTGGGGCTCCGATCGGTAACCATGGCAACCGGGACGCTACTGCAGTCCCGGTTGCCATGGTTACTTAGCAATTTGTAGAAGCATCATACTTACCTGCGAGCTGCGATGTCTGTGTCCGGCCAGGAGCTCCTCCTACTGGTAAGTGACAGATCATTAGGCAATACACCGCACAGACCTGGGACTCCGATCGGTACGCTCCACTGCCACCAATGATAGGGGGGAGATTTTAATTAGGAGGGGGAGGGAGGGGAGAGGGCCCACTGGCCACCAACGAGTTAACTACAGGGGAGGGAGGGGGGGCTGGCTACCAACGAGTTAACTACAGGGGAGGGAGGGGGGGCCCACTAGCCACCAATGAGTTAAAAACAGGGGGGGGGGGGCGCTGCCCCCTGCTGCCTGGCAGCACCTGCCAGGCAGCAGGGGGCAGTCATGTACACAGTTCTTTTAGTATATTCTAACCTGAAGCGTCCCCATTACCATGGGAACGCCTCTGTGTTAGAATATACTGTCGGATCTGTGTTTTCACGAAGTGAAAACTCGGCTCTGAAAAAGCTTTTATGCAGACGGATCTTCGGATCCGTCTGTATGAAAGTAACCTACAGCCACGGATCACGGACACGGATGCCAATCTTGTGTGCATCCGTGTTCTTTCACTGACCCATTGACTTGAATGGGTCCGTGAACCGTTGTCCGTCAAAAAAATAGGACAGGTCATATTTTTTTGACGGACAGGATACACGGATCACGGTCTCGGCTGGAAATGAGCAGTGCATGTGATGAAAAATGAATCAAGCCAGCAAAGCAGGCAATATGGACAATCACAATACATTAGTAAGTGCCTTGTATTAACTTTCTCTACATGATAAATGCCATTTGCTGACGTAAGACAACTCCTTTAACCCCTTAAGGACACAGGGCGTGCAGGTACGCCCTTGTGCCCTGGTACTTAAGGACACAGGGCGTACATGTAGGAGTTGATCTCTCGGATCAAGTCCTCAAGCCATATAACGCCATGCGCAAAACCCGGGCATGGTACAAAAAAGTTGCGGTCTACTTGGTACAGGTTGCCATGTACAACTCTTTTGTACTATCCCGAAGCGCTGGCAGCACAGGGACATTCCTCCAGTTCTATGAGGCAGTCCTCAAGGCCCTGATCTTTTCGGACCGGGAAAGAGCAGGCCGGAGTACCTCGGGAACTGTAGGTGCCCGGATCGTCCCTGGCCAACACTTTCCAGGTGTGGTCCCCCATACTGGAAAGAAGGGACGGACCCAAAAAAAGTGCAGAGTGTGTCGCAGGAGGGGGATACGGAAGGACACGACTACTCAGTGCAACACGTGCCCCGATCATCCGGGCCTCTGCATTGACGGTTGCTTCAGGGAGTATCACACTTCCATGGAGTACTAAATTTATATCCCAATTTAGCACTGACATCGGATTAAAAAAAAACTGGTTCTCACACTTGACACCCAAAAAAACTAAAATAATTTATTAAAAGTAGACATATTAGGTATCGCCGCGTCGGTAATAATCTCCTCTATAAAAATACCCCATGACCTAACCCCCCAGATTAACACGGTCCAGAAAAAAAAAAAAAAGTGCAAAAAATGTTTTTTGGTCACCTTACATAATAAAAAGTTTAATAGCAAGCGATCAAAAAGTCATATAGCCCCCAAAATAGTGCCAATAAAACCGTTGTCTCATCCCGCAAAAAATGAGCCCCCACATAAGATAATCGGATAAAATAAAAAATAAAAAATGACTCAGACTTTAGAGATACAAAAGAAATTTGGGGGTATCAAAAAGGATAATATAGTCTAAAATCTAAATAATTGTAAAAAAATGTAGACTTATTAGGTATCGCTGCGTCCGTAAGAATCTCCTCTATAAAAATACCCCATGACAGAACCCCCCAGGTTAACACGGTCAATAAAAATAAAAAAATAGGTGCAAAAAATGAATTTTTTTGTTACCTTACATAACAAAAAGTTTAATAGCAAGCGATAAAAAAGTCATATAGCCCCCAAAATAGTGCCAATAAAACCGTCCGCTCATCCCGCAAAAAAATTAGCCCCCACATGAGATAATTGAAAAAAAATAAAAAATAAAATGACCCTTAGACTTTAGAGATACCCAAAACAAAATTGGTATAAAAAAAGATAATATAGTCAAAAACCTAAATAATTGTAAAAAAAAAGTAGAATTATTAGGTATTGCCGCGTCCGTAAGAATCTCCTCTATAAAAATATCCCATGACCTAACCCCCCAGATTAACACTGTTAAAAAAAATAAAAAATTAAACGGTGCCAAAACCGCTATTTTGGGCACTTTTCCATTTCAATCCGTTTTTTCCGGTAAAAAAACAAGAGTTAACAACCAAAACTTAATATTTATTACCCTGATACTGCAGTTTACAGAAATGCCACATTTGTGGTCGTAAACTGCTGTATCAGTAAAAGGGAGGCCGCAAAAGGAAAGGACCGACATGGTTTCTGGAAGGCCGATTTTGATGGCCTTTTTTTATTGACACCATGTCCCTTTTGAAGCCCCCCTGATGCCCCCCTAGAGTAAAAACTCCCTAAAAGTGACCCCATCTAAGAAACTACACCCCTCAAGGTATTCAAAACTGACTATACAAACTTTATTAACCCTTTAGGTGTTCCTCAACAGTTAATGGCAAATGGAGATGAAATTTCAGAATTTCAATTTTTGGTAACCTTGCCTTACAAAAATGTAATATAGAGCAACAAAAAATCATATTTACCCTAAAAATAGTCCCCCAAAAAATGCCACCTTATCCCGTAGTTGCCAAAATGGGGTCACTTTTAGGGAGTTTCTACTCCAGGGGTGCATAAGAGGGGTTGAAACAGGACACGGTGTAAATAAACCGGTCCATAAAAACCAGCCCTCCAAAAACCAAACGGCGCACCTTTTACTCTACGCCCCGCTGTGTGGCCGTACAGTAATGTACGACCACATATTGGGTGTTTCTGTAATCGGAAGAGTCAGGGCAATAAAGATACAGTCTTGTTTGGCTGTTAACCCTTGCTTTGTTAGTGGAAAAAATGGGTTAAAATGAAAAATTAGACAAAAAAATGAAATTCTCAAATTTCATCCCCATTTGCCAATAACTCTTGTGCAACACCTAAAGGGTTAACTACATATGTAAAATCAGTTTTGAATACCTTGAGGGGTGTAGTTTCTTAGATGGGGTAATTTTCTATTATGTAAGCCTCGCAAAGTGACTTCAGACCTGAACTGGTCCCTAAAGATTTCGTTTTTGTAAATTTCTGAACAATTTCAAGATTTGCTTCTAAACTTCTAAGCCTTATAACATCCCCAAAAAATAAAATATCATTCCCAAAATAATTCAAACATGAAGTAGACATATGGGGAATGTAAAGTCATCACATTTTTGGGGGGGTATTACTATGTATTACAGAAGTAGAGAAACTGATACTTAGAAATTTGCAAATTTTTCAATTTTTTTTTTAAATTTGGTATTTTTTGGTGCAAATAAATTATTTTTTTTTACTTCATTTTACCAGTGTCATGAAGTACAATATGTGACGAAAAAACAATCTGAGAACGGCCTGGATAAGTCAAAGCGTTTTAAAGTTATCAGCACTTAAAGTGACACTGGTCAGATTTGCAAAAAATGGCCTGGTCCTAAGGTGTAATAAGGCTGTGTCCTTAAGGGGTTAAGGGGTTATCCCATGATTAAGGTAAAAAATGGAAATCACATTTCATATTGAGAGATTAGAAAAACAGCAGGTGGGCCTATACAGATAGAGTTCATAACTCAGTGGCTATACAAAATTTTTCTATATGCAATTACTAAAGTATTCAGATCCAGTTTCTGGTTTTAAAAGCTGTAGAATATTCTTTGTGGTACAACCCCTTTAAACAAATCTCATCCACAACTGCTTTCTTCTAATCCAAAAATTTCAATGTAGAAGGATGAAATGTGCAGTGAAATTCACACATTACTATTTTGTTGTGGATATGCAGTGAATGCTTTTGGCAAATTTTTCGACCGTGTGTGGACAAAATTTTAAAACTAGCACACCAAATGCCAATTTCTCTATACATCCTCATTTGCATTCAATCCCATCCCTCTCCACTAAGGCTCCATTTATTTGTGTTAGTTATGCTGCAAAAATGTGAACACAAACTACTATAGGGTGAGTTTTTTTAAATATAAATTTTTGGGTTTAAAAATAAAAGTGGAATTGGGCTAGACTCTATTTTATTACGATAGCTGTGTCTGCACACTATAGGAAAAAGCGCCTACCTCTCTGGTGGCCAAGACCGTAGGAGTCCACATAGGCATGCAGGCGCAGCAGCTCCGGCCCCGGCCTCCTCATATCTACATTGTCAGACCTCCACTGATCTGATGTTGATGACCTATACTAAGGATAGTATTTAGAATTCTGACAACCGCTATATAGCTGACAATATGAATTCTGACAAACCTTCTGACTTTATATCAGCTCAGTACCAATCAAAAAAATAAATAATTGCTACAAAAAAAATCTACTTTATGATTTCATACCTACATCAACCAGGCTAAGCCTGACTAGGTCTCTGAGTAAACATAATGTATATATGGAACAAAGACTTTATTTCATGTTCAGAATTGAGCATTTCATCAAGTAAAAGATTAATAAACCCTTCATTATTTAAATGAAGGAAATGAGTTGGAAACGTTCACCGCACAGGGAAAACTCTTACTGTGTTACTGGGAATAAAGAACATAGTAATTATGAACTAGTAAATCATCCATCTCAAGTGTGATGAGCAGAAGAAGAGCACGACTCCGTATATTATGATACAAGTTTCAAACATAAAAGGTATATAAAGATGCATTAATGAATGTCATAAACTAGTATAGGCAGGGACAGACTGGGAACTAAACGTGGCCATGGAAAATAAAAGTAAAAGTGGCCCCTTGTTTTAGTCGGGTCCAAATTGACCAAAGGCAACATAATTAGGCAAGGCCAATATATGAAGTCGGCAGGGTCAGCAGTATACCTCCCCAGCTGAACCAAATACCACAGTGCAGCACAAAATACTGCCACCAGTGCCACAGTTTTCAAATCTATAGCTGTCCTGTGGACGTCGATACAGTTAAATTCAGGAGGGCACCTATGGCAGCTGGCCAGGTGCGTAGGAGAGAATCAGATCACTATGTACACAGCTGGCGGCCATGAGGAGGGCTTGGGTTGCCCTCCAGGGATCTACGGTTAATCTGCCCGAGTACAGGTACAGCAGTTTGTACTTAAAGTGGACACGTTAGCTCTCCTGAAATGTCTGTCTTAGTAAGGCCCCTTTCAGACGAGCGAGTATTCTGTGCGGGTGCAATGCATGATGCAAATGCATTGCGCCCGCACTGAATCCGGACCCATTCAATGGGTCTGTGTACATGAGTGTTGTTTTTTACGCATCACTTGTGCATTGCGTGAAAATTGCAGCATGTTCTATATTCTGCGTTTTTCACGCAACGCTGGCCCTATAGAAGTGAATGGGGCTGTGCGAAAATCGCATTGCATCTGCATGCAAGTGCGGATGCGATGCGTTTTTCACGGATGGTTGCTAAGAGATGTTGCTTGTATACCTTTAGTTTTTTATCACGTGCGTGCAAAACACGTTCATTCGCATTGCACCAGCGCAATAAAAGCTGAACAACTGAACGTGATCGCAGGCAAAACTAAATGAACTTCCTTAGCGAAATCACGCATTTTTCACTGAACGCACCCGCAACGCATCCGAACCTATTCCGCTCACGCTCGTCTGCAAGGGGCCTAACTCTTTGCATTCTCCATAATATAACAATTCTGGAGCATCTTTTCTTATAAATTCTTATTGTGCTGTTCCTTTGTTATTCCTCCCAGAAATTTATAATTAAAGATTTTGCTGCCAGGCTTGTTTGGACATTTTGGACTTCTAGTAGCCAGGTCACCCTGTTTTGCAAAATATACAAATAAAACCTAAATTACAAAAAAAATAAAAAAAAATCATACTAACCTTACCCACCCCATATGTTTTGTGAATGTAGACCCCTGTCAAAATGTCATATACACATCTTCACGCAACTTTGCGTCAGGATGTTATTTTTCATAAATATTACAAAAAAGCTGATATTGGGAAAAGTGAGACCCAAGCCGAAACTTACCATATTTTTCTCCCCATAAGACACACTCCCCCCCCCCCCCCCAAAGTGGGGGGAAAATGTCACTGCATCTTATGGGGTGAATACTAATGAGCGTGTCCATTATGGAAGCACTCATTAGTACCGGAGGATCGGGAAAAGGTGAATGCAACGCTCCCCTAGCATTGTATTCACCGTTTCCTGGTCCTCTGCAGTTGGCTGTGCTGTGACTCCGCACAACGTGAGGGCGCTCTGTGACCTCAGGTTGTGCGTGTCGGGTCACAGCACAGCAAACAGCAGGAAGACAAAGGTGCGGCAACGCCTGGAGCAGGAGATGTAAGTGTATTTTTTATTTTTATTTTATAAGCACAGCAATATGGTAGATGCTGGCATCAAATTCATCAGTGATAAGGTGGGGCTGCACGGTGATGTGGAAGACAATGGCATCATATATCAATCCTAAGGCTGGCTGCACAGTGATATGAAAGATGGTGGCGTCATATATATCAATGATAAGGTGGGGTTGCACAGTGATTTGGAAGATGATGATATTATGTATCAATGATAAGGCAGGCTGCACAGGCTCCCTGGGGGTCTGATCTGAGGTCTGAATGGGGGGGTCTTATTTATATTGGGGCTCTTAGTAGAGCTCTGATTGGGGGTCATTTACATTGGGGTCTGAGTTGAGGTCTGATTGAGAGTCTGATCTGAGGTCTGATTGAGGGTCTTATTAACATTGGAGGTCTGATTGGGGATGTGGGGTGAGGTCTGATTAACATTGGGGGTCTGATCTGAGGTCTAATCGAAAATATTTTCTTCTTATTGTCCTCCTCTAAAACCTCTTATAGGACAAAAAATACGGTATATGGACCACACTTCTTAAAAATAAATGTCCAACATACCACTTAGGCCTAATGTTCCATGCACATATCTTCATAAAGTCACCAGAATTGGAAAAACCCAAAATCTGAGTTTAAAGTTGGAAAATAAAAAAGTAACTTGTAAAATACAGGGATTACACTACTTGAAAAGTGTGCCTCAAAACCATTTTTTTTATATATTTTTTTTTATATTTCTTTAAAGCAGGCAACCTGACAATTGCAGTTGCCTTGACTGAATTTTGACAACCATGTCCACCTTCAGGTAACTTTTTGACAAACAGGATTCTTTTTTTAAATGCATCAAAACAAAAATTTGCACCTAAAATTTACAGATTGAATTATGGATATGCCCCTGCACAATCATATACATTAACAAGCGCCTGTGTGTCACGGCTGAGGATGGGGGAAACCCTCAGCCGTGTGATGCCAGATGATGTTGTGGCTGCTCGGCCAGGAGAACAGGATAGGGAGCAGGTCACCTCCTCAAGCATCCCTAACCTGACCCTAACTCCTAACCTGCATGGGCCGACCTTAAAGGTAGGAGGACCCATGCGCAGGAACCTCGGAGCCCTGACTTACCCTCCGCAGATCCCTGAGCTAGGAGCTGGGTAAGACGACCTACTCCTCCTAGGAACGGAGGAGCAGGAGTCTCAATGGCCAAGCTGTTGGGAAAAGGGGAACTCATACAGTCTTACGGGAATGACAGGCGAACTACTAGTTCCACCAAACTGTCACAGCCTTGCTGACTGGATCCCTGCGCAAACAGGAATCCAGAACCGTAAGCTGCACCAAACACATAGGAAGGTCCCAACAGAACATAACATACAACATCACACACAGCAAGACATAAACATAACGACAATATCTTCATGACCACAGGGGTGGCTCTCACTGGCAGGTAATATGCACATGAGGCTGCTCCAGCCAAGCATGACTGAAGCAACCTACTGAGCCATGCCAAACACCAAGGCTATATAGGCCAAGAAGCCACACCCCACAGTCGGACACACCCAGTGACATCACACACACACTGGGAAGGGAGTTAACCCTTCCAGCACCACAGAAGGGAAACACACATAAAAGGGAAAGTGACCAAACTAAGATCACACTGTGGCTGTTGCCGCAGGCAACGACATGGGTGGCAGCCGTCCTGGGAGACAGCCCGAAGGCCGGGACACTGCCACCACATGTACATCATACCAAACGTTGCCACGGGCAGCCACAGTGAAGGGAAAGTGTCAAAGTGCACACCAGACAACACAAAGTGCACACCAGACATACAAACACAATAAAAACAATACACACACACCTAACATAAAGGAAGTCAGGTGAGACCGCATGCCAGGGCAGCAAGCTGCCTAGCGACGCTCAGGCTGCTCTGCTGCACACACACATACACAACTAGTTGCCCGCGGCAACCACAAGTGAGGCCACAACCAGCGACCCACACCTGTGGTTGAAACCCAAAACAAACCGCAGGCAACCGCATGCGGTAAAGGAGTCACGGTCATAGCCATGGCGGTGACACTGAGATCTTACAAACAATGAAACAGAGGCCATGTAATATCATCCACATGTGTTAAAAATTTGTACGGTACGCGGCAAACAGCTTTCGTGTTAGGTCTACATTTTCTGAGAATGTAAAACATATGACATATAAAAATATAACCTAAAAATGAATACACGCAATCACCTTCATGCAGCTTTGCAGCAGTCAGTGGCTACTAGTAGGGATGAGCGAATGGTTCCGAGTGGTGGGTGTTTTATCCGAAGTCGATTCGCTCATCCCTACTTTCTAGCACAAATGGTACTCCAGTAGAGTCCTTATGGAAATAAAAGTTCATACATACCACACGTCTACATTCAGTGCTGCATGTGAAATGCAAAAACCACAGAAATGCAACAACCCAACTTTTGCATGCAAGTATTCTGAATTGTTTAGTTTAGAATTTTCCATCCCCCTATACCAGTGGTGGCAAACCTATGGCACGGGTGCCAGAGGCGGCACTCAGAGCCATGGTGTACCAATATGCTTTAGACTTTTCCTGCCATTCATCAGTGCAGGGTGCACTATGAACAGCACAGGCAGCTCATTGAATACGAAGGCTATTATAGCTAAATTATAAAGTACACAGAAGATATGCAATATTGGACTGTAGTATTCAGGGTAAATTGTCATGTTGGCACTTTGTAATAAATAAGTGGGTTTCGGGTTTCTGATTGGGCACTAGGTCTCTAAAAGGTTTGCCATGACTGCCGTATACAGATTGTAATCCTAATTAAAAATGATAAATTCCTGAAACTAATATAATGCTTTTGCTAAGGCCGCTTTCATACAGGTATAATATGGGTGATTTTCTCCTGTATTATGGACCCAGCATAAAAAATTGGGCATAACTTTTTATTTAAAAAGTATTATACCCATCAGAAAAGCAGCTAAATACAGTTGTTTTTTTCTTTTTCTTTTAAACTATGGTAGTTTATAGTGACACACAATGAGAGAAAATGTCTTTCTGGCTAATGAAAATAATTTCCATCTGTCAGAAACATATTAGATTCCCCTCTGATAATCATTATTACTAAAATTGTAGCATGTAACAGGTTTTGCTAGAGAAGTGGTCTGTATAGTTTACTCTATAAATCAGGTATGGACATGATAGGAACCGTGTAAAATATAAACTTTATTGACGTTTGTGTATTTGTGGCGTGTTTGGTGCAACTTATTTGGTGCTGTGATCTGAAAACCGGTAAACGTTTGGGTCATAGCGTCAATAAAAGGCCTAATCAGGCACAGAGGGGTGATTAGATGAGCCGGTGAATGTCTTTTTACTACTTTTCTGGAAAAAAATACATAATCCAATCAGAGAGCAAGTATAGGCTTTGTATCAGCTACAGATGGGAGCCTGACAATCTCAGCTTTAAAACAAGATCAGGACTGTGGTGGTACCCGTGAGTTATAGCCCTTAGACATCAGGTTGGGAGTGAGAGCTGTAGGTACAATATATGCTGCTTTTACTGGAACCAGTTCCTAAGGGCTATTACATTGCACCATAAGCCGTGGTGATGTGCCTCCCATACATCACTTGACCCAGTGGCATGATGGATGGGGGCAATTCAATAATCCGCAGCACTCGCCGGTAAATGATGAAAATAGTGGTGATTTATTCACTCAAGCAGCCAGTATACAGCGACGTTTCGACCTCAGTTGGTCAGACCAACTGAGGTCGAAATGTCGCTGTATACTGGCTGCTTGAGTGAATAAATCACCACTATTTTCATCATTTACCAGCGAGTGCTGCGGATTATTGAATTGTCTGGATGAGTTGGGACCCCCAGCCAGGATCCCTATCTGCGCGCACCATTTGGCTTGTAAGCCATTTCCTGGTCAGTACCCAAATGAGTGGGATGAGTAGTGCTGCCAACCCCTGAAGCAGGTACGTATGGTTGTGGTTATGATATTTGGAGGGGTGTCCACTTTGTTATATTAATATAGCATAGTCCCATTCTATGGTATCTTGTAAACAGAATCACTATACACTCACCTAAAGAATTATTAGGAACACCATACTAATACGGTGTTGGACCCCCTTTTGCCTTCAGAACCTCCTTAATTCTACGTGGCATTGATTCAACAAGGTGCTGATAGCATTCTTTAGAAATGTTGGCCCATATTGATAGGATAGCATCTTGCAGTTGATGGAGATTTGAGGGATGCACATCCAGGGCACGAAGCTCCTGTTCCACCACATCCCAAAGATGCTCTATTGGGTTGAGATCTGGTGACTGTGGGGGCCATTTTAGTACAGTGAACTCATTGTCATGTTCAAGAAACCAATTTGAAATGATTTGAGCTTTGTGACATGGTGCATTATCCTGCTGGAAGTAGCCATCAGAGGATGGGTACATGGTGGTCATGAAAGGATGGACATGGTCAGAAACAATGCTCAGGTAGCCCGTGGCATTTAAACGATGGCCAATTGGCACTAAGGGGCCTAAAGTGTGCCCAGAAAACATCCCCCACACCATTACACCACTACCAGCCTGCACAGTGGTAACAAGGCATGATGGATACATGTTCTCATTCTGTTTACGGCAAATTTGGACTCTACCATTTGAATGTCTCAACAGAAATCGAGACTCATCAGACCAGGCAACATTTTTCCAGTCTTCAACAGTCCAATTTTGGTGAGCTTGTGCAAATTGTAGCCTCTTTTTCCTATTTGTAGTGGAGATGAGTGGTACCCGGTGGGGTCTTCTGCTGTTGTAGCCCATCCGCCTCAAGGTTGTGCGTGTTGTGGCTTCACAAATGCTTTGCTGCATACCTCGGTAACGAGTGGTTATTTCAGTCAACGTTGCTCTTCTATCAGCTTGAATCAGTCGGCCCATTCTCCTCTGATCTCTAGCATCAACAAGGCATTTTCGCCCACCGGACTGCCGCATACTGGATGTTTTTCCCTTTTCACACCATTCTTTGTAAACCCTAGAAATGGTTGTGCGTGAAAATCCCAGTAACTGAGCAGATTGTGAAATATTCAGACCGACCCGTCTGGCACCAACAACCATGCCACGCTCAAAATTGCTTAAATTACCTTTCTTTCCCATTCTGACATTCAGTTTGGAGTTCAGGAGATTGTCTTGACCAGGACCACAACCCTACATGCATTGAAGCAACTGCCATGTGATTGGTTGACTAGATAATCGCATTAATGAGAAATAGAACAGGTGTTCCTAATAATTCTTTAGGTGAGTGTATGTCTGACTGGATATGATCAGATAACATTGTAGATTAGAAGAAAGTATATTAAATTCACGCAAAACAATCAGCAAAATATGGCAGCCTATATTTTGTGCGAGGTGCTGCAGGGAAGCAGACTCTAGGATTTAAAGGGATTCTGTCAGCTAGGTTTATTTACCATAGCTCTAAGTGCTTTTATATATATGCAAATTAGGCTAGTAAGGATCCCAAGGGGCTGTTACCAATGTTTCAGGAGCCCAGCCGTGCCCCCTGTGAAGGAGTCCAGCACCGCCCTGCATCCTCCGAATCTCCTCCTTGCTCCACCGACGTCACACAGTTAAAGCGCTGTAATCTTGCGCATGCCATCTAGCGCATGTGCAGTTCATTCCCTGAGGCTGATGACAGCAAAGGGAAGGAACACTATGGTGGCACTGACATGCGGTGTACTTGCGCATGCGCGAGATTACGCCGCTTTAACTGTGCGACGTCGGGGGAGCAAGGATGATGCGGGGCGGTGCTAGGTGCCATTACAGTTGGATTGGCTGAGGTCGGGTCTGATTAAAAAAAAAAAAAAAATCTTATTTTCCTTCTCTAAACCCTAGGTGCGTCTTATAGTGGGCAAGAAATACTGTAGTTTTAGTATATTGTGAATTTGTATTATACAAAAAAACCTTACTTGCAGATCAGTAGAGTGATGGATAGGTGCACATGTATAACAGATCCCAAAGCCCTGTGCAACAGATATTGCTGTCCCTATTAGTGGAAAACTATTGGTCTTGACCTCATCAGTAACAATACAGTAACCTTTAGTGACAGGCTTTATGATAATAGCTCAAAGAGCTGTATTTCAGGCTGTCACATAATTTTCCATTCCCACCTGCTCATTTCCAGTGGCATCATCTTTTATTGCATTTTTGATTCATTTAGGTTGTCAAGCCTGAACACTGCCATTTTAACATCTACCTGGGAGCATCAGAAATCACATTTCTAATCTGATTTAACAAATCTGGCTGTGAAAAGCCCATTATCTATTTGCCACCAGTGAATGAAATTACACTACAAATGGGAATAATATATCAATGCAAAACACAGAAACCTCAAAGATATAGCCTGCTTTGTAAAGAGCTGTTCATTATTCCCTGCACCCATCTACTCCCAGCATCCATCCACTGACACAGGTTTATTGTGTCTGACATTTCTTTTATCACATGCTGACTCCTGTTTTTTTTTTCCTTGCAATGTCATAATTTGCTAAGATACACTGTTGAAGCCAGAACTGTGCAACCTCTGGGTGGTCTACAGGTCGTACTTTAGTAGTGTGAAAATCTTCTGTATTATGTCAGTTATACAATACTTCACATATTGCACCTTCAATTCTGTGAATCAAAATGTGCTGTTCTGTATCGGGTTATATTAGAGGCTTAAAATATATTTGGATGATAAATTGACATTTATTTCCAGTAACCTCTAACTGAAAATTACCATTAAAATTCCATTAATTATGAAGCCTGCAAAAAACCTCTGGAGCAGAGGCATAACCACCTTCCTCTCAACTCCACATACACATACACATTCAGTTCAGCCAAACATGCATGTGTATTCAATGGAAAGAGAGGAGTAGCGGCTTATCTTTCAGGACAATAAAATGATGAGCAAAAATATTCATTTTGCTCGATCCTTCTTTCTCCAACATCATCTGTTGGGAGATAGTCATGAGCTCACCACACACATTAAACTGTCAGTCAAACCCACTGTTCTCGGCAAGTTTGGTGAACACAATGGGGAGAATTTTTCAAGTCAGTTTTGCTGGAATCTGCACCGGAGTACTTTATGCCATATTTATCAAATGTCATGTTGTGTGATAAATCTGTCTTATCCTTAAAGGGATTCAGTCACCTCGTTCTAGCCTATAGAGCTGCGGACATGCACGGCTAGATTACCGCTAGCATGTCCGCAATATACCTGTCCCATAGCGCTGTGTCCTTTTATTGTGTTTAAAAAATTATTTTATAGATATGTAAATTAGCCTGGTAAGGAGCCCAAGGGGCTGTACTAACCTACTTGGAGCCCAGCCACGCCCCCCTGTGAAGGAGCCCAGCACCGCCTGCGTCCTCCGAATCTCCTCCATCCTCACAGTTAGATTGCCATAATATCGTGATGCGCGAGCTCACGCATGCGCAGTGCCAGCATAGTGTTCCTTCCCTTTGCTGGCATCAGCCTCAGGGAAGGAACTGTGCATGTGCAAGTTCGCGCATTGCAAGATCACGGCGATCTAACTGTGAGAAAGGAGGAGATTCGGAGGACACAGGCGGTGCTGGCTTCCTTCACAGGGGGCGTGGCTGGGCTCCAAGAAGGTTAGTACAGCTCCTTGGGCTCCTTACCAGGCTCATTTACATATCTATCAAATCATTTTTTAAAGTATAACTGTCATTTATTTATTTTTTAGTATTGGATTGTGGTGATTAATATCTCCTTGGTGGCCCTATTTCAACTTTTCACTGTGTACTCAATTACCCCATAATTCCACAGTTTTGTTCCCTGTACTGCCTACTAGGGATGAGCGAACTCGAACTGTATAGTTCGGGTTCGTACCGAATTTTGGGGTGTCCGTGACACGGACCCGAACCCGGACATTTTCGTAAAAGTCCGGGTTCGGGTTCGGTGTTCGTCGCTTTCTTCGCGCTTTTGTGACGCTTTCTTGGCGCTTTTTGAAAGGCTGCAAAGCAGCCAATCAACAAGCGTCATACTACTTGCCCCAAGAGGCCATCACAGCCATGCCTACTATTGGCATGGCTGTGATTGGCCAGAGCACCATGTGACCCAGCCTCTATTTAAGCTGGAGTCACATAGCGCCGCCCGTCACTCTGCTCTGATTAGCGTAGGGAGAGGTTGCGGCTGCGACAGTAGGGCGAGATTAGGCAGATTA
Source organism: Bufo gargarizans (assembly GCF_014858855.1). Lineage (NCBI taxonomy): Eukaryota > Metazoa > Chordata > Amphibia > Anura > Bufonidae > Bufo > Bufo gargarizans. The sequence goes on along the minus strand of NC_058082.1, from coordinate 277,642,143 downwards.
ACTCCTCCAAAGGACTTGATTAACTGATCGATCTGCAGCTGTGGATCATTGAGCTGCTGATCCTCAATTGCTCACTGTTTTTAGGCTGCACAGACCGTTTGTCAGTCTCATTTTTCTGGGGTGATCGGCGGCCATTTTGTGTCTTGTGGTGCGCCAGCACAAGCTGCGACCAAGTGCATTTAACCCTCAATGGTGTGGTTGTTTTTTGGCTAAAGCCTACATCAGGGTGAAGCTGTCACACCAAGTGCATTTAACCAGCAATAGTCTGTTCATTTTTTGGCCATATACAAAATCAGGGGCAAGCTGCGCCTGTCACCAAGTGCATTTAACCCTCAATGGTGTGGTTGTTTTTTGGCTAAAGCCTACATCAGGGTGAAGCTGTCACACCAAGTGCATTTAACCAGCAATAGTCTGTTCATTTTTTGGCCATATACAAAATCAGGGGCAAGCTGCGCCTGTCACCAAGTGCATTTAACCCTCAATGGTGTGGTTGTTTTTTGGCTAAAGCCTACATCAGGGTGAAGCTGTCACACCAAGTGCATTTAACCAGCAATAGTCTGTTCATTTTTTGGCCATATACAAAATCAGGGGCAAGCTGCGCCTGTCACCAAGTGCATTTAACCCTCAATGGTGTGGTTGTTTTTTGGCTAAAGCCTACATCAGGGTGAAGCTGTCACACCAAGTGCATTTAACCAGCAATAGTCTGTTCATTTTTTGGCCATATCCCAGTCTAATTCTGTCACTAAATCCATACCGGTCACCCAGCGCCTAAATACTAGGCCTCAAATTTATATCCAGCTAAATCTGTCCCTAGTGCTGTAGCTGGGCGAGTTATTTAGTGTCCGTTCAAGCACATTTCTTGTTCTGGGTTGAAATACAATTCCCAATTTAGCAATTTCATAATTTAGTGGTTCCTGCTATATCAGAGCTCTTTGAAATCTATCCCAAAAAGGGTATATAATATTGAAGGTGCACATAGGGTCATTCAGAGTAACTTCACACACACCCGCTACTGTGTATTTCCAAGTCTAATTCTGTCACTAAATCCATACCGGTGACCCAGCGCCTAAATACTAGGCCTCAAATTTAATTCCCTCTAAATCTCTCGTTACCCACCGCTGTACTGTTGTTGCTGGGCAAGATATTTAGTGTCCGTCAAAGCACATTTTTTGTTCTGGGTTGAAGTACAATTCCCAATTTAGCAATTTCATAATTTAGTGGTTTCTGCTATATCAGAGCTATTTGAAATCTATCCCAAAAAGGGTATATAATATTGAAGGTGCACATAGGGTCATTCAGAATAACTTCACACACACCCGCTACTGTGTATTTCCAAGTCTAATTCTGTCACTAAACCCATACCTGTCACCCAGCGCCTAAATACTAGGCCTCAAATTTAAATCCCTCTAAATCTCTCGTTACCGTTGTCCTGTTGTAGCTGGGAAAGTTATTTAGTGCCCGTCAAAGCACATTTTTTGTTCTGGGTTGAAGTACAATTCCCAATTTAGCAATTTCATAATTTAGTGGTTCCTGCTATATCAGAGCTATTTGAAATCTATCCCAAAAAGGGTATATAATATTGAAGGTGCACATAGGGTCATTCAGAATAACTTCACACACACCCGCTACTGTGTATTTCCAAGTCTAATTCTGTCACTAAATCCATACCGGTGACCCAGCGCCTAAATACTAGGCCTCAAATTTAATTCCCTCTAAATCTCTCGTTACCCACCGCTGTACTGTTGTTGCTGGGCAAGATATTTAGTGTCCGTCAAAGCACATTTTTTGTTCTGGGTTGAAGTACAATTCCCAATTTAGCAATTTCATAATTTAGTGGTTTCTGCTATATCAGAGCTATTTGAAATCTATCCCTAAAAGGGTATATAATATTGAAGGTGCACATAGGGTCATTCAGAATAACTTCACACACACCCGCTACTGTGTATTTCCAAGTCTAATTCTGTCACTAAACCCATACCTGTCACCCAGCGCCTAAATACTAGGCCTCAAATTTATATCCAGCTAAATCTGTCCCTAGTGCTGTAGCTGGGCGAGTTATTTAGTGTCCGTTCAAGCACATTTCTTGTTCTGGGTTGAAATACAATTCTCAATTTAGCAATTTCATAATTTAGTGGTTCCTGCTATATCAGAGCTCTTTGAAATCTATCCCAAAAAGGGTATATAATATTGAAGGTGCACATAGGGTCATTCAGAGTAACTTCACACACACCCGCTACTGTGTATTTCCAAGTCTAATTCTGTCACTAAATCCATACCGGTGACCCAGCGCCTAAATACTAGGCCTCAAATTTAATTCCCTCTAAATCTCTCGTTACCCACCGCTGTACTGTTGTTGCTGGGCAAGATATTTAGTGTCCGTCAAAGCACATTTTTTGTTCTGGGTTGAAGTACAATTCCCAATTTAGCAATTTCATAATTTAGTGGTTTCTGCTATATCAGAGCTATTTGAAATCTATCCCAAAAAGGGTATATAATATTGAAGGTGCACATAGGGTCATTCAGAATAACTTCACACACACCCGCTACTGTGTATTTCCAAGTCTAATTCTGTCACTAAACCCATACCTGTCACCCAGCGCCTAAATACTAGGCCTCAAATTTAAATCCCTCTAAATCTCTCGTTACCGTTGTCCTGTTGTAGCTGGGAAAGTTATTTAGTGCCCGTCAAAGCACATTTTTTGTTCTGGGTTGAAGTACAATTCCCAATTTAGCAATTTCATAATTTAGTGGTTCCTGCTATATCAGAGCTATTTGAAATCTATCCCAAAAAGGGTATATAATATTGAAGGTGCACATAGGGTCATTCAGAATAACTTCACACACACCCGCTACTGTGTATTTCCAAGTCTAATTCTGTCACTAAATCCATACCGGTGACCCAGCGCCTAAATACTAGGCCTCAAATTTAATTCCCTCTAAATCTCTCGTTACCCACCGCTGTACTGTTGTTGCTGGGCAAGATATTTAGTGTCCGTCAAAGCACATTTTTTGTTCTGGGTTGAAGTACAATTCCCAATTTAGCAATTTCATAATTTAGTGGTTTCTGCTATATCAGAGCTATTTGAAATCTATCCCTAAAAGGGTATATAATATTGAAGGTGCACATAGGGTCATTCAGAATAACTTCACACACACCCGCTACTGTGTATTTCCAAGTCTAATTCTGTCACTAAACCCATACCTGTCACCCAGCGCCTAAATACTAGGCCTCAAATTTAAATCCCTCTAAATCTCTCGTTACCGTTGTCCTGTTGTAGCTGGGAAAGTTATTTAGTGCCCGTCAAAGCACATTTTTTGTTCTGGGTTGAAGTACAATTCCCAATTTAGCAATTTCATAATTTAGTGGTTCCTGCTATATCAGAGCTATTTGAAATCTATCCCAAAAAGGGTATATAATATTGAAGGTGCACATAGGGTCATTCAGAATAACTTCACACACACGCTTCTGTGCATTTCCAAGTCTAATTCTGTCACTAAATCCATACCGGTGACCCAGCGCCTAAATACTAGGCCTCAAATTTAATTCCCTCTAAATCTCTCGTTACCCACCGCTGTACTGTTGTTGCTGGGCAAGATATTTAGTGTCCGTCAAAGCACATTTTTTGTTCTGGGTTGAAGTACAATTCCCAATTTAGCAATTTCATAATTTAGTGGTTTCTGCTATATCAGAGCTATTTGAAATCTATCCCTAAAAGGGTATATAATATTGAAGGTGCACATAGGGTCATTCAGAATAACTTCACACACACGCTTCTGTGCATTTCCAAGTCTAATTCTGTCACTAAATCCATACCGGTGACCCAGCGCCTAAATACTAGGCCTCAAATTTAAATCCCTCTAAATCTCTCGTTACCCACCGCTGTACTGTTGTTGCTGGGCAAGATATTTAGTGTCCGTCAAAGCACATTTTTTGTTCTGGGTTGAAGTACAATTCCCAATTTAGCAATTTCATAATTTAGTGGTTTCTGCTATATCAGAGCTATTTGAAATCTATCCCTAAAAGGGTATATAATATTGAAGGTGCACATAGGGTCATTCAGAATAACTTCACACACACGCTTCTGTGCATTTCCAAGTCTAATTCTGTCACTAAATCCATACCGGTCACCCAGCGCCTAAATACTAGGCCTCAAATTTATATCCCGCTGAATTTGAATACAATACATTGGGCCAAATAATATATTTGTTGTTGTGGTGAACCATAACAATGAGAAAAACATCTAGTAAGGGACGCGGACGTGGACATGGTCGTGGTGGTGTTAGTGGACCCTCTGGTGCTGGGAGAGGACGTGGCCGTTCTGCCACATCCACACGTCCTAGTGTACCAACTACCTCAGGTCCCAGTAGCCGCCAGAATTTACAGCGATATATGGTGGGGCCCAATGCCGTTCTAAGGATGGTAAGGCCTGAGCAGGTACAGGCATTAGTCAATTGGGTGGCCGACAGTGGATCCAGCACGTTCACATTATCTCCCACCCAGTCTTCTGCAGAAAGCGCACAGATGGCGCCTGAAAACCAACCCCATCAGTCTGTCACATCACCCCCATGCATACCAGGGAAACTGTCTCAGCCTCAAGTTATGCAGCAGTCTCTTATGCTGTTTGAAGACTCCGCTGGCAGGGTTTCCCAAGGGCATCCACCTAGCCCTTCCCCAGCGGTGAAAGACATAGAATGCACTGACGCACAACCACTTATGTTTCCTGATGATGAGGACATGGGAATACCACCTCAGCATGTCTCTGATGATGACGAAACACAGGTGCCAACTGCTGCGTCTTTCTGCAGTGTGCAGACTGAACAGGAGGTCAGGGATCAAGACTGGGTGGAAGACGATGCAGGGGACGATGAGGTCCTAGACCCCACATGGAATGAAGGTCGTGCCACTGACTTTCACAGTTCGGAGGAAGAGGCAGTGGTGAGACCGAGCCAACAGCGTAGCAAAAGAGGGAGCAGTGGGCAAAAGCAGAACACCCGCCGCCAAGAGACTCCGCCTGCTACTGACCGCCGCCATCTGGGACCGAGCACCCCAAAGGCAGCTTCAAGGAGTTCCCTGGCATGGCACTTCTTCAAACAATGTGCTGACGACAAGACCCGAGTGGTTTGCACGCTGTGCCATCAGAGCCTGAAGCGAGGCATTAACGTTCTGAACCTGAGCACAACCTGCATGACCAGGCACCTGCATGCAAAGCATGAACTGCAGTGGAGTAAACACCTTAAAACCAAGGAAGTCACTCAGGCTCCCCCTGCTACCTCTTCTGCTGCTGCCGCCTCGGCCTATTCTGCTGCTGCCGCCTCGGCCTCTTCCTCCGCCTCTGGAGGAACGTTGGCACCTGCCGCCCAGCAAACAGGGGATGTACCACCAACACCACCACCACCACCTCCGTCACCAAGCGTCTCAACCATGTCACACGCCAGCGTTCAGCTCTCCATCTCACAAACATTTGATAGAAAGCGTAAATTCCCACCTAGCCACCCTCGATCCCTGGCCCTGAATGCCAGCATTTCTAAACTACTGGCCTATGAAATGCTGTCATTTAGGCTGGTGGACACAGACAGCTTCAAACAGCTCATGTCGCTTGCTGTCCCACAGTATGTTGTTCCCAGCCGGCACTACTTCTCCAAGAGAGCCGTGCCTTCCCTGCACAACCAAGTATCCGATAAAATCAAGTGTGCACTGCGCAACGCCATCTGTAGCAAGGTCCACCTAACCACAGATACGTGGACCAGTAAGCACGGCCAGGGACGCTATATCTCCCTAACTGCACACTGGGTAAATGTAGTGGCAGCTGGGCCCCAGGCGGAGAGCTGTTTGGCGCACGTCCTGCCGCCGCCAAGGATCGCAGGGCAACATTCTTTGCCTCCTGTTGCCACCTCCTCCTTCTCGGCTTCCTCCTCCTCTTCTTCCACCTGCTCATCCAGTCAGCCACACACCTTCACCACCAACTTCAGCACAGCCCGGGGTAAACGTCAGCAGGCCATTCTGAAACTCATATGTTTGGGGGACAGGCCCCACACCGCACAGGAGTTGTGGCGGGGTATTGAACAACAGACCGACGAGTGGTTGCTGCCGGTGAGCCTCAAGCCCGGCCTGGTGGTGTGTGATAATGGGCGAAATCTCGTTGCAGCTCTGGGACTAGCCAATTTGACGCACATCCCTTGCTTGGCGCATGTGCTGAATTTGGTGGTGCAGAAGTTCATTCACAACTACCCCGACATGTCAGAGCTGCTGCATAAAGTGCGGGCCGTCTGTTCGCGCTTCCGGCGTTCACATCCTGCCGCTGCTCGCCTGTCTGCGCTACAGCGTAACTTCGGCCTTCCCGCTCACCGCCTCATATGCGACGTGCCCACCAGGTGGAACTCCACCTTGCACATGCTGGACAGACTGTGCGAGCAGCAGCAGGCCATAGTGGAGTTTCAGCTGCAGCACGCACGGGTCAGTCGCACTACAGAACAGCACCACTTCACCACCAATGACTGGGCCTCCATGCGAGACCTGTGTGCCCTGTTGCGCTGTTTCGAGTACTCCACCAACATGGCCAGTGGCGATGACACCGTTATCAGCGTTACAATACCACTTCTATGTCTCCTTGAGAAAACACTTAGGGCGATGATGGAACAGGAGGTGGCCCAGGAGGAGGAGGAAGAGGATGAGGAAGAGGGGTCATTTTTAGCACTTTCAGGCCAGTCTCTTCGAAGTGACTCAGAGGGAGGTTTTTTGCAACAGCAGAGGCCAGGTACAAATGTGGCCAGCCAGGGCCCACTACTGGAGGACGAGGAGGACGAGGATGAGGAGGAGGTGGAGGAGGATGAGGATGAAGCATGGTCACAGCGGGGTGGCACCCAACGCAGCTCGGGTCCATCACTGGTGCGTGGCTGGGGGGAAAGGCAGGACGATGACGATACGCCTCCCACAGAGGACAGCTTGTCCTTACCCCTGGGCAGCCTGGCACACATGAGCGACTACATGCTGCAGTGCCTGCGCAACGACAGCAGAGTTGCCCACATTTTAACCTGTGCGGACTACTGGGTTGCCACCCTGCTGGATCCACGCTACAAAGACAATGTGCCCACCTTACTTCCTGCACTGGAGCGTGATAGGAAGATGCGCGAGTACAAGCGCACGTTGGTAGACGCGCTACTGAGAGCATTCCCAAATGTCACAGGGGAACAAGTGGAAGCCCAAGGCCAAGGCAGAGGAGGAGCAAGAGGTCGCCAAGGCAGCTGTGTCACGGCCAGCTCCTCTGAGGGCAGGGTTAGCATGGCAGAGATGTGGAAAACTTTTGTCAACACGCCACAGCTAACTGCACCACCACCTGATACGCAACGTGTTAGCAGGAGGCAACATTTCACTAACATGGTGGAACAGTACGTGTGCACACCCCTCCACGTACTGACTGATGGTTCGGCCCCATTCAACTTCTGGGTCTCTAAATTGTCCACGTGGCCAGAGCTAGCCTTTTATGCCTTGGAGGTGCTGGCCTGCCCGGCAGCCAGCGTTTTGTCTGAACGTGTATTCAGCACGGCAGGGGGCGTCATTACAGACAAACGCAGCCGCCTGTCTACAGCCAATGTGGACAAGCTGACGTTCATAAAAATGAACCAGGCATGGATCCCACAGGACCTGTCCGTCCCTTGTCCAGATTAGACATTAACTACCTCCCCATAACCATATATTATTGGACTCCAGGGCACTTCCTCATTCAATCCTATTTTTATTTTCATTTTACCATTATATTGCGATGCTACCCAAAGTTGAATGAACCTCTCCTCTGCCTGTGTGCTAGGCCTAAATATATGCCAATGGACTGTTGCAGTGGTGGCTGACATGAAGCCTGATTCTCTGCTATGACATGCAGACTAATTCTCTGCTGACATGAAGCCAGATTGTCTGTTACGGGACCTCTCTCCTCTGCCTGGGTGCTGGGCCTAAATTTATGACCATGGACTGTTGCAGTGGTGGCTGACGTGAAGCCTGATTCTCTGCTATGACATGCAGACTGATTCTCTGCTGACATGAAGCCAGATCGTCTGTTACGGGACCTCTCTGCTCTGCCTGTGTGCTAGGCCTAAATATATGCCAATGGACTGTTGCAGTGGTGGGTGACGTGAAGCCTCATTCTCTGCTATGACATGCAGACTGATTCTCTGCTGACATGAAGCCAGATTGTCTGTTACGGGACCTCTCTGCTCTGCCTGTGTGCTAGGCCTAAATATATGCCAATGGACTGTTGCAGTGGTGGGTGACGTGAAGCCTCATTCTCTGCTATGACATGCAGACTGATTCTCTGCTGTCATGAAGCCAGATTGTCTGTTACGGGACCTCTCTGCTCTGCCTGTGTGCTAGGCCTAAATATATGCCAATGGACTGTTGCAGTGGTGGGTGACGTGAAGCCTCATTCTCTGCTATGACATGCAGACTGATTCTCTGCTGACATGAAGCCAGATTGTCTGTTACGGGACCTCTCTGCTCTGCCTGTGTGCTAGGCCTAAATATATGCCAATGGACTGTTGCAGTGGTGGGTGACGTGAAGCCTCATTCTCTGCTATGACATGCAGACTGATTCTCTGCTGTCATGAAGCCAGATTGTCTGTTACGGGACCTCTCTGCTCTGCCTGTGTGCTAGGCCTAAATATATGCCAATGGACTGTTGCAGTGGTGGGTGACGTGAAGCCTCATTCTCTGCTATGACATGCAGACTGATTCTCTGCTGACATGAAGCCAGATCCTCTGTTACGGGAGCTCTCTCCTCTGCCTGGGTGCTGGGCCTAAATTTATGACAATTGACTGTTGCAGTGGTGGGTGACGTGAAGCCTGATTCTCTGCTATGATATGAAGACTGATTCTCTGCTGACATGAAGCCAGATTGTCTGTTACGGGACCTTTCTCCTCTGCCTGGGTTCTGGGCCTAAATTTATGAAAATTGACTCTTACAGTGGTGGGTGACGTGAAGCCTGATTCTCTGCTATGATATGAAGACTGATTCTCTGCTGACATGAAGCCAGATTGTCTGTTACGGGACCTTTCTCCTCTGCCTGGGTTCTGGGCCTAAATTTATGAAAATTGACTCTTACAGTGGTGGGTGACGTGAAGCCTCATTCTCTGCTATGACATGCAGACTAATTCTCTGCTGACATGAAGACAGATTCTCTGTTACGGGACCTCTCTCCTCTGCCTGGGTGCTGGGCCTAAATATATGCCAATGGACTGTTGCAGTGGTGGCTGACGTGAAGCCTCATTCTCTGCTATGACATGCAGACTAATTCTCTGCTGACATGAAGCCAGATTCTCTGTTACGGGACCTCCCTCCTCTGCCTGGGTGCTGGGCCTAAATATATGCCAATGGACTGTTGCAGTGGTGGCTGACGTGAAGCCTCATTCTCTGCTATGACATGCAGACTAATTCTCTGCTGACATGAAGACAGATTCTCTGTTACGGGACCTCTCTCCTCTGCCTGGGTGCCGGGGCCTAAATATCTGAGAATGGACTGTTCCAGTGGTGGGTGACGGGAAGCCAGATTCTCTGCTATGGAACCTCTCTCCAATTGATTTTGGTTAATTTTTATTTATTTAATTTTTATTTTAATTCATTTCCCTATCCACATTTGTTTGCAGGGGATTTACCTACATGTTGCTGCCTTTTGCAGCCCTCTAGCTCTTTCCTGGGCTGTTTTACAGCCTTTTTAGTGCCGAAAAGTTCGGGTCCCCATTGACTTCAATGGGGTTCGGGTTCGGGACGAAGTTCGGATCGGGTTCGGATCCCGAACCCGAACATTTCCGGGATGTTCGGCCGAACTTCTCGAACCCGAACATCCAGGTGTTCGCTCAACTCTACTGCCTACTTTTATCTGTGCTTAAAATCAGGTTGCTATGCAGGGTCCGTCTATCTGTTGAAGGACGGAGCACGCAGAAGCACGCAGCATGCAAGGTCACATTGCTGACAGCCAGGGACTGTAAGTAAATGATTAAAGCCAGGTCCTCCCCAGCAGCTGATAACAGTGCCTGGGCTGTGTGCACTTCTCCCTGTCCCTGCGCTTGGCAGACGCTCCCTCACTCAGCAGAGCTGGAGAATGCAGAGTTGGAGCAGCGCAGACCAGGGAAGGGAGATCTGCCGTCTGCTCAGGGTATAAATGAAAGCAACATGTGGTAAGAGGACCCCTTTGTGCTGCAGGAGATTAACCCTTTAGAGGGGAGGGCTCTGGTTACTGACACTTTTGGGGGGCTATTGTTACTGGCTAGTGAGGGCAGGCGGGATTAGCCTCAGGGTGAGGGCAGTGGCGGCCATCTTAACTGAATAGTGAAATTGCAGTTTTATGCAGACTGGTTGCTAAGGGCTGAATCTTATTAAATATGGAGTAAGGGGGGAATCACAGAATGAACATACGACCCTGTTCACGGGATTATAGTAGAATTAGGTCAAATTCACAAACGGGTATCACAGAAAGAACCATTTTAATTCTAAAGCTTCACTTTTAATATTTATATTTAAAATTCACGACCCATAATGTATAAGAAATATATATAAACAAGAAAAAGAAATAAAGCAAATATAAATCTATCCCACTTGACTTCTTGGATGTAGGAAATCAAGTGAATGATGAATAGGGGCAATGTCCCTAATGGATTCCCCTACAATTATGGCCCTGCCTGAAAACGGAATGGCCGCCCCGATAGGGGCGATCCCGTATCTCGTACCTCCTATAATGCCCTGGAGGACCCTGATACAGGTGACCGATGATAGTAATCCTATGGGGAGACCAGTACTAGTCTACAGGTGTGCCAAAAATAAGAAATGCTTTATTTGTACAAATAACACCCCAACCCCCATAAAGTGGAGGTAAAAATGACAAAGACAATGTGTGATTGTGATATGTTTGTATAGAGCGTCCCTACGCGTTTCGCCCTGTTAATATTGGGCTCCTCAGGGGACAAAAACCAAAATAGCACACGGGGTGTATCACATAAAATATCAAGGACAGCAAGACAGCCACGAAAACAATATTAATCAAGTGACTACAGTATAATTAAATATAGTATGATAAACTAGTCACTTAATTATGATTAATTATTGGAGAATGAGACATACAAAACTCCAGTTATACAGTAAGGCAGAAGGTATGCCAGGCGGTGCAACTGGAGGGTGATGAAGTATAACTGATCACAAGATAGTGAACCAACAATCACCATAAAGACACATATCCTATCATTTGTTAATAATATTGATGGACAATTGTGTGGGTATAGCAGGTGATAGCGGTCTATTCCAACTATAGTTGTAGCTGAGGAATTAAATATAATGATACTAGAAGGTCTGTTAGCATGTCACAATGGTCTATTATGAGTATACATAGAGCCAGAGTGGTCAGATGTATTAATATATAGGGATTAATCTATCCCCTCTAGCTGTACCGACAATCAGACCCCTGTATTTGTCTTATGGCGGCATATTAGAGCTGTAACAGATCAACAGACTATTATATAGTGACAAAGCATATGGAGACTTGCGTGTCCAGGAGATGATAAAGGTTTCTCCATTAGTATCTGGCCCACTCCGGTAGGTAAAGATGTCCTGATACTGGGGGGCTGCAGAGGATGGTGCCGCGAAGTTTTGGCGTGACCGCTCGCCCAGATGAAGACGCGGCCGCACCTGGGGAGCGGCGTCTGTGCTTAAATCAGCACCACTTCCGGGTATGACGCGCGGACACGTGATCGCATGACAGCGGTCACGTGACTTGCCGTGACGTCATGAAGGCAAGGCCCGCATACTGCGTCGGCAGCTAGGGGGAGACGGCTTAAGCGATGCACATAACAGATCGCTGAGTTGTTGAAGCTTATAGCCTACAGGATGTTGGTATGCGGAGCCCTATGTATAGGTATCATTCCATAGGGTCACAGAAGGGCCATAAGTGCCTATATCAATTTCATTAGCCAGTATGTATAATTATAATCAGAACAAAATCTAGTATCTGATCTATTTTTATTTAATATTGAGCAAAAAATTCTATCAATTCTATAGGGGACACCCATAAGATCTAATTTAGATAAAAATATAATGCAATAATTAATCTGATTTATATGCCGGTGAATACACAAGAGGTAGATGAGGTTGTCAGGTTATAGTGTCATATCTAGTGATCATCACCTATGTCTAAATCATGTTATATAGTTGGCTGGTCCTCCATAATATAATTAGGGACTGTCGTTCAGATTAATGGATCCAAAATAATAAATAAACGGTATTAAGATAGGAATGGAGACAATTATTCTCTATATAATATATTGGTATAATACCACTGGTCTACAGATTACCAGTATTAGGATATCTATATATTTGATTTTTTGACCTCTTCATAAAAAGCACGCAAAATCGATGTGTTCGTTTAGTCCAGCCGGTGTGGTTGTATTAAGTCTAAAAATCCATTTAGATTATTTTTGTTTTAGGAGTTTATCTATGTCTCCTTTTCTGGTTGTGAGTTTTAGTACCTCAATCACTGAAAATCGGACATCTTCAGGATTCCCGGCGTGGTTAGTCCAAACATGACGGGAAATTGGTTTATCACGTCTTTTACGGATATCTCCAATATGTTCCAAGACTCTTACTTTAAATGATCTCTTTGTTAGCTATTAGAAGCTACAGAGATTTTTTCAGAGAAGGAACTCAGTTTACCTTCAATAGCGACTCCATCTATTAAAACTGCCTTTAAAGATCTATACAAGACCCATAAAGAGTATATTAAAACCTGGTGGGAGATTCAATCACTAGATAACTATATCAAAAATTCAATTGTACCAAGGGGCCTTCGTATTTTCATACGCCCAGCCGCACGCATCAGTAACGCTGAACTACTGGTGAAATGGAAGGCTGAAGCCACAGCAAGCTCAGTCAGGTTCATGCGTTTACTACTAGATCAAGAAAAAACTAATATTGAACAACTAGAGAAACGTAAAAAAAAACTAACTGACCAAGCTCTTAAATTCAAAGATCATACTGAATTCCCCAAAAAAGAACTTGAACTTCAAAACAACATCGAAAAGTTTAGGAATAATCTGGTAGAAAGGAAACACCGCCAATTTACTAAAGACCTTACAGAATTTAGAAGCAACACAGCTTACACGAACATAAGAACAGATCAAAGGGGTTTCATTACTGACACATCTGCCTCAGAGGCAGAGAGTTCTGATCCAGAGTCTACCACATATCGTCAGACTTACACCCACCCAAGAACAAATTGGAGAGGGAGAGGTCGCAGGAGGGGACGGAGCAGATATTTGGGACCCAGACCCACCGGCAGGGGGGAACAATCGACAGGCTTTCAATATCAGAGACAATGGGAGTCACAAAATATGGAAGAGAGAGGAGACAGAACACGAGACGACAGAAGGCAGGAATATACTTCAGATGGCTGTACATTGGGGCCCTCTACACACTCTGGTATGCCAACTTCCAACTCCCTGCCTTTTTTAGGCCCACCACAGGGAAACACTTATGGACTGAGGGATCGCCCTCTACCTCATCAACTAAACAAGAAATAAGTTGTATTTCATCTGACATGTCAATTATTAACCTCTCAGATATTACATTATCCAGAGATGAAATATCTATTCTAAGAAGGGGCTTGACCTTTGTTCCAACTACACGTTACAATTGCTTCAACTGGATCAAGGATCTAAATCTTTTCACTAGAAAACTTCGTTGGCACAAAATCTTTGCCACAACAGATCAAAAAAGATGCCTAGAACTGGGGATCAATAGGGAAGATCTAGACAGTTTGAACAATCTCACAGAGTTACTAGATGAAAATGAACGCCCCATTGGACAAGGCCCGTTCACGTCTCTTAAAAACAGAAGCACTAAAATGCCACCGAAAACCCTTAATGATGCCAACATTGAAACCTTTTTGAGATCAGTAACACGTGATTTACACAAACTTGAAGAACAAAATATACATAAAAACTATACTTATTCTGAAATGATAGCATTACAAAATCTCAATAAAAATAGTAACATTGTTGTGAAACCATCAGATAAGGGGGGAAACATTGTTATCCTTTCCCTCCAACAATATAGGGACATGTGCTATACCCTTGTATCAGACACAAATAGTTATGAACGCTTGAAAAGTGACCCCACACCAACCTATCTAGCCGAACTGACTGAAATCATACAATGGGGCCTTCTAAATAAATGTATAGACAAAAAAGAATCCGAATTTTTGCTACCAACCAACCCAAAAATAGCGACCTTTTATGGACTTCCAAAAATCCATAAGGGAACAGTTCCATTGAAGGGACGTCCTATTGTCTCTGGTATTGAGAGCCTCACCCAACATGTAGGGACCTACATCGATTACATCCTACGACCATTTGTATCCGCTCTACCCTCCTATCTTCGCGATACCACCGACTTGCTTAAAAGACTAGAAGGCATTTCCCTGGAACCATACACCTGGTTCGCCTCGATTGATGTAGAGGCACTCTACACATCGATCCCTCACGATAAAGGTCTGATATCAGCAAAATATTTTTTGGACACTCGATCTACTAACATGGTTCATCACAATAACTTTGTTCTCGAACTACTTAAGTTTGTTCTAACACATAATTATTTTGTATTCGATGGTCGCCTCTACCACCAGCTCAGGGGCACCGCTATGGGTAGCCCGTGTGCACCGACATATGCAAATTTGCTCCTGGGCTGGTGGGAAGACGTGATGGTCTTCTCTGAAGCTATGAATCAGTGGACTAAACATATATCTCTTTGGTCCAGATTCATAGATGACATCCTACTTCTATGGTCTGGAACAGAACAGGAATTTCATCTATTTATGAATACATTGAATTCTAATCAGATAGGACTATTTTTTACGTCAGAAATACATCATAGTCAAATCACGTTTTTAGATGTGACCCTCGAACGGGACACAAATAATTACATTAAAACGACATTGTTCAGAAAAAAGACCTCCACCAACAGTCTTCTCCGGTGGGAGAGTTTCCACCCGAGGTCCCTCAAAAAAGGTATCCCCAAAGGTCAATTCCTGAGGGTGCGACGTAATTGTTCGGACCCGGAAACCTTTGTGAGGGAATCCTCAAAACTATTCCATCGTTTTAAAGAAAGGGGGTACCCCGACCATTGCCTTTATGAGGCCTGGAACTGGGCCAAATCAAGGGATCGCCCCTCCCTCCTACAAACCCCAAAAAAAGCAATAACGAACACTCCAGGACCGATCAGAATCATTGGTACGTTTGACTCGGAGTCCCAACAGGTCCGGGACATTCTGAGTCGCTATTGGTCTTTAATCAAAACAGACCCAGATTTGACAGATGTCCTGCCAGAAAACCCGTCCATCACATTTAGACGAGGACGCAGTATAGGGGACACTCTGGTGCATAGTCATTTTGACCCCCCAGTAACAAATACATGGCTTACAAATAGACAAGTGGGCACCTTTAGATGTGGGAAATGTAAAGCCTGCAGTTTTCTGTCTCCAGGCAATACATTTCAGAACAGCTCGAACGAGAAAACATTTCACGTCCGCAGCTTCGCCAACTGCAACACTATGGGTGTTATCTATATGGCCACATGTCCCTGTGGCCTTAAGTATATAGGGATAACAAAGAGATCATTTAAAGTAAGAGTCTTGGAACATATTGGAGATATCCGTAAAAGACGTGATAAACCAATTTCCCGTCATGTTTGGACTAACCACGCCGGGAATCCTGAAGATGTCCGATTTTCAGTGATTGAGGTACTAAAACTCACAACCAGAAAAGGAGACATAGATAAACTCCTAAAACAAAAATAATCTAAATGGATTTTTAGACTTAATACAACCACACCGGCTCGACGAACACATCGATTTTGCGTGCTTTTTATGAAGAGGTCAAAAAATCAAATATATAGATATCCTAATACTGGTAATCTGTAGACCAGTGGTATTATACCAATATATTATATAGAGAATAATTGTCTCCATTCCTATCTTAATACCGTTTATTTATTATTTTGGATCCATTAATCTGAACGACAGTCCCTAATTATATTATGGAGGACCAGCCAACTATATAACATGATTTAGACATAGGTGATGATCACTAGATATGACACTATAACCTGACAACCTCATCTACCTCTTGTGTATTCACCGGCATATAAATCAGATTAATTATTGCATTATATTTTTATCTAAATTAGATCTTATGGGTGTCCCCTATAGAATTGATAACATTTTTTGCTCAATATTAAATAAAAATAGATCAGATACTAGATTTTGTTCTGATTATAATTATACATACTGGCTAATGAAATTGATATAGGCACTTATGGCCCTTCTGTGACCCTATGGAATGATATCTATACATAGGGCTCCGCATACCAACATCCTGTAGGCTATAAGCTTCAACAACTCAGCGATCTGTTATGTGCATCGCTTAAGCCGTCTCCCCCTAGCTGCCGACGCAGTATGCGGGCCTTGCCTTCATGACGTCACGGCAAGTCACGTGACCGCTGTCATGCGATCACGTGTCCGCGCGTCATACCCGGAAGTGGTGCTGATTTAAGCACAGACGCCGCTCCCCAGGTGCGGCCGCGTCTTCATCTGGGCGAGCGGTCACGCCGAAACTTCGCGGCACCATCCTCTGCAGCCCCCCAGTATCAGGACATCTTTACCTACCGGAGTGGGCCAGATACTAATGGAGAAACCTTTATCATCTCCTGGACACGCAAGTCTCCATATGCTTTGTCACTATATAATAGTCTGTTGATCTGTTACAGCTCTAATATGCCGCCATAAGACAAATACAGGGGTCTGATTGTCGGTACAGCTAGAGGGGATAGATTAATCCCTATATATTAATACATCTGACCACTCTGGCTCTATGTATACTCATAATAGACCATTGTGACATGCTAACAGACCTTCTAGTATCATTATATTTAATTCCTCAGCTACAACTATAGTTGGAATAGACCGCTATCACCTGCTATACCCACACAATTGTCCATCAATATTATTAACAAATGATAGGATATGTGTCTTTATGGTGATTGTTGGTTCACTATCTTGTGATCAGTTATACTTCATCACCCTCCAGTTGCACCACCTGGCATACCTTCTGCCTTACTGTATAACTGGAGTTTTGTATGTCTCATTCTCCAATAATTAATCATAATTAAGTGACTAGTTTATCATACTATATTTAATTATACTGTAGTCACTTGATTAATATTGTTTTCGTGGCTGTCTTGCTGTCCTTGATATTTTATGTGATACACCCCGTGTGCTATTTTGGTTTTTGTCCCCTGAGGAGCCCAATATTAACAGGGCGAAACGCGTAGGGACGCTCTATACAAACATATCACAATCACACATTGTCTTTGTCATTTTTACCTCCACTTTATGGGGGTTGGGGTGTTATTTGTACAAATAAAGCATTTCTTATTTTTGGCACACCTGTAGACTAGTACTGGTCTCCCCATAGGATTACTATCATCGGTCACCTGTATCAGGGTCCTCCAGGGCATTATAGGAGGTACGAGATACGGGATCGCCCCTATCGGGGCGGCCATTCCGTTTTCAGGCAGGGCCATAATTGTAGGGGAATCCATTAGGGACATTGCCCCTATTCATCATTCACTTGATTTCCTACATCCAAGAAGTCAAGTGGGATAGATTTATATTTGCTTTATTTCTTTTTCTTGTTTATATATATTTCTTATACATTATGGGTCGTGAATTTTAAATATAAATATTAAAAGTGAAGCTTTAGAATTAAAATGGTTCTTTCTGTGATACCCTAAATATGGAGTAAGTCAGTCTAACAGTAACTGATTCTGGAATATCATGTTATTAGTAACTACATATATGAAAATTGAAATTAGGGTCTAAGTGTGACAGTTATCCTTTAAACACAATAAAAGAACACAGCGCAATGGGACAGGTATATTGCGGACATGTTAGCAGTGATCTAGCCGTAGCTAACCCATATCTCAAAACTGGAGTGAGTGGTGTAGAACTGCCAAAAAAGTGGCACATTTTTTTCACAAGCAACTGCAAAAAGGCTCAAAATCCATATTTTACGACTTTTTGAAGCCAGAATTCTGGAGTAAAGGCATGATAAATCTGCCCCAATGTGATTCAGGGCCTTTAACCACCTCAGCCCCCCTAGCTTAAACACCCTTAAAGGGGTTTTCTCAACAGGCTATTTGAAACTTACCTGGTCCCGGCGCACCGTCCACTTCCTGGTTTCGGCACTCGGCGGGCTCCATCTTCATTGATGTCTTCTCCCGGCCGGGCCGCGCGCTGTACTGAACGCGCACGCCGAGTCCGCGCATGCGCCCTGGTGACTTCTCCCTGGCCAGTATAGTATACTGGCCAGGAAGAAGTCACCAGGGCATATGCACAGACTTGGCGTGCGCGTTCAGTACAGCATGCGGCCGGCCGGGAGAAGAAAAGAAAAGACGTCTGCGCACGCGCACGCTCTTCTCAGGAATCGTGGTGGCCGTAACCAGGGGAGACGGA